>NC_143580.1:30128145-30437272 GCF_048544385.1 Mastigoproctus giganteus | reverse complement strand
ATAAATTTCAGGACAGAGTTAATTAAACAGAATATTTCTCTAAAATTTATTTAAGTTTTTGATAATCAGCTGTACATATTTACTTTCTTAATTTTACCTTGTGAAAGAAGGTTTTCATATACGAGCCAAATAACCATCCGAAATTCTACCGATGGTCCTTTTCGCAACTTAGAAGATGCCCAGAGAACACAGTACATGACTCCTATTATTAAAGCAACGGCTATTCCCAAAGCAAGCCATAGCTGGAAGAAAAACATTTGCTCTCACCTTTTATTACATATTTTAAGAGTTAGGCGTAAAGAATAATATGTTTGTATAATCCTGAATTATATTTTTATTTAAAATTGATAAAATTCACAGAAAGCTACGCCATTAAAATTAAGAATAAAACCAAATGATTATATAGTTTATTCAATAATTAGGCATAGTCTATTTATGAATTAATCGCTAA
The DNA here is from genome assembly GCF_048544385.1 of Mastigoproctus giganteus. NCBI lineage: Eukaryota > Metazoa > Arthropoda > Arachnida > Uropygi > Thelyphonidae > Mastigoproctus > Mastigoproctus giganteus. The sequence continues at coordinate 30,436,821 of NC_143580.1, read as the reverse complement.
TAATATAAGTATAAGAAACAAAAAGCTTGTGAAATTTCTCAGTACATATTCAAGTTCCATTAACTTAAACGCACACTGAAAATATAAGACTGCAAATTAGACCTGTAGCTGAACCAAAGCATAGCCACCAAAATAAAATAAATTTTAAATCCTATTTTAGACACTGAAAAAGACTTTAATGATTTATAGTTTAAATGGGCATCAGCTGGACGTTACTAAGCTATTTGAGCATTATTTTAATTTTTCGCCAGGTTTTCTTCGCGATAATTTTTGATAAATAAGTAAGATTCAAAAGCATAAAATTCAAAGATAAATTTGACTGGATGCATAATTAAAATAATGAGTTCTTATGCTTCTTGAACCCTATGGTGCTTCAGTGAATCTATGGCTTGGAGGACAGAATCAAAATGATGGTTGCCTTCTCTTACGTGTTCTGTTTTGATTCAGAAGAAAATGGGGAAGAATTATTAGTGCCATTTCCTTTCAAGAAATTCGTGGAATATCTTTAAAAATCCACGAATAAAAAACTGATCTCTTGAGAAGGAATGGACAGTTGCAGTGAGATGGGATTGTTTACAATATGCATATTTGACCCTGTCGCACACCACACCTCTATTAATCGCTTGCATTACGTTTTTTCTAGTACAAAAAATAATTAAAAACATAAGTTTTAATCTCTGCCACAATGTTTGTGGGGCCACAATAAATTTCTCAACGAATATAAGTTTCCCGTCGAATTGTAAAAAAACAAAAAATAATTTCAGCTGGATGACAATTATATACTTTTAGTTATGTATGAGCTACTAACCTCCTTTTGAAAAGGATGAGCCAAAACCGTTGATTTGATTTCTGCCCTTGGTGCTCCAGTGATAAATATCGTTTTCAAATTATAGTAGGGATACATCTGGTCTACTGCGAATGTTCTCTCAAAAGTAAATATGAATCCAACAGAGGTCATATCAGCAATCTGTATAATAAATGCAATTATATTATCTTCTCTATTTGACACAGCAACCAAATGACAGAGTAATTGAGTTTTTTCACGAAAAAAATAATGAATTATAGTTTTAAAACTCTTCGAAATGAAATTTTAATTTCAACATATTTAAGTTAACATTTTCATTTCTATTTAATAAATTAGTAAATGAAATATTCTAAATGAGATTGTTTCTTCATGACACAATATTCTTGCAGATGGATTTATTGCCCTGTTTATTAAAGGGCAAGTAAGTGGAATCCTTTGATAATAAAATTATAGAGTAATCTTATAAAACATCGGTTCCTCAAATAATAAAATCTATAGAGGAATCCAATAAAATATGGATTCACCTGATAGTCAAATCAGTATATAACTGTAAATGTTTCTTAAATATATATACACAAAAAGTCAGCCAGTTTGTCTTTACAAACATAATATATACGACTGTTGTAGAGCTTAGGCGCATCAAAATTCAGCCACGTTGTGATAACTGCCGATAAAAATTCCACACATCACTGGCGGGATTCGAACTCAGATATTTCCGACCCAGCGCGGAGAGGACGGTGATTATAATGACTGTGCTACCCACCAGGATAAAATATGAGGCGCAATATGATCTAAATTGCTGATGCGCCTAAAATCCTATAACAATATCAACAACAATTTGTCTTCTATCTTCTATCTTTTACGAATTTGAAATGATCTACTTCCACTGTTTGGGAGAAAGTTAACATCAGGTTAAGAAGGAAATATCTATCAATTGCAACCTTCTAGTGATGGGCCTCCTACCTCCTCTAGGACTCTCCACTTATAAGATTCCCAGATGTGAGGAATGGAGGAAATCATCTTCTGCAGTGTCTATGTTATTTCAGGGCTTTACAATAATAATGACCGCAAATGCGAATATTAAATGCATAATCTTGGTATTTAAAAACTGTTTTCCAGTTCGGACGTACTTCGAGTATCTGAATTGTAATAGCAATGGATGGGATCAGCTGACAGGCACAGATTTGTGGAATATACTGAAATCTAAATTTCAGTTCCTAAGAGAATCCCACGGTACACCATGACTTCCAATATCGATATTTGCAGTAGCGATTATCAGGGTGGTGTAATCACTAATGAAAGGAGTGGCTGCATAAACTCCGCTTTCCCTTTGAATTAAAGCTGATCGCCCTAACATCTATCAAAAATCAACTGATATGACACATGAAAGAAACCCCTCAAAAACTCCACAAACCCCAAAACTTGACCGATACTGTTACAGACACGTGATGCTCTGTGGTATAGGACTAAAATTCTATGCCTCAATAAATAATCACCTCATTATACAACAAGCCTATGACCCCAGTATATGTGCCATTAACTTGTCGTCCATAATCTCCATCTTCTGGGACCATTGCAGCAACTCTGTAAAAGTTATAAAAAGAATTTGATGAAAGCAAATTTGAAATAATTAAATTGATGCAAATAAAAATGTTTAATCTTAATTGATTATAAAATATTAATTAAACATTGCATTATTTTCAATTTTAATATTACAGTTTTTGGGCTTGTACCATTTTCCAATAGATCGCTTTACTTTATCCTCGCTTTACCTATACCCTAGTACGGGAATTCTCTTTCTATATTCATCATGAAATGCAGTATATTGCACTGCACAGCGTCTAGTGATCTGGTTTGAAGATTTAGCTTGAAATATCTTCATTAGCCTGCCTAGAGTTGCCATCTTATCACCACTGAATACCTTTGGCACAAACTGGAACGTCGGCTTCGAGCCATACCAACACGCACGCAATCAATGGGTTGACCACTTTGTTGAAGAAGGAATGGACTGAAATGTGGTCTTCCTGTTATCAAAATTCGTTCAGCGTCTACCAACGAAGTTAGTCTAATTAAGATTTATTAACTTTATTAGGTTATGATATGAATAAGATTCTTTGAAACATGCAAGTGTCCCGATACCATCTGACAGTGTAGTGTAAATGTGTCTAATAATCGATTCTAAATAGCTGGGGTAGATCATTGGACATCAATATATAACGTTCCGAATTATCTTAGGTTATCACGATAACTTGTACAGGAATCTTTGCTGTTTTTCTCAATCTTTTGGATACGAGGTCACTCCACCTCCTTTCTCATTTCTAAAAAAAGTATCGATTATGAACAAAATGTTTTCAAGTAATAAATAAAAAATTTTATACAAGTTGAAGTTGTAATTCCATCTCGACAAATTAATATATTTTGAAAATCCTTTTCTTTGCAGCTCTTTAAGCAATGTTGTCTCGTTTCTCTGAATGCTTTCAAATGATTCTTTTAGATTTTGGAAAGACAAGAAAGTCATCAGGAGTCTGAATACATATACTCTTTCTGAAGATTGCGTGTATGGTGGATGCTATGGTAGGTTTAACTTGTTTTTTGGGATTAAAAACTGAATCCTACAAATAATACCTGATTCTTTGTTTCGGAAAGCTAAAAATGATATTTGTATATGTTTCTGGAATAAATACAGCAAAGTATTCACCACTTACCTAAAATTTAGAATCTGCGCTGCTGTTTTAATAAAATATGAGTCCAGACCGCCAGATATTTTCCAGTTTCCATTTACATCTTTCAGAAGGGTGAGATACATCGCCTTCAAAATCAAAATAAATTAACAGACTGATTTAGCATCGTATGTGGGGAGATTAGATATTAGAGAAACTATAGACTGAATAATTTTATAATGTTTTTATATGCATTTCATGGAGAAGTCTTTGAGAAAGAAGTTTCAATAGAATTGAGTTGTTTGCTTTGTTTCTTAAACAAAAAAGATTAACCAGCATTTCCCCATGTTGCAGTTGGACGTAATCAAGAACGACGTTCTCCAATCCTTTCAGCGCCCTGAAAGGATTGGAGAACTTCCTTAACTTCATTCACAGTGCAGTGGTTTAAATGACAACAAATCCTTCAGACATATGTTGTTTTGAATTTCTGAAGTATTTAGAAATTCAGAAAGCAAATAAGACAGTTTGAATTCATCCATCATTCTGAAATCTGAGTTTCATTGGGCATCTTGTATTAGATCTTGCAATTAGATTTCGTTGGATAATTCTGAAATTGTACTTGAAGAAATGGTTCCAGAGATATTGCTATGTGAAGAAAGAAAAACATTTAAAGGAATTTTTTTAACTTTAAAAGGTGACAAATATAATCTCATAATTTATACGCACTGCTTACTAATTTTATATTATTAATTTATTAATTAATGTTTATGCTTTTGACCAATATACACTTACCTTTTTAACTGCAACTGTCACCAAAGCGTTCTCTAGATTTTTACAGGTACGCGTGTCTGTTATAATAGCATTTCTTAAGGTATTCGTTTTAGAAATGATTTTGGTAATGTTCTTTAATGAAACATAATAGGGCTTTTTATATCGAGACACTTCATAGACAGGCATGGAATTCTGGGGAGAAAAAACACAAAATTGGAATTTACAGTGAAATTCTCTGATTGATTTTCCACCAAAGTGAGATGACAATCGTGGAAAAAATAAATTCCATTAATTTTAATTTTTTTAAAGTTTACACAAACGTATAATGAAGACCTTACATAATGGTTTGTCTTCATTTATACGTGTATAACGAAATCTTACATAAAGGTCTTCATTTATACATGTATAACGAAGAACTCACGTGAAGGTCTTCATTTATACATGATTAATGAAGACCTTACATAAAGGTCTTCATTATACTCTATTTAATGATAATATTAGTTTTCACTTACCGTTGGTGATTGTAAAACGCTGATGAATGTTAGGTCATAAATAGCAGGGAGAGAAAATGAAAACATATCCATCGCATATGATTCATTTAATGGCTGGTAGGCGAATACGAACCATCGATATTTAAATTTGGCTTTTAGATGTACCTGTTAAATTAACCAACATATTTAGAAAATCGATCTATTTGCATTACGTAAAATCGTATAAATTACAAAGCATATTGTTTTTAAAATAGCCTTTGGTCGCGGATTCTCTTAAAACTCTATATCAACAAAAACAGTATATATACATTACTTTTTAATTGTATTTAAGCAGTACCGACCAACCTTTGTGCCTTCTTGGATAGCACAGTTGGTATAATCACTATTCTCCTCACATCGAGTGGGAAAAAACCCAGGTTCGAATTCCATTAATGACGCGAAGAATTTTCATGGGTCGTTGTCACAACATGGCTGAATTAGTCGGCCTCAGGAGAGGGTTGCATGGTTTTTCCCCAAAAACTCGGGCTTTTGGTCCAGCAAAGAGCAAATCGACCACAGAACACACGTATTATACGGCGCAATACGGCCCAAGTTGCTAATGCGCCTAAAACCCTAAAAAATCAACCAACCTTTGGCATCTACCATCTATCGCACAGATGGCTTACAAAGGTAGCATAATGAGTCACCATCAAGATCAGTCGCTGTGGTAGCAGAAGGAGCCGTCATCTGGATTCGACTACCTGAGTTCAATCACCAAGTTAGCAGAATGAGCCATCATCTGAACGGGGAACTAGGTAGAGTTATGAGCCATCATTCAGGATTAGTCGCCAAGATGGCTAGTTTTTATCTTCGGTAGAATTAAGAGTTATTCAAGTGGTAAAATCGCTATTCTGGCTAATAATTTATGTAATTCGCGATATTATTCTTCTTATTATTATTGTTATTATGAGTCGTATGGTGCAAGGAAGCCTTAGACTTATGATGACCAGCCGAAAGAGACAGAGAGAGAGAGAGAGAGAGAGAGAGAGAGAGAGAGAGAGAGAGAGAGAGAGAGAGAGTCAGAAGTAGAAGGAAATCATCAAGAATGGTAATATCCAGCTCAGGACCCTGGATGCGCCATGACCATATTCACCAGATGTGAGCTCCTGGGCTTCATGTATTAATTTTTTCCAAAAAAAAAACATTAAAATATTCTCATGTAGAAATAATATTACGAAAATCACTTACTTTTTGAAGATTATTTAGAGCAATGAATATGTTCTCACAATCATAAAATACGTTGAATTTTCTCTCTTCTTGAATCTTTTGATTTGTTTTGAAAGGGTCATTAATACTATTCAGGTATTTTATTCCTTCATTATCCTGGAATAGCATAATCGGCATCCATCTGATGAAAAATATTTCAGAAATTTCTTTAATGTTTTCCAAACGTGAATCTGCAAAAAAATTCGAAATAATTCAATAAAATTTCTATAAAATTATTCAGTGAAATAAAAATATCCTAAACTGCGAAATGTTCCTTCACATATGGTTGAACACTGCATATCAGCTGCATTCTCCAGCTCGCTGTTACATGTTATTAATCATAAAAAAGTAGTAAATACTGTGACTTTACTATACACTGACCTACTATTAAATTCCAGACACCCACATTGATAGTTGACCACGTCTTATCCAAGCACCACTTGTCAGACACAACTATAAATACCCTGGAGGGCTTCGGAGGAGACAGTAGTATCAATGATAACAGATGACATCCTGTTATCATTCCACGCTGGAATGATAACAGGATGTCACATAAGCATTGGATCTATATGTGACATTTCAATGTACTGAAGATCCCTAGGTCGACGATGTGATTTGCAAATAGAAGCGTATTGGTGTTGAAACCATCACGAATCGACCAAAAAAGCCTCTGAAGGTGACGAAGGTGCTTGCAGAAATGCAGATGTTCTAATATTAAAGATAGAGCACTGCAGAATGACTAAATGTCTACTTAATCGATCAATTAAATTACTAATAAGTAAACATCTACATAAACATTTACCAGAATACAAGAAAACCACATCATCCATGAAATCCACTGAGTAATTTAGGAATTCCTCGACGAGGTTTTCCATTGCAAAGTCAGTCCAACCTGGAAGGATAATTTCTCTGTATTAATTTAATAACTACAACATTGATATATTTCATTCGTATAAAATTACAAGTTCAATTAAAATTAAACATTATTCTTTTAATGATAATTTTAATTGAATTTGTAACTTGAATTTAACTTCAGGTATTTCCCATTGTATTCGAATATTCTTTCACTTATTTTCAGCAAAAAATATTTTTTTTCCTAATGGTAATTTTCCATTGAAAAAAAAAAAAGGTAATGTCATAAACAATCGATATCTTAGATACTTTAATGAAATAAATAAAATCTATATGGCCACTTAATAAGTATTTTTCATCGCATTCTGTAAAACAGCATTCAATTCCTTTTGGTTTCACTTCCGAAAGGTAAGATTTTCAGCACCTTCAAAAAAACTAGAACTTTTTGACAACAGCATGGAGCTCCAGTTATTCCGGGTTTTTCAGCCCGCACAATATGAAAACCGTCTACTGAACACTTCTGACCTCTACAGATAAAGCTATACATCGAGTATGAGCGACAAGTTCGGATGATCTTAAACTAATGCTTTGATTTCTTTTTGCCAGAGTAGATGTGGGGGCTTTTAAAAAATTACTTCATACCCAGAAAGTAATGTAGAACCATTAATAAACCTTACGTTAATAATTACTAATATCTAGTTGATAATGATGACAATAGGATTCCATGAATGACTGTTGATCAACCGATTGGGCAGTAGACGTTCTAAATATTTTAGTACAACCTAGGAACAATTTTTGCAATTGGCACGCGAATCATAAGTTAAGAAACCATTCGATCCATTTATAATATAGCTCATAAATCTCTTACCTCCTTTCATTCTTTCTCCATCACAATGAAATTTCAATGCCACGAAGACCATAAGAAACAAATATTTGGAATTTGAGAATTTCACCATTGCAGAATAGTCCATTCATGCAAGAAGAAGGGAATTGGCCCGACAGATGGAAGAATTTATGCAGCGAGCAGGAAATCACAAATCAGATAGAGAAAAGTTGTGATAAGCAACTGTCTCGTGTCCGTGGTGCTTCTGTAGCAATCATCTTGTGTTTACTGTTTGTAAATACCATGGAAACACCTACTAGAGGTAGTGAATGGTAGTGATATTCACTGTTTATTTGATTATTTATTTGATTTTTCTCTCAACGAAATGGCAAATGTTAAAAAGGAAATGCAAATTTTTCCCAGCATCAGCTGTCATGAACAATTCATAATAATAGGCTTCAATTCATGATGCTATAGATAATTTCAGATATGTAGAGATAATGACAGAAAGAAATACATGTCATGACAGCTCCGATTGTAATTTATATATAATAAATGGTGCAAAACCAAAATTACAACTTCGAAGAAAGTTTCTTGTATCGTGCACGTTGAAAAAAATATTGTTTGGAACCAGAATCAAACAACTGTTGCTGAACTTATAACAAACACATTCGAGTAGATTAGATAGATATTACCACTTGCAAACATCTGATATATATTTTTATCGTGTCATTAATTTCCCCATTTGGTATCATTATCTACAAAACGGCTACTGGTAGGCAGATTGTAGTAGGAAATGGAGTCCGTACTTGGCACTGAATAATAAGTTCGCTTATTCTGCTGGCAGTAAAGGTAGAATGAAACGATGGGGTAGTGGGGTAGATAATATTTAGTGCTGGAACTACAGTTCTGGTTGAAGTACAAGAGCGAAATATGGGTCACGAAAGACCATAATGGAGATGGATCAATCGCATTTATGTGTTCTAAAGAGGTCAATTTATATTTGGTGATATCAAGAATTTGTTTATATTTGGTGATTTCAGGGATTTGTTTATATTTAGTGATTTCAAGGATTTGTTTATGTTTGGTGGTTTCAGGGATTTGTTTATATTTAATGATTTCAGGGATTTGTTTATATTTGGTGATTTCAGGGATTTGTTTATGTTTGGTGGTTTCAAGGATTTGTTTATATTTGGTGATTGAAATCACCAAATATAAACAAATTTTGACGAATTTATTTGTTTATATAAACAAATATAAACGGGTTAATTTTGAACTATTAGGAGGACGATACCTCCTAGCAGATTTGGAAACTGTAGTGATTAGGGTCTGCCCAATTTGTAAGGAAACATCATTGAAGAATGATATCGGAAAGTATTTGTTTCTTAGAGAAAACTAAGAAATTTTTAGCGAGCTGATTTTCTATGGAGGGACAAGTTACGCACGGAAGGTTAAATGGGTTTTTTCAGCTAAAAGGTGTGGAAAGTCTGTTCTAGGAGGTGAAAGGTTATGTTGCAGCATCAAAAAAATAAAGTAAGAGGCACAGAAAATGTATTTAATGATTGACATTGATGTGCATTTGAGCTATGGTCTAAAGCATTTCGTACGACATAATGCTGAAGGCTAATTAAGATTCTGTGTTATTTAGGAGTAGTTTCATAGGAACTTTGCCAAAAGGGAAAAACAGAATAGGTCTAAGAAGTTAAGAACACTTCGTGAAGATTTGAACTCCTGTGAAACATCTGGCATTATATAAACTTCAAAGTTTCGAAATGAGAAGTGGAAGACCATTGGAAGTGTGATTAAGAAACGATGCCACATTCAAATATCAGGGTCCAACAGGAAGTACAAAAGGGGACAACTCTGCTCGATTGAAGACGACTGTATAAATCCCTCCAATTATTGACAGAATCGAACCGAGACCTACCTCGATCGAGTGACCCCACCGTACTGTTATGGAAGAATAGAAAATGTTATTTTATAAATAGAAGGTTATAATATGCCATGTTAAGAATAGGTTTCGAGTTTATATTATTTTAAAAATAATGTAAAGTGGGAGAGCTGATTTGGAGAAGTTAATTAAAAGAAGGGTAATGTTGCGTTTGGAGTGATTGTAATTGATACAGAAAGTTCAAACCTAATTAAAACTGTACATCCTTTGTTTGAAGACTCGGCCGTTCTAACTTTCCATAACTTTCACATTAACCCCACTAAACACCTCTCGTTAACTGTAAGGTTGACTTTGGGCCAGAGACCGAATTGGCCGCTGTGTTCATAGGCCGAAGTACCACTTTCGCGTTAAAAATCAGTGGTTCTATTACACTCAATATCCTCTTAGAATGAATCTATTGATGAGAATAAGCTTGTTATCGTTGTTGTAGGATTTTAGGAACATTCGCAACTAAGGCCATATTGCTCCGTGTATATTGTCTGTAAATTGCGTGTGTTCTGTGGTCGATTTTCTGTTTGCTGGATAAAAACCCATGCTACCCTTGTCTGAGACCGACAATCCCAGCGACGTTGTGAAAAAGGCCCCTAAAAATGCCTCGCGTCTTCGACGGGATTCCAACTCGGGTCTATGCCATCCTGTGTGGGAAGGACGGGGATTATACCAGCTGTGCTACCCACGAGGGCAACGTACACTGTAATAGGCCTAGTAATCGGTATTGCTCCAAAATATCTCGCCGAATCAACAACTTTAACCGTCTGTTTAAACGAATTTCTAGATTCATCGTGGAGTATGTGAATATTTAATGTTAGGTTTTTTTTTAATTAAATTTAATGTAATTGTAGAAATTTAAAGTTAGTTTTTCATCAACTGGGCGATCTGGCAGGAGCTTGTTGGGTTCCACAATACATCCCCAATATGCAAATACAAAATTCTGGGAAAGAACCTCATCACTCTTGCCAAACTGCTAACTAATATGATTGATTCTCCCAACGTGTAAAGATTATGATTGATTGATTGATTCTCCCACTGCAGCAAAGAAAAGTCATTGTCATGTTTTTGGAATCATTCCATAGTGATTCGGGCTTTTGTGCACGGGCGCATTATCATCTCGTATGCTCATTCTTCACTAGTTACCAAGTATTGCACTACTCCGAATACGTAACGCTTCACTACTAGAGAAGACTATTTTTATTTATACTCGGTGTGCGCCACCACTCAGACGGACCGTTTCAAAGCTAGTTGGCTTTTCGTCGGTGAGTGCCTTTCACACTACCAAAGCAGTTTTTCTTTAAGAGTTGTCTATGGTGTATCTACACCGATATTGTATAAATATAGAATCTTAAACTCTTAAAACATTATGCCTTGTTGCATTTAGTTTATTTAAATAAATACGTTACATACCGAAATCAAGAATGGTACCGCGAGGTCGTGTTAGATAAACGTAAAGTAATAAAATACATGTCAAGGATTTAAATATCGCTATAAATAAATAGCATAATTGTTGTTATGTTGTTGTTGTTGTTGTTGCAGGGTTTCAGGAGCATCAGCGACTAAGGCCACAAGGCTCCGTGTATATCGTTTGTAAATTGCGTGTGTTCTGAGGTCAATTTTCTGTTTTTTGGACGAAAAACCCGAGTTTCCTGGAGAAAAGACCATGCCACCCTCGCCTTCGTGTGTCTCATATCATAACACAGCAGCTAAGTGGCACAGTGGCCTTTTTAAATACCCTTACAATTTAGGAACAGAAAGACCAAAATCCACTTGAACAATGCGCCATAAATTAGTTCATATTGCCTATGGAAATCGACGTGCTCACTGCGATACACAAGAAAGTATACCTTGAGTCAGCATCACCCGCTGGCTCACCAACATTTGGAAATCTGACGGTTGATCTCCGGAGAATTCCCGTTTCCAACTCATGCTGCTGGGCGTATCCACATTTGGAGAAATCAACACGAGGCCATGGCACTTGGATGCACTTATGGTGTTCGATAGGCTGGAGGCAGTGGTGGTACGGTTTGGGGACTGTTTTCGTGGCATGCTCTGCACCCTCTGCTCGCTCTTAATCAAGGGCTTGATGAGAACACCAAACTTGCTATCGTCACTTGCCAAGTACAACCCTTCGTGATGACAGAACATCCAGACAATTCCGGGATCTATCAACAAGACAAGGCACCATGCCACAACGCATTACAGGTTGATAACTGCTTTCATGGACGTGACAGAGAATTCTCCGTTTTCCCCATGGTCGCCCAACTCTGCCGATCTCAAAAAAATTGAGCATGTTTGGGATCTACTCTAAAAGAATATTCGATGCTACGATCATATACATGACAACGCGTGAATTACTGATATTGTGCAACTCATGGGTAGTATTACCACAACATACTGCAACGCATGGGTATCATTACCACAACATCCTGCAACATCCTGCGGAGTCCATGTCAAAATGTGTACTGGCTGTATTACCTACAAAACGAGTCTCCACGAGGTATTACATAAACGCTGCTAATGCAAAATCAACTCATTGTATATACAGTACAGGTAAATTGAACTCTGGAGATAATATAACTCCTGGACGTCGATAAACTGCCTCTATTATGGTAGTTTTATGAAGTGAGGGTTTCACCATAATCATGACGTTGTCATGAAAAAAGCTCTCGAGATAACAGTCCTTTCCACCATGTAAAACAGTTGGGTCAATAATGGAGTGATCTAGTAATAATACCGTCATAGCGTCGCTGCTTTTAAGGTCGAAGTTTTAGTGTGCCGCACGTTATTTAATGTTCAGCACACTGAACACACTCTCCTAGTGTGTTCAGTGTGCTATATTTAATTCAGTTGTTGTCGAGAATTTGTCAGTAAGTTATTCCCTAACTGGCTATAAATTTTAACAAATTTTATGAGCTGTTTGTATTAATTTATTACCATCGTAATATTTAGGCCTGCCTTAGGAATCGCTGACTGCCTCGTTTAACGGTTATGCCCGTATTGTTTAATGATCTGTTATGTCAATCCGTTATGAAGTAATTTTGTCACCACTGATTCTTCATCGCGCAGTGCACCAGCTGGTCAATTTATGATAGTCTCAGGGCTCATTTACTTACTCCTCACTCACTCACGGTGCCTCCAGCGACTGCGCTTGCTGTATCAAGGACATTGCAATCTTCAAGGGCGCTGATAATCGCAAATTCCTACTGTTTCTTGGACACATGAGTGAAGCTTCGTCTTTTGCAGGATGTCATAAGGAAGTTGACTATGTCCTCTTGTGTACTCCTTGCAAAGACGTTCGCCTTTGTGGGCCATGTAACCCATACGCTGACTTAAAGAAACTTGCGAAGAAAATAAAAAAAATCTTATAAATGTGAGCCTTGCAAGCAAGAGGGAAATGATGCGGGGAACATCAACGTCTCATCACCTAAATCACAAATTGATTGGAGTGCATATCTCGCTGTGATTTTCGTCAGCTAAGTGATTCCGTTAACCAAATTCACATCTCAATCTCGCAACTTTCTGCTGATTTTGCGTGGTTAAAAGATTCACAGCAACACAGAACAGACGACATGGGTGCGAAACCCAATGAACTAGAACAGAGGACATCTGAACCCAGTGTGACAATTTAAAGGACCATGAATGGAGTTGTTGAGAGTACCGTTTGATATCTAGAATAAATCAGCTTGAAAACGAATTATTAAACTTCAGGAAGTCCTCATCAGAGGCTATAGCGAAAATAGATTATGGGAACGAAACTGTAAAAGCAAAACTGGCAGAGCTACAAGACAGTATCACAATGCTACAAAGCAAACAAGGAGATGAAATTTATTCTCCTTGTCATCTACAATAATTGAACTAAGTTAACTAGCAGATTCGAGTGAACTTATAAACCTTCTGAATTCAGACCCTCTTCTTAAATTATATAAAAACTACCCAAAGGCCGTTACAGAGTCAGTCTGCCCCGAATGCAGCAAAAAAATTAAGTCCTAGCCCACAGTCAGTAGATCCGTGCAGGAACAACCTGAAGAACGGCCAAACACAGAACACCTACAATCGGCTTTTCCTCGTTCTAGCCAGCTTCCGAAAACAGTCAGAAAAGGGCAAAAACCCCCCATAAATTCTCATCATTCATGCACACTCAAGAACCAGAAGAAAGCAATCGATGATAATCACCAACCAATGAAAGAGAGGTATCCGCACAGAAACAAACTTCACTGACCGTCAGTGGCAACGCACACGGCAACTCTCTTATTGTATATGCAATAATTGATTCTCCTCCGCTGGGAAAGGCTCCACTGTGCCACGATTCAAAAGGCATATTTACTTCTACCCTCACATCCAATTTCTCGCATATCACGCAGTACCAGTTGCTCACATCCTGCCATACCTCCGTCACACTTACATCTTCACAAGGCATTTGGTTCAGTGTCGGTGCAAACTCGATATTTGAACCAGTGGATTTTCCCACTCTGCAATTTACACTCCCAGCCCACAAGGAAGTTCTTCACAGAACTAAGGGATAGGGAACAGCAGTGTCCGCTATCAAAGCCCACTTAATGGTCTACCCTGCCCAGTCCTTGAGTCTTCCCAATCTGAACTACGAACCAAGGCAGATCCCCACGTTTTTTTTTGATAGATGCGACTAATCCCCCTTCTGAAATTCCATCTCATCGCATGCAACCAGACGAAAGGACACTTACGACCTTCAGAGTAAGCCACTGATCGAGCGCAGCTTCATGTAAATGGGCTCGGATCAGGACATCGACCAATTTCAAACTACAGTCCTGCCACATATCTCCCAAGCGGCAGAAGTTCAGGCTTCCCAGGGCCCCAAATACCATGCCAGATCAAGTGGCTGACGCTCTACATGATCACCTAAACTTCAAACTATAAGTGCAGCAACTTCCCACTAGGAACCCGCACTACGCATCTTTCAGGGTTTAATGCGCACGTGAGCTGTTCAATCTATTTGTAACTGAATCTATCTGGCCTACACGGGGAGTGCAACTTCTGAATGATGGATATTCCGCTTTCAGAATGGAAGGATACAAAAAAATTTTTGAATAGTTACCACAATCGTAAAGTCTGAATATACGAGTTGTAAATTTTACTTTCCTCAAAGTGTATTTTCTGTTTCTCTCAGTTTGTCAATAGATGATGGAGGAGAGTGCATGCTGATCACAAAAAGTCAGATATATTTTATATATCTCATATATAAAATATATAAAACATGCATGTCCCTAAGTTCGTCTCCTATAAAAAATACACTCATTTTTCAGGTTTCTTTATTTTGTTGAAACTTTGCTGAGGTTTAATCTGAATACGATGGTCGAGGGTTTATATATTATTAGTAAACTAATAATAGGCAAACAATATTTCAGGGAGTTTAGTAAATTTGTAGACAGAGTTCTTAAAAGTAGGAAGTCTACACAATATGCTAATTAATTAACTTTTCTGTAAAACAACGTATCCATGAGGTTTTTTGAATAATGCTAGAACAATTTCTGGTAGATTCTTGTATTGAGTTGTTCTTGATTTTCACGTGTATATAAAGCTTAAACTGTGTTATGCTTATGTATTACAACAATGATGTAAGTGCGTATGGGCATCAGTGGACACCAGTCATCCTATGCAGCCAATCATCAAAACGAGATTCCAAACAAGGGACACAAAACTGATCCTTCGGGGTGGCAACCACTGTAGAAAGATCTCTGAATTATCTGGCATTTAGTGATGAAGGTGACAGAGCGGTCAGCAAGCTAATTCCTAACAAGTCTGTAAAGCTGAAGAGAGCAGTGGTTGTAACGGGGTCGGCTGATGGTGCTCTCCCACCATGAAGGTGTCAAAAGCGCCCTTAAAGTCGATAAAGATCGCTAAACTGTACTTGGAAGAGAGACATCGATAGGGCGGTGAAGTTCTAATAATGCGTCTTCGCATCCAAGCCCTTACCTAAAACCATATTGAAGAGCAGATGTAAAGCTTGTAGCTCCCTGCAGTGTGACAATTTTAATAGCTGTTAGTCTCTCTAATATTTTTCCAAGAAAAGAGAAAAAATATGGAGCAGTAAGATTTGGCAATGTCTAGAGATTTTCCAGGTTTCTGAAATACCTTAAATATGACGTGTTTCCATGGTTTGGGAAACGTTCCAGTAGGTAGGCATTTGTTGAATAATAAAAGAACTTTAGGCCTGAGATCATAAAAATGTTTGATAAATATATATCAATCAGTTCATCTCCAGGACATTTGTTTCATTGAATTTTATTGAGGATTGAATTAAGTTCCTCTGAAGTGAATGGACTTGTTTTTTCTAAATTAAGCTATTGTTGGTTTAACTCTTGAATGGATAGATAGAGTGAAGTGTCAAGAGAAAAATCATCATTGGGCAGCAGTTGATCCACGATGGCATTTATGGAGTTCGTTAGTGCAACAGTTTTCATACTGCTGGACATAATGGAATTGAAATTGTCTTAATTTTAGCAATTTTATAAATGAACCCCACCGATTATTCCTACAGGTACGGACCAAATTATTCCAGGATGGCAATTTACTTTGATAAATCAATTTTTCCTATTTCCTTCCGAGAGTTTTATACACTGCTCTACAAAATTAATAGAACAAAATGTTTTCGTGCATACTTTATTGTGAACGTTGTCGCCGAAGGGGAATATTTGATATATTAGGCAACCTGGCATCCAAATCCAAGTATCCAAAAAAATTGACCTACCACCTTGCAGAGCCACACATTATGCAAATTATTCATGCCTATAAAAACACGGGTCGGGACCACATGATTCCATTCCTGTTTTTGGCTTGCTCAGTGGGATGACCACATCTCCAGTACTCAGGATGGCAAGTCATCGTCGTTTAGATGATTCTTTCAGATGGCGGACCGTTTAAAGACTTGAAGCCGGGCAGTCACAAGCGGAGCGGAGGCACGCTGGCTTAATGTGTCACGCAGGATCTTCCCGGCACTATGGAAGAAGTTTAATTCCCTCTTTGTGGAAGGTGGGCTCCCTCCACACGGGTACCACACTATAACTTTAACTTTCTGCATCCAGGTGGAAAGCCTTCCCCTCGTACATGGCCCTTATCTTCACCCCTTTTCTCCAATACTTATCTATCACCACTCAGCTCCGTTTCCAATAAAAAGTATTTCCAGTGTTACTTTGGAGGGTGTGCAAACGAATACCTTTTTAGAGGAGAGTACTTGGCTATAAAGTTGGGCCTCCGTAGCCGAGTGGGCAGGAGCGGGAGTGCAGTAGCACACGCTCTTTGAGTAGACCGGGGTTCAAGCCCCTGACTGCTGAATACGGTCGATCTGCCAACCCGCACTGGACCAGCGTGGCAGATTATGGTCCATTTCCCTCAGCATGAATTGTTGAGGACTCTTCCACCCTGCAGTGGGTTGATAATGGCTGCACTTTACTTTTTTACTTACTTACTTGGCTATAATACCGAGCTGATGGGACACAGCAGATGTGACCAACATCACGCTTTCCGAGGATAGTTGCCAGAAATTATTTATCCCTATAATATCCCCGTTCGTGAGAGTCACTCGAAAAGGTAATTCCCACTTAATAACTATTTAAAATAATACATTTATTTTATTCATTAAAGTTAAAATTAACAAAGAGTTTTAATTAATATTTTAATATACTAATTTCGTTTGTTAAATTATTAATTAGCGATTTCCCGAGTTCAGATATTTGATAATACTGTAAACTTTATTATTTCATTAAGTCCCGTGAAATATAGAATGGTGTGTTATTTGATATTCTTTATGATGAAGCCATTTCGTCCTCGGAATTGATGGGAAAATCATAGCAATCCAAGTAAAACATTGACAGTTTTAAGGCCATTAAATAAAACACAGACGCATTTCATATTTACTTTCCTTTCCACACAAATTAGAATCATATAATCAGGAAGGTCAAACACAGTTGGTTTGCTATTTGTTGGACAAAAACCCGAGTTTCCCGGAGAAAAAACCATGCAACACTTGTCTGAGGATATAATTGTTAACTAACTCAATCACGTTGTAAAAAATGCTCATAACAATTCCTCAACGCCATCGCAGGGATTCAAACTCAAGTCCTTTCCACTAAGCGTGGAGGGGATGGCGATTCACCAATTGTGTTACCAGCGATGGATAATAATAATAATAATGATACAGATGGTGTTTTTGGAAAAGGTAATGTTACGTTGAAGGAGAGTACTACAATGCACTGTAATGAAGATAAGAGAAAATTAATGATAATCTAAACATATATGTTGCACTAGCGCAGTGGACATATTCATTAATCTTTCTCATCTAGGGAGAAAAATCCCAGGTTCGAATCCATCGCTGCAGCCAGGAATTTTTATGGGATTTTTTTCACAAAATGGCTGATTTAGCTGATCTTAGGCGCGTTTGTATGGACTTTTCTCCCCAAAATTCGGCTTTATTTTCCAGCTAACAAGAAAATCGATCACAGAACATGATATATACAGTGAGTGATCACTGAATTATGACCACCCCTATGAAAACTGAATGCAACCCGTTGACCACGTGAGGTACGAGAGTGCGAAGTTAGTCGACCTACGTAGCATAGATATGGTGTCAGTGGTTCAGTAGGTAGTAAAATTTCGAGGGTGGTGGATAAAAGGAAGGATTTATCGGACGTTGATAAAGGACAGATTCTGGGTGCTCGAGAGCCGCCGTAGTTAAAGTGTACCAAGACTGGCGTCAAAACGGTCAAACAACGACCCGACGGCAAAACTGCAAAGATCAGAGAAAGGTTGATGTTAGAGGTGATTGCCGGGTCCAACGACTCGTACAGGCGAACAAGCGGAGCACTGTTGAAGATTTGACTACCCAATACAACATGGGCCAACTAGGAAATATCTGGCATGACCATGACCATGAGTCGCATGCTCGCACGTATGGGCTATAAAAGCAGACAACCCCTACGGCATCCTCTCCTAACCAAGGTTCATCGGCGTAAAAGACTCTCCTGGTGCAAAGAGCATGCAAGTTGGACGTTAGAAGACTGGAAGAAGGTGTGCTGGTCGGATGAGTCACGTTATTTACTCCACACCGTGGATGGTCGTGTACGGATTTGGTGTCAACAACATGAGGCTCATGATCCATCATGCATGGTATCAAAAGTGCAGGCCGGTGGAGGCCTGCACTTTTGATACCATGTCACTAGTCTCTGCTATCGTCAACTGCTTGCTGACTGTGTACACTCCGCTATGTTACACTTTTTCCAGATTGGCGATGGTATCTTCCAAGATGACAGTGTGCCGAGCCATCGGGCACTTGTTGTGCAGGAATGGTTTGCGGAACACAGTTCTGACTTCCAGCATATCGATTGGCTCCGAACCCCACCGATATCAATCCCATAGAGCCGTTGTGGGACACTATAGAAAGGCATATCAGGCGTCTGGATACACCAATCACCTCCATACCTGCATTGCTGACAACATTATACATAACTTGGTTGGCCAAACTTCCCGAACGCTTCCGACATCTTGTTGAATGAATTCCACGTCGCATAGCTACTCTACTGAGGGAAAAAGGAGGACCTACGAAGTATTAGGTAGGTAGTCATAATTCAGTGATCACTCAGTGTATTTCGCCTCGTTGATTTAGTGAAAAAATAGTTCTCTAAATTTATGTAATTGCTGTTTATGGAGTTTTACTAGATGGACTGTAAATAATTATTAATATTTATGTTATTTATAATTTTTATAAATCTTATAATTGTGTTGAAATTAAAAATTTCATGAAACAGTTCGAGAACAAAAAAAACAAACAAAACAGTTACTTTTGCTGTTTATGACATACATTGTGGACAGTGAATGTCGGGCAGCAACATTTTAAGAATTTATAGGTAAAATTTTCACTAATGAAACACAAAACTGCAATGACGTATCCAGTAATCAAGAGGATAAAAGATCCCCGAAGATGCTCTAATCGAAGGACTGTATGTTCAGGCCCGTCCAAATTTTTTTTCGAGGTTCGATCTTTGATGAAGGCCTCTCTAGCTTTCCAGTTGATATCGAGGCCAGCCTCTTGCATTTTCATTATCCTAAAGAGTGGAATATATATCATCAATAACTTTCACAGAGAAAGAGAGAGGCAGTATTTTTTTATTTATTTCAAGTGTCTGTAATTTGTTTAATGAAGAATTTTTACTTAATTCGGTAATTCTACTTACATTGAACTGAATTTTTCTTTGCAGGGATTTAAATGTTGGATATAAACGCCGGCTGACATGGTGTAAAAGTAATCTCTTCCGATGTAGAAATTTTCGGTCCCATAATCAAAAGATTGAAAATGAATAAGACCATCGATATTAATGAAGGCGTAGTTCTCATTTAACACTCTAGCGAGTCCTTCTGAATGATTGCTCACCATCGCTGATGGTTCTTTCATATTCATTTTAATTACCTCCAGAGACTTGCTGTCAGCTTTCTGCTAAAACGAAGAACAGAAAATTTACCACCCAATATTTATGCTACCTTTCTGATTAAAATAAATAAGATTAATATAAATTTCTTATTCGGTACCTGTGGCTTAAAGTCCCTTTAGTAAGCGCTGGGGAAATCGTGAATGTGATATGTATAAAAACAATAAAAATATATGCTAATTTTCGGATTTCTATTGGTGTGATTTTAATGACATTTGGGATGGCTCAACAACTATTTCTAAAAGAGCCAAATAAGAAATTTCACGAAAATTTATTCACTGGGAGTCCATTTGTTAATTGTTGACGAACAGACATTGTGGACAAACATGGTGGTGGACAGGCGTGGTGGTGGACAGACAGGGTGGAGACAATAGGCGCTTTATGCACTTACGCTAACGCGCCTAAAAAGTAATATAATAAAATTGAGTGCAATTTTGTTTTCTAATGACGATAAACTTCTCTTACTCACTTTGAAGTATTCATGGATTGCCGACTTGTCTATTACACCACACGTCATTCTTCCAGCACTAATAGCTTCAGATAGTTCCTTAATAGTATTAATGGGTCTTTCACGTTGCACAACCGTCATGAATGATAATAGAGTACTGCAATACGCTGCCACAATCACAACCATGGATATCCTCCAGAATACGTAGAACATCTGGAAAGGTGGATAAAGAAGAATCCTTTCCCGTGTTCCTGTTAAAAATGGTATCAGTGTAAGAGATGCAATAATAATAATAAATGCACATATACTACTTATGACTTCATTTTAATTTCCATAATATTTTTTAAATTATAAATATAAGGTATAGATTAATTATCGCTATTTCACAAGGAACTGCTGTAATGTAAAACGAACTGGGCACAAAATTAGCGTGCAATGAAATATTTTTTATTTATTGTATTAAGCTGTACCTGACAAAACTTTGGCAACAGTAGTCAATTTAGATAACTAGAAACTACTGTCCACCTGCATTGCCCAACTAAAGGGTGGGAGGACTTTAAAAAGACAAAAGATGTAAGTCATAACAACACAACAACACAAAAAATACATATTGGACACAATTCAAGGTCCAGCTTGAGGTGTTTTCAAGTCTAGGTTAAGGCGTCCAAGTCCAGGTTAAGGCATTGTACAATGTCCAGTTCAAGGCCTGCAGAAGATAGAACTGCTAGCACAAAGAGGTGGAGCTCTGTAAAATCATGAAGTACATAAGGAGCTAGAGGAGTTCTTCTATAATCAGGAATTGGTACAAGAAACTGCAACTCCCGAGCGTCCAAAACAGTATTCGGAGATCTCCGTGACAATCACAGCAATGTTGACAGCATCATGAACTGTCAAGGGACATCAAGAGAAAACTGAAGATGCCAATTATGTGGATACGGAAACGGGAAAGAATACCCACTCTGATTAAGGAGGAGAATATAACATCCATCCTAGCTCACTTCCACCGGAACAAATTCACTCATTCAGCCTTGTTATTAATGCTGCACACATCTTACATATTCTCATTCGCAGCTGAGTTCTATAGCACCCAGATCCTCAATTGTAGATCGAAAGTGCTTGATCTACCGGAGTGTCAAAATCTACCGAGATGAACTCCTAATTTTCTCAAAGAAGAGAACTCCTCCTGCCAGAAGAGATGGTGACCTGAGCGTGACTCCTGACTCTAGCAACCCAAGTTCTAAGAATTTTAGCTAAACAACTTCATGAACCACACAGTATACTGCTCTATACCCGCTACAAATCCCAGACGTCCAGGCGCTGAAGCGTCCTTCGCCATTTTGCCTTGCCGAAAGTAAATTTAAACCCATTCATCTTTATAACTGGCAGGTCTTCTGTGTGATAGACGGCCCTTAAAGACCGTTGTCCTTGTTTTAGTTCCTAACACAGTTACTTTGTGTGGCATACGTCACTTGCTAAGCTCGCATAAGACGTGTTATGACCTAATTGCATTCCTGAATTCCCTTCAATAAGCGGTACAACGTCATCAGCATACACCAACATCGCTGTATGCTCAAAGATTTTGTCCAACCAATCCTCCAGAATTAAGTTCCACATTATACGGAAAAAAAAACGACCCCTGTGGGTATCCCATGGTCACTTCCAGTACAACTGAACCAACCGATGATTTCATGGTTACCATAAGATGCATAAAGTACACCTTGACACTCGAAAGATCATATTTGAGCAGCCTGCTAGCGGCAGCATCATGTGAACATTGTAACACAGCAACGCCAGAAGTGCATCCTCCTTCCCCCACATGGAGTTAATCCATATTACTTACCAGACCAGATGAGGAATATGTATGGGTGTCTCCATAATCAAGATTATATTTATTTTATTTATCATTCGACTGTGCATTGTACTGATTAACCAATAAGTGATTATCGTAAACTGCCATTACTGTTTGCTGACTATTGTACTCTCTCTTTCACCAATTTGAATGCGTTCAAGTATTCGTGACACTGTTTACTCTTGACAAATGGTTCGCCGCTCGATTTCTAGCTTAGCGTTTGAGCAGACCGGTTGTTCTCGCCAGTAAGTGCAAGACGTATAGTGGTGTCCTATATCAGCACGATGATTGTAAATCGATCATTCTGGTGACAAGTTCTGGCTGTATGTCAAATACCTGACAATTGTATCATAGAGTAACTAAATAAAAGTAATTGAACGTGTATGACATGAAACTAATGAAAACCTTTCCCTGCAAGAACAATTGACTCCTAATACGCCTTGATACCTCACACATCCAATAATTTCCAGTTTTATCTCTATTTTCACTACAGAAGCGAAGAGTTATACACTAGAGTGCAAAATTTAAGGACCAGTCAGATTTTCACCTGAATGGTGCAAAATTTAAGGACCAGTCAGAAGAAAGGTAGCGTGTAAATTAGGAAAGAATCAGTCAAGTCGTTGTTTGTTGAGGTGGGAGACACTAGGTAGTACAGTACTGCCTTTGGTGGAATCATCCCAACTTGTCTCCCTCTGGCAAATCCGTTGACTTGCCAGAGAGAGACAAGTTCTGCCAAGTAAGCCGGAGTTCTTGTTTTGGATCTTCATTGACGAAGGTTTTTATTCCTAGAAATTCAGCTTCTTTGTTCTTACTGATAGCATGGGAAAGCCCTGTGAAGGCCTCATGGAGGTCAAGGGGGATACAGCCTGTCAATACTTGTAGTGCTGCTGTTGACGTCGTTCTACATCCTCGAGTCATTTTAATAACATCAACCGTTGTATTTGTAGGATTATGTTCCTAGTGCCGATGATGATGATGATTGGTTGGTTTATTGTTGTTGGGTGTTAGGAGCATCGGCGACTAAGACCAAGTTGCTCCGTGTATATTGTCTGTAAATTGCGTGTGTACTGAGATCGACTTTCTGTGTACTGGACGAAAAACCCGAGTTTCCGGGATTATGATGGACAAACGATGGAACCATACGGCAGCACCGAATATTATGATCTGTACAAAGACAACTGAATAAAGAAGAGGCGTGCACGTTCCTTAAGATCCCAGTCTTTGCGGTTGAAGAGAGAAAGCATACTGATGTAATTTTTGGCCTTTTCTCTGTCATGGACTTTAGATGTGGCACAAAGGTTCTGCGATCATCTAGGATCACACCTAAATATTTGAATTAACGTTGATCCTTGAGTGCTGGTCCTTTTTAAGGAATGGTTGGTGGTCTGTTGATGTCAAGACTTCCTTTAAGAAATAGGGTTTTACTTTTATCTGTAGAGATTTCCAGCTTATTCTCCTCAGCCCAAACCGACAGAGTATTCAGAACGGTGTTGGCTGTGGTCTTAACAGCCGCACGAGTAGGACCCTCCACGGATTTCTTCCAAGAAATTCTGCAGGAGCCATAAGTTCAGAATGATATTCCAAACAGCTAGCTCCAGAAAAGAACCCTAGGTACAAACCCTAATAAGTTGTCGAGTGATGCTAAGAAATTTTGTTTTGATGGTAACGTTTCTGCTAGAGAAGTAGTCTGCAAGACATTTGAAGATGTTGATGGAGCAGCCAGATACTGTGGCTCGTTGTCGGATCCCTGGCCACTAGACGATGTAAAAAGCTCCGTTAAAATCTATAAAAAGTGCCAGTAAGTAATGCGTATCAAAATTATCTGCTAGCTGGGTGGTTTCAGTAGTGAAGCACTTCGGCTTGAATGAAAAATAATGTGGCAAGGCATATTTTTTATTTATTAAACTTGGCGGTCCCAGTCAGCTTCTATGACAAACCTGCTATCTATATAAAATAGCGTAAAATGCTTTATGTAATGCATATAATATAGATTAATAAGGAAAAAAAAGAATACAGCATACTGTATTTGTTCGCCATCAAATCACATAATTTTAAGGCGATTTCCGTGTCATTGAAATAATTGCATCACAAGATGCACCAGTTCCAGGCGAAATAAGGAATGCGCCACAAGGAGATTCATCACTCAAAGGAGTAACTGCAGCCCAAAGTGCTCCACATACAGATAATATAAGGAGTGCATCACAAGAAGATGCACCCGTTAGCGAACATTCTGGCTGATAGTGAAGTCACTGCAGCACAAGAAGATGCAACAGTCGGAGCTGATGACTGCACAAAAAGGAGATGCAACGCCATCCTAAGGTCAGGCTGAACCAACGTCCATAGTAGATACGCCAATTCCAAATGCAGGAGCATTACAACGACACCACTGCATCACAGTATATGCTTTCAAGAGGACCCATACACCGCAAGGAGGTACATCACAGCGGAGTCTTTGCATCACAAGGAGATGCTTCGAATAGAGTACACATCACAAGATGTGATTTAATATGTCAAGGCATAATTAAGAAAATCTGACAGAAATAATCTTATTTTATTTTTGTATTATTTAATCAAAAATTGAACCAAAGATGGTCCGACCCCTTAACAGTCACCTTGATAGACAGTTAATATTGTAATGATAAACAGTAGTTTAGAGATCGAATAGAAAACAGACTGATATCTACATGGAAATTCATGTAGATTTTAGAATTCGGAAATTGTTAATGCGTAAGTTTACATAAATTCACAGGGCAATTTAGTGGCACTTTAGCATAAATCCTTTATGAAAAGTAAGCCACGACGTAGTCGGGTGTCTCAGGGTTGATTCGCTTGCGGAACACCTGAAAATACAACATTTACCAGACATTAATGCCTGGAAATGACTGATAACTGCAATCTAGATGATGACTGGAGTGATATCCTCACCGTGCTTCTGGCAGCTTCGTGAGTCATCCCGCTATCTGGCTGAAGAGGCAAGAAATCCTTGAAAATGAAAGCTAACAGGCTGAAAATAGGTTCATGCCAGCCAAGGCGTTGGAATCAATCCACGGCTTGTCTCAAATTGGAACTGACTTTGTAAGACTAATAGAAGAACTGAAGTACAGGAAACAAACCGCGATGTGGTTCGCTCAGGCTACTGTCGCCTAACAGCTCTGTGCGTTCTACAATAACTATGTGACTCAAATGCTGTGCTTATGTGAACAAGTGTAACATGTCTGTAGTGCATTCAGTGGTGGTGTTGTTATATTGTTTTAAATAGTATTATATGTAAATCTAATCTATATATGTTTTTATTCCTTTATAGAAAAATTCTTTATTGTATACAGAAGACACATTGCTGTATATAACTCCCTTCACGGCTACAAGCCAGGGGTTTCGTAAAAGGAATAACACAACATAATAAACAAATGATAAAAAAATACACACACACACACAGCATTATGACTCCAGAATGGCTTGAACACAGGAGTGATGGAACTATGGCAATGATGGATAGGTCCTCGGGAGCAAGTTCTAATGTCCTGTGACATGGTCCTCAGAAGGAAGCCGATTGAGTACGTTCTGCCTATATTTCTTATCGACTGCGAACTTAATATTAGCGGTAGCATTAGCATTAGTAGAGTCGTACAATTCAAGAAAGCAATCTTATGCAGCATAAGCCAAAAAAAAAAAAAAAAACCGCTCTCATTTCACCTCTCCGTTCGTTTCAAATACCTGTCCAGCTCAGCCTTAAATTTATTTAGGCTGTCAACTTCCGCAACAAAGTATTGAAGTCTGTTCCACCAACCAACTACCCGCTGGCTAAAGGCAAATTTCCGCACGTCTATCCTACAACTATCTTTCCTCAATTTGAATTTATGCCTCTCAGGTGGTGATTATTCTGAGCAAGAAGAAGAATCCCATATCATTGAGCATGTTCAAGCCATTCAAGCCTTTATACACCTCTATCAGATCACCTCGCTGGTGCCTAGTCTCCAAACACTGTAATCTGCAAAACGCCTTTCTTCGTAAGAGCAACTCTTTGTTCCATTCACTAATCTTGTTGCCTTTCTCTGTACTCGTTACAACAGCTCTACATCCTTTTTAAAATGAGGCCTCCAGACCTGTATACAGTACTCAAGGTGTATTTTCTAGATCCTGTTGCAGCAGCGTACTGTCATTAGCGTCCTTAACAACCTTGCCAACCTTCGCATCGTCTGCAAACTTGGACATTAAGCCCGATATACCATCATCAATATCATTTACAGAAAACAACAATGGACCCAACACTGAATCCTGAGGGACTACACTAATGATATTTGTCCACGAAGAGCAGTGTCCATTGATTACCACTCTCTATCTTCTCCCACTCAGCCATCCCTTTATCCATAGGAGCAATTTTCCTTCAGTGCCACACTGCTCCAATTTGTGCAGCAATATCAAAAGCCTTTATAAGATCCAAATACATGATATCAGAGTTATTCCCTGCATCCAGTCCCTTTGTGACCACATCATAGTATCCAATCAAATTGGTCAGACAAGACTTCCCCTTAACAAAACCATGCTGTGTCCCAGCTATAACTGAAGTCTTGTCTAGATGATCCTGCAGTGCTTCTTTAACTAATGCCTCCATTAATTTCCTTGGCGCATTATAGCCTTAGTTGCTAATGTGCCAATAAAATCCAAGAACCAACCAACCAACCATTAATTTCCCTGGAACAGAAGTTAAACTAACAGGTCTATAATAACTTGTGTCGCCCTTTGATCCTCCTTTGTGAATTGAGGGTCACATTTGCACATCCCCAGTCCATGGGTACCTCCCATGAGTCCAGGGAAGCTCTCATATCATATGGCTAAGGGTTTGCTTACTTCCTTTGCTGCCTCCTTTAATATAACTAGATAGATCCCATCCGCCCCGGGTGCTTTTTTTATGTTTATCTTCAACAATTTCTCCTCCACTTTCCTCTCAGTTATTACAAAATCATCTAGCTCACTGCCAGAGTTTAATTCACCTCTGGCATTCTCCTCCCTGAATAACTCCTCATGTGTGAATATAGATGCAAAATACTCATTTAGTTTGTTAGACACCTGAGCAGGATCATCAACAGTTGAACCATCAATATCTAGTGGACCGAGTGAATCAATATCCAGTGTAGAGGTCGCCGTCCAAGGAGTGTATGTCCAGCAGCATTTGTACGGGTAAGAACCGATCAGATAACTTTAACCGGTTTGGAATGGTCTGAAGGACTGGATTGGCCTTATGGCTTGGGACCAGGATCCTCCACCCGCAGATCAGAACTAGATTTCTGGGCTACCAGAAATCTGGTTCTGAAATAATGCCAACCATCAATTTGACGGCAAAGACGAATCTTCTCTCGTGAATTATGGCAGGAAGACGTTTGATGCTGAGAGCTGCCGCCATCTGGGTGGTCCTTGATGCAAGGGGAAGCCGAATTTCCATATGGTACACTTCAATAGCCAGAATTTCACCGCTAAAATCCGTCTAAGTTGCGTGGTAGCAGTTGAAGTCCACATTTCGGCGCAATAGAATATGACCGGATATACACATGTCTTAATATATCTGTACCCAACAGCCTTGTCATGGATGTGCATAAGTTGTTGTTTAATCATCCACCCGAGTCGACAGAACTTTATTTGCAGGTGGTCTATGTGCGGTAGAAAGCAGAGGTTTTTGATCAAAAATAACGCCCAGATCTGTAAGTTATTGGACGGCAGAAATCGCGAATCCTCTTAAAATGGGTTGCTCTATTGTTGGGTTCCGTTTGAGCGAGAAAGTCAACTGTTTTGACTTCTCAGGATTAATGTGAAGTCCGAAACCAAAGAAGACTCAAGGTTCCGGATTTTCTGAAGGATTAAGGCACTGATGTATTCAGCAGTGTCTCTAGGGCTGATGGGAGTAAACAATTTTATATCATCAGCAAAGGTGATTATGTCAGTTTGGCCCGTCACGAACGGCACGAGAACAGCTGAGAACAAGATTCCAGACAGGACCACACCTTGTAGGACTCCAGCTGTAACAGTACTGGTGTAGTGCAGATTGCCATCGCGAAATTTAATGGTCCTGTTCTCAAGCATTGTCTGAATAAACCAGAGCACGTCTCCACCAATGAGGAGAGTAATAATCACGTAGCAGCCTTGCCAATGCATGCACGGATATGGAATCGAATGCTGCCTGGACGTCGATATACGTAACGGTGATTTCCGAAAAGTGCTCAAATGCCTCGAGGAGCTTGCTAGTGGTGGTGACTAGATTTGTAGTGGTGAATCTTGACCGGGTAGCATAGTGGATCTGTGGTATGTGTTGTAGAATAATTTGGGTGGTTAACGTTCTCAGAAGAGATTTCTCCAAGAGATTTAATAGGCCTGATGCAGAAGAAATTGGACGGAAATGACTGGGCTGAGAAACAGAGCGTATTTTCGGCAGCGGTCTTACTAGATAGACATGCCACATAGGAGGGAAAAATTTGATTAAGGGTTTTGTTAAATTACGACAGGATAGGATCAACAATAAATGTACTGAGGCATTTCAGCATAAACTGAGGAATCCCGTAGGCACCGGATGCGGCCGTAGGTGCTAAGCTATTTATTGCGTCGATCAGCTGATATTTGGTGAGGGGAATTGAATTTAAGGGATCTGCTGAAATCGGATTGGTTGCGAATTCCATTGGTGTAGTGGATTCTGGCTGAGCGGCGAACCTAGTGATATGGTCGAGCCAACTTCTCAGGTTGACTGAGTCAATGGCGTCCTCCGATTGGCTTCTATGGAAGGGCTTCCTCTTATTTATGGTAACCTCTAGGTGAAGTTTAATCGCCTGTCTCTTGTTCCTAATAAAAACCTCCCTAGCTCGGGAGAAGGCAGTTCTGTCCGTGGGTGAGCGGAGTTTTTCCACTTTTTGTGCATGTTCTGTTTAACGTGGAAACTTTCAGAGACTTTTGGATTCCACCAGGCCTTTGAATGCTCTGTGAGTGTTAGTTTCTCCGTTGCAGCATAAAGATAGATAGAGGCTATCCATCTTGTCTTCAGGTCAATCCCAAGTTCGGAGTTGCATTCTCAAGGACATGCCATGGAATTGCTTGAGCCGCATAAATACACATTTCAGGATGGAGGTATTTGGGGCTGTAATTGTTTCGGTTGTGACTTCTACCAGAAGTGATGGGCATTTCTATTTGCACAGAGAGAACGATGGGGTTATGATTAGACTGCATGTTGTTTACATGGTTTTGATTAGCCACACAATTTACTGACACGAACGCAAAATCTAATGTGCTTTCGCCCCTCATGGAATGTATGCTAACCAGTTTAAGACCTAATATATTTAGACGCTGACTCAGTCTCCTCTTGAGGTTCCCCCAAGTATTCGGGAGATTGAAATCCCCACACATGACGTGTTTCGGTGATGAATGGAGATGGTTAAGCAGCCAACTGAAGAGTTCATCAACTATTTGTGCGTCTGGAACTGGTGGGATATACACTGCGACAATGTTGAGAGAATTATTCTGGCTGTTGTTGTTTTTAGGTTTTAGTGTAACTAGAACTGCTTCAAAAGAGTCAGACTGGCTCGATACTGAGTGGAGGATAGAAAATACCTGCTCATTGAAATAAAATTGCAGCTCCTCTTCCCTCCGGTTTTCTCTAGACATGCACACCATCTGATAGCTTGCAGGCCAAAGAAAAGTGTTTCTTCATTGGGTCAAGCTAGATTTCTGCAAAGCAAACCACGTCCATTGAACTGGACAGTAAGAGCTCCTCAACTTCATTCAGTTTAGTCCTCGTGGAACCCAAAAATCTTTCCCCAAAGAAGGATTTTGACATTGAAATTAGAAACGTAACCAAATTTTCATACCAATAAACTAAATAAATACTTCACGTGAAAAATAATCGCTATTAAACTTTCTTACAGTATGTATACAACGCTACACAAAATATTTATGGTTCGTACCTTGAGTGAGGAAGCTTCCATATAAGAGCCAAAGAAACCTAAACAGGCATATCCTGGGGCCTCGATACACATATGATGTTCCCCATAGCAGTCCACACATACAACCAGCAGTTAAAATAACACATATGGCCAATGATAACCATAACTAAAAGATAATAATAATATTATTAATAATTATCACTTAAAAATCAGCAGGAGAGTAGACAATACAAATACATGATTATTCACTACAGTAATGGAAATCTATTTGACAAAATAGTGAAATGCTTGTTATTTGGACAATGGATTGTACATCGAAAGATGAAAAATTTATAAATCGTAGTGTGTCATACATGGGGCCACCCGAACGTTAATTCAGCTGCCCTATTATGCCCATAAATTGCGTATGCCTCTGCCCGATTTGTCTGTTTTATGGATGAAAATCTCAAATTTCAAGGCGAGGAAAACCTTACTATCCACTCCTTAAAGTCATTAAAGCATTGTAATAATAAAAATGCAGTATTATTGTAAACTGATGGCTTAATTTCTCTATTTTAACTCTCAGGTTAGAATCTTACCTCTGTTGTAAATGGAAGCAAAAAGACGGTAGATTTCATTTCGACACTGGGAAGTCTGGTCACAAACACCACTCTGAGACTATAGTAGGGATGGACGGTATCTATTACTAGAGCTCTTTCATACGTATAAATCAAAAGCGAGGCTGTCATATCACATTCCTAAAGAACATGTGGATTAGTCACAAAATATTCACAGAAAGGATTTTCAAAAATAAAAATATATAAAGCTCTGTGCGTTACCTAGCATAAAACTTAACATAAACCATGGTCAATTGTAGCTGTCGTTGTCAAGTTTTAGGTGTTGTAGCGACTCAACACCACGTCCATGTCTTTAAATTATGTGTGTTCTGTGTTCGATTTTCCCGTTTGCTGTAGGAAACATTTGAGTTTCAGGGAGGGAAAAAAAACATACAACTCTCGCCTGAGAAAGACTAACTAAGCCACATAAAAATGTGGCTGAGTTAGCTGTGAAAAGTCTATAAAACTTCCTCATCTCGTTGACGAGATTGGAACTATTGCTTTTTCTATCCGTGTGGGAAGACGGTAGTAATATCCACTGTGATCTAACCCTGATGGGAATAGCGGATATTATGCAGCACATGAAAAGTAGAGGTGCCAGTAGGTGAGCGGATTCCACACTAGGCAAGAACCCAGTGTCAGCAATTAAATCTTCGTCATCCAGGGAGAAATTGTGAGCGCACTGAGCAGTGTTCCTCGATGGGCAGGAGATTTCAGCCATCTTCTCAATGTATTAGAGGATGAGTGGAGTTACAGAGATTATTGAAGTTCGAGTATTGTTTGCAGTTCTTGTTTTCCATGTAGAGAAGTCCTTCTAGGGTTGGGACTTTATAAGAGTATTTCTTTCTATAAATGTAGATAGATATTCCTGTTGTGACAGGATAAAGATCAGTTATCCTGTTGGTGATTTGTTTGGTCTCGTTGAGAAGATGTTCTGTAAGTTGGGTTTGGGGTCCATTATAAGATGGGAGCCGCTATATAGCTTGCTGTAGGTGGGTTTGATGCATTTCAAATACTGTCTGAGCAAAAGTAGTGAAGGTCTTTTAGTTATTTTCGTCAGTGATGTAGAGATGTTCCTGCCCACGGAGTACATTTCTAGTTCTGGTAATTAGGAGACTTCTAGGTATATCATAAAGAGGCCAATCATACATGAGGTGAGTCCAAACTTCATTTTCTCTGCAAACGCAGAGAGGAGAATTGGTGAGGTTAGAGGATATTATTTAGGGCCAGGCGCCACCGGTTGTTTCCCACATCTGCGCCGTATATATTCTGTGATGAAATGCAGAACTACTCCATAGCCAGAAAAAGTGTTAAGTCTGGTTTATGTAGTATTGTGCTTTGTTTTGTTGTTGTGACTCTGACTGCTTGGCTGCAGGGCTGCTAGTGGAACCCTACGTTGCCCGCCACAACCATTAGGAGGTGATCCAAGCTGCCCATTATACCCTGCCTGGCCTCTGCCAGGGTATAATGGGCTTGAACTTCCGGTGAGACTTAGAGGGTGCAGCTCGGCTCGGAATGATCCATTACCGGAAGAACGAGACGAAATTTAAATGAATTTGAATGTGGTAATCTGTACTAGCCGCGCCATTAATGAGAATCTCGGAAACTGCTACCCTGGCGAATTCAAGATCTGAAGCAACTCGTTGATGCAAGAGACCAACGCAGGCTGACAAAACTTTTTAAGAGTAACAAAAAGGCCAATGAAATAACAACTATACAACATTAGTAATTGAAGAGGCATTTCAGAACGCACAACTGGTCGTATCTTGTCAAAGATGGGTTGTTGTAGTCGATTACCGAATCAGTAGAGTCATGACGTTCTAATGGTTTTAATGCCAAAACCAACAATTTAGAGTCATACACTGATATTTTTGAAAATTTCCATGGGAAATTTCTTAGTTCTATGGAAATAGGCCATTATTATTTTTACTTAACTTACTTTAGTTACCTAACACCCTGCATGGCATGATGGTTAGGAGGGTGCAATTGTTTGTCATTTACAATTCATCGTTTCTGCAGGTCACAGACACAAGAGGTACCAGTTTCATTGTCTTTTACTAAATAAATATCATATAATAGCTGACAGGTCTCTCATATTCAAGAACATATAAGTATAATACAATTTTATAATATTGCTCTTTTAATAAGATTAATTGGTAGTTAAGTTCTGTTTACAATGCTATGCAGTTCGGAAAAGACGTTTTTCAGGGAAAGTTGTACAATTTTGGAAGTTCTTTCAACAAAACACCTTTTAGGATAAGGTCCGAAATTCCGAAATATTTAGGATAAGGTCCATACTTCTTAGAGATCTCTGCCATCATCGTATTTCTCTACTTCTTATGACTAGTTTTTGA
Source organism: Mastigoproctus giganteus (assembly GCF_048544385.1). Lineage (NCBI taxonomy): Eukaryota > Metazoa > Arthropoda > Arachnida > Uropygi > Thelyphonidae > Mastigoproctus > Mastigoproctus giganteus. The sequence goes on along the minus strand of NC_143580.1, from coordinate 30,403,609 downwards.
TAATAAAAATGTATTTCAGTTGTTGGGAAAACAAACTTGTAAGGACCACAGCATAATGTGCTTTGCCATCCATTTTCACAATGGGTCGACATTGTTATTGGGAATAAAGATTGACCTACATCTTATCACGTTGTTAATTAAAACTGATGTTTTTCAAATGTGCTGGTTTGTGAATATTTTGTAAGGAATAAAGAAATTAAAATGACAATCGGATTGTTTCTATTAATATGAGCTTACGTTAGTGTTTCATTAGGTGGTAAAGTTCCTAATAAATATTTACCTGATTATATACCAAGCCTACGTTCCCAGTAACGTTTCTTTGAAGCACTCTACCATGTTCATCATCTTTTGGCATCTTAAGTGAAACCCTATTTAAAAATTTAAACCAATAATAATAAAGAACCAAAATTACATATCAAGAAATATTCACTGATATGGTAAGATCACATGCTTACTAATATATCTCCATGGTCCATTTCATAGATTTTCAATTTCAAACTGTTTTCCAACTACCCCAATATTTATTATTATCTCATACAATCATTTTTTTCCATTAAAAATATTAGTGATCAAATGCGAGTCAACAGACATTAATAATAAATTACAGAAATATTAGAGGATGAATATATTTAGAACGGTTTCTTCATGTTCGTTAAGCACATGAATCCTCAAAAATAAAATAAGATTACTTACTTACTTAAAATTCATTTTCTCTGATAGAGTTCTGAGAAAATACGCATCCATTCCATGAGATAATAACCAATCTTCGGGTTTATCTTTGGATAAAATCAGATAAGGACTCTAAACGAGAACAAAAATTTTCAAAATTGATTATATTAAATTATATACGAGGAAAATATCATTTAATGTAAAAAAATTTTACACTGAATTTAAAATTTTCTATGGAGAAATATTGAATTTGACAGTGAATTGGTTGCTTATAAAAGTGAAGAAATAGGAAACCGGTGAAGAATAAACGTCACAGATTTACACTTCCTTGGGTAATTGTGAAGTCTCATATTATAGCCACCCTAGAACTCATCAGCAAAAACTGCATAGGTTCATTGATCGATTTGATGTTTTCTGGAAGAAAAACCCGACTTTCCAAGGGAGAAAACGTCCTCTCCACGCCTGAAACTGACTAACTGGGCCACGAAGTATAAAAGCCCATAAAAGTCCTTCACGCCATTGGCAGGATTCGAAATCGGGACTTGTCCAAATCAGAATGATCCATAATGGGGCACATTAACTTTCCAGATATTGATTAGCCCTTGTGTGTTGGCCATGCACACACTGCAATATTTTCTGAATTTGGATGACTGTTTTCTACAACAGCGTGTTAGATAGAGGGACAAGGGGAAGTAGTTCAAACAAAGTGGTTCTTTCGAGAAGGAAGGGTTGAGTTCTGCAAAATTGAAATGCCTGCAGACTAGGCAGCTGCGAAGAGATCTGATTGAAGTGTTCAAGGCCTTCAATGGATTGAGTAAGCTCAGTGCTGATTGAATTCTTCCCCTTGCTCTGACTACACGTATAAGCGGGCATGAATTTAACTTGAGGAAGGGTGGTTGCGGTATAGATGTGCGAAAGTTCATCTTCAGGTAGCGGGTGTTTGATCGTTGGACAAACTTCCATCTGTTGTTGTGGAAGTGTATAAATTCAAAGAAGAACTAGCCATACTACGCTGTTCGACCAAATTAACAGAACAAAATGTTTTTCATGGATATTTCATTGTGAATATTGCCGCCGAAGGCGAATATTTGATATAACATACTGACATGCAAATTCCTAGTATCCAATAGAATCGATCTACCACCTTACAGAGCCACACATTATGCGAATTATTCATGCCTATAAAACACGGGTTGCGACCACATCACTTCATTCGGGTTTATTGGCTTGCTCAGCTGACAAACCATCTTCAGTACTGAAGATGGTAACTGATCGTTGTTTAGAGGATTCTTTGAGATGGCGGGGCAGTTGGACAACTTGAAGCCGAACAGTCGCAGCGGAGGTGGCATGTTGGATAAATGTGTCACGGAGTGTCGTCTCTGTGGAAGCACTATGGAAGCAGTCTAAACAAGATGCAACCACTCCCACACCGGCGACATCATCAAAAAATTCATCCCGGACGTTAGCCGAGTCTACCCCAGACCCCGGCTTGGTTCTCGCCGGGCCTGAAACCAATATATCTGTTCACTGGACATGGAGTCAACTCCATAAATGCAAAACTCTCCTTACTCGGGATCCAGGAGAACCCCTCTTGTGTCTGCGGCGGCTTGAAGAGCTGACAACATATTATGTATGACTGCCCGCTCCATTACGACCTCCGCAACAACTTGATCACGAAACTAACATATCTACTCAGAGGACAATTTCGTCCAGCAAGCAGGCAAATTTTTTGGACACGTAACCTGAACCTTTCAGAGATACGTCTAGACGAACCAGACGTCTCAACGTGTGCCAACTAAACACGCTCCAGAGCATTACCGACCTAACTGTACAGTTCCTTGTTGACATGACGGGTGCACATAACTTCGTGAGGTTTCCGCTAGATACGCCCCTCCCGTCCCCTCGAAATAACTGAAAACTGAACTCATCGGACCAGGAGATCCGTCTCGAATCATCCAAGGACCAGCGCCGATGTTCTTTCGCCCAATTGAGGCGTAGAGTCCTCTGTCGTGGTGTAGCAATGCGACTCTGGTGGGTCGGCGGCTTCCATAGCCTGTTGCGGCTAGTGATCGCCTGATGGTCTTGGTGGAGACGTTTCTTGCCCTCTCTCGTTGAAGTCGGCGGTGATTTGTTCCACTGTCGCTCTCCGGTTGGCTGAAACAATGCGAGACAGACGACGACGGCCACGTTCATCCACCACCTTTACTCCCACAGCGCTGTCCACGATGAGATGTTATTCCGGAAATGGCGTATTCCAGATACACTCTTGATACTGTCGAACGAGGATGGTGCAATTTTTGTACCACTTCCTCGATAGAGTGACCCATGCGTCGGGCACCCACTATCATCCCTCTTTCGAAGTCGGTTAACTCACGACGTTGAACCATACTGACATCGAATTACTGTCTTCGTGAATGCAGTGATACAGTTTACCTGTATACTTGCAAAGCGGTGGTTCGTCGATTAGCCAGAGGGGTGACTGCGTCCCTTTGCCCAGGAACCAGGTATTCCATGAATTCTGTCCTTTCAGTGTACAGTATAGTATAAAGCACTGTTAAGAAAATATTCTCTGCAAATGAAAGGATAATGATGAACCTTACTTACGTGTTTCACTGCAACCCTTAAATTCTCTTCTTGAAGGTTTTGACAGGTGTTTTTACCCTTACGAGAAACGTTTTTAAAGTTTTTTGTTCGGTTAAACACCATCCTGGAAACTGGGAGTGAACCGAAGTGTGGTCTACTATAGTGATGAACGTCGAAGTGCCAGTATTTCTAAAAAAAGTGATATTAGAATCATAAAAGGATGCCCTGATATTGTGCATGCACATTAGTATATTTTCAACATATTAAATTCTGTGAAGAATTAATTGATTTCATTTAGAACAAAGCGATAATTTTCAAAATATATATTATATAAAATATCCTCTGTGTAGGTCCCTCCTACTCAGATTCAATACGGTACACACTGCCTACAATCGATATCCTGACACTAGCATATCAACGAGTAACTTTTATTTACAGGAGAATTAATAATGATGCTAAATATTTAGCTTTAATGGCGGACTCTAGTCTATGTGAAACTCTCCACTAGTTTTTCTCATACTTTTCGACATTCGTCCTTTAAAGCGTTGACCAATTCAGCTCAAATTTTTTGGGCTCCCTCTCTTCAAGTGCACCCGATGATCCAATTCATTTCGGACGTTCTCTTCAAAATTGAGGAGATTGTTCTCAGTTGGCTAGTCCAGCTTTTCACGCTCATGTCCTCAGGCCAGATTTTCACAACGCGAGCCATATGACATGAAGCGATGAACTGCTGATACAGGAATAGACCTTCCCCGACCTATTACCATAAAGTAGGTAAATCATTATCATCTAGGACGTCTAGATACGCTTCACCATTAATATATTTGTTCAAATCAACCAAAGATTCTAGGTAAAATCATGATAAAACTGTTTCAGGCCAATATGATGCTTCGGCTAAATTCATTCTCCGGACCATACAGTCAAGCAGCTAACTTCCTCCCTTCATCCGTCACACCTTAGACGCCACAATCAGACCGATAAACCATGTACGTCGAAACAATCCTCCAAACCAGAGCTTTCCATTGGTCTACGGTCCATAGGCGGACCTTACAGTAAGCTTGTCTGTGTCCGGCATTAATCGGGATGGTTAGTAGCTTTTTTGCTGCTGCTGCAATCGATGTTCTAATACAACTATTTAACACGTGTCTTAGTGAAGGCTCCTTTCCTACACGTTGGAAACACGCCAGCCTCAGGCTTTTACCCCAAAGATCCCAACTGTCCCACTGGTACAGCCAAAGTATACTTTCCAATTGCTTTATTACCAATATTAGGAAAAGTATTCGAGAGGTCACTTCTCACCTGTCTTCAGTCTGTCTATGAAACCTAAGGACTCGCCTCCACACTTCAGTTTGGCTTCAAGCAGGGGTGCTCAACTATTGATGCACTACTGAAAACCACTCGGCTAGCAGATAATTCTGATGCCCGTTACCTATTGGCGCTTTTTATAGATTTTAAGGGAGCTTTTGACCCCATCTGGTGGCCATGGATCCTGCGGCGAGCCAGAATATCTGGCTTCTCCTTCAACATCTTCAAATGCCTTGCAGATTACTTCTCTAACAGAAAAGTTACCATGAAAACAAAATTTTATAGTATCACCAGCCAACTTACCAGAGGCTGCCCGCAGGGCTATATTCTGGGGCCAGCTGTTTGGAACATGATTTTGGGTGAATGGCTCCTGCAGGACTTCCCCCACACCACACAGCTCTCATATGCAGATTACCTGGTTATCGTTGTTGAGAGCCCTGCTCGTGCAGCTATTAAGAGTCTCTCGGTATTCGCTGTTGGGCCATTGTCGTTTTCTCTATCAATGATATTGATGAAGGCATACCAGGCTTAAAGTCCAAGTTTGCAGATGATACAAAGGTTGGCAGGGTGGTTAATGACAAGAATGAGGGTGTGTTACTACTGCAACAGCATCTAGAAAAGTTAGGCAGATGGGCTGAGAAATGGCAATTGAGGTTTAACGTTGACAAATGCAGAGTACTGCATATTGGTAGCAATAACCCCAGAGTAATATATCAACTGTGTATATACTCAGAGTGGTCCAAAATTAAAAAAAAAGACCTAGAGTAATTGTGCAGTCAGAAATAAAGTTCTCTGAGCATTTCAGACAAGCTAACAGGCTAGCTCATATCGTTTTGCCAATGATATAGGACTTTTTCTAGCAGGGGTAAGGAGATAAGGAGGAAATTACCCTTTTGTATAAAGCAGTGGTCAAACCATATCTTGAGTACGGCATACAAGTCTGGATGTCATTCTAGGAAGGATGTAGAGATTTTGGAAGGAGTACCCCCTTGTTCTCCTCGCCAATCATGAGAGATGCCTGATGGTGTAAAGTAATTTAGATTACAACTCATGGTAACACGTTGTGAAGGTATTCACAATATGAGATACACTTAAATGTGTTGTTATCTAAATTACTTTACACCGTCAGGCCTCTCTCATATTGTGGAGTTACACTTCGCAACTGAGTTGTCATCATTGCAACACCAAGGTACCTGCGTACCCACGGATGTGGAGCCAATAAGCTCCGAAATGGTGCCGTATGGATGGTGATATCCGCTGAGAATAAGTAACAATAGTCTTTCCCCTATGGTGAAGAGCTACTTATTCGAGGTAGTGCAATATTTGTATTACATATTTGGAGAATATTCTAGAAAGGTGCAAAAGACTCCTGAATGTGGTACGATATTGGAGAAGGTTTCTGAACATTATAGATGATTACAGAATATTCTAGAAAGGTGCAGAAAACTCCTGAATGTGGTTGAACATTGTAGAAGATTCCTGAACGTTGTAGATGATTCTAGAATACTCTACAAAGCGAGAGCATAATGTCAATATTATAGAAGATAATTTGTAGATAATTATTGTAGATAATTCTACAGTGTTTTTCAATAATATATATTGAGGAGTAAGAAATGCTTAAGACAAGAGCCGTCAACATTGGACCACTGAAGAATGGAAAGATACACTGAACGGATGAATTCAAATTTGAATTTTTTTTAGATCAAAGAGTAGCGTTCATTTATGGGAGACGATCAGCTGAAACAAAAATGGTGCTATATTTTTAGTGCCTACAGTGAAATACGGTAGTGGTTTCATCATGAGTTGGGGATGCTTCTGTTTTAATTTTCGGTAGGATTGAAGGAATCTTAAGAAAAAAGCTATGAACTTTCTTGAATATATTGAAATATCCTCTGGGCTTCGACTTTTTTGAAGAAACTTTATATTACATTAAATACAACATAACTTTTTAAATTACAAATTCTGAATTAAATCAGTGCACATTTCTTAACACATACTTATCCATATAGTACACGCAGTTAATAAATACAAACAGAAAACACTTACACCTGGATAATCTGTAAGATTGTTCCGTGAAGGGCTAAGGAAGTATGCCTCATAAATACCAAGCAGGCCAGTGTAAAATTTATTTAAAACGTATGAGCTGTTTATCGGTGAATCAACGAATATAAACCACCTGTTTGTATATCTTGCTCTGTGGTGTATCTGTAAGATAAATACATTAATTGTAATTTATTTCCCATATTATAAGTTCTTTTAGATCAAAGGGATTCTAACAGGAATTTGAATTAATCGAGTACCTAATGACAGGAACCTTAAGAAAGAATCTCATAGTCACTTCTTTAGGTGGATTAATCTTATGAGATGGTTAGGATGAATGAAAAAACCCTATGGATAATTGTATAGCCGACATGAAGTACGTACAGCAATGCAAAAAGACTGCTAGAGCAGCTGGGGTTTTTCAATGATAATATATAGGAATTTTGCCAGCAGGGACAAGGAGGTGATTATTCCATTTATAAAACGGTGGTTAGGCTATATCTTGAGTACTGCGTGCAGATTCAGAAACCACATTTTAAGAATGATGTGGGTCTGTTGGAACGGGTGCAGAGAAGAGCAACAAGAATAATCAGGGACACATAAAAGGTACTCTTACCAAGAAAGATTTCAGTCGTGTAAATTCTCAGAGTCTGGAAATTAGCACGTACAAGGGAGCCTGTTTGAAGTGCTTAATTTTTTGAATGGATTGAGCAAATTAAATGCTGGTGGCATCTTAACTCTTCGGACACATATAAGGGGACATAAATTTAAGTTTAAAAAGAATAGATGAGCAAAAATTTGCTTTCAGCCAGACAGCCATGGATTGTTGGATCAACTTTCTTTCTGCAGATGTGGTTTTTGGAAGGATTAGACAAATTTTTAGAAGGGATGGACAGTTTTTGTCTCTCCTTTTAATACTTTAGCTCGGGTTACTCCCAGAATTCCGATTTATATCTTAACATAATATATAAAATGATGCTCAAATCTCGTCAAAAAGAAATAATGGACTATTCGTACATTGCACTGTCCAGTTCTGTCATAGTGAATGAAATAATCGAAGCAAATTTGATCATGACCTTATGTTAAATACAAATATATGCAAAATATCATATGAAAGTCATACCTTTTGCAGATTACGCAGCGCATTCGAAAGCGAATCACAGCTATAAATGATAGTAAATTTTATTCCATTTGGTATCCGGTAATTTGGACTGAAAGGATCGTTTAATCCGTTGATGTACGCTATTCCTCTCTTATCCCGAAAATTTTTCATCGAAATTTCTCTCTTCTCTTGAACGTTGTAATTTTCCTCTAATTTTCCATCCATTATATCTAAAAGAAAGACAGAAATATCGCCACCCATAAAACTTTAAAGAAATATTTGCTTAATTTTTTTCTTAAGAAGTACATAAAATGCTTTAATTTTTCTTTTAATTCACATTTCATATGTTTGGACATTTCATGAATTTCTTTAGGCACTGAAGTAAGAGAAATGAGACGAAGGTTGCTAAGAGAAACATTTCTCGAAGAACAATATTCAACAAACTCTCCACAACCCCTCTCGCTCTCATAACACACGCAGACAAATAGCCCTAATCAGTATAGCCCATTTATAGCTCCAAACTGTAGATAAAGTATAGTTTAGCTCGTTTGTAATTGGAATTAAGAGAATTTTTTAAAGGGAACAAATTATAAAGAGAATTCTTCCTGTGTAGGACAGAATAGAATCTCTGACCATAGTTAAGAAGTGAATTTAAGAATAATTTGAACGAAATCGTGAGGATCAAATCTGGTACCAGGATTTGATAATTGCTTTGGAGCTTAACACAAACACTCGCTCACTTAATGACAGTAATACCTAATGATAGATGTTTAAAATGGCAGCATTAGCACCATTTATGGTTTAATTTGTCATAAAGTCTGATCAGGCCATTCACGCTTGCGATATCACTGCACAAATGTTCTTCTTGGTGCTTAATCCCGGAATGAATGATATACGGCTGCTCTGATATCTTTCTGAACAAGTGATAAGGTCCCTTTGTAGGTGTCTTGGTTGACTTGGATTATTTACTTCAACAACGTCTTATAAGATTTCTGCTTTTTTTTATAAAAGCCACTTTGATGTCTTGTTTAAATCAGTGGCTGGTTTAATCGGATATTCCAAACTTCCTGGATAGTCCAGCTGCAGCAAATACAGTTGAGATTCAAATCAGGAAAAATTTGACAGTTTGGGTTTTTTAATTGCATTTAAAGTTTTGGGACAGAAAGTCTTTGGTATGACTCCACTAAATTTTTAGATATGCCACCTGTACACATCTCCTTGGTAAACGTATATTAAATAGCGTCTCTCACCTAACCCCACCTTAAGATTAACAACTGAGAATATTCAGTCTTTTCAATATACTAATATTCAGAATACAGTTGGACTGATAAAGCTTTCTAAATTTCCAACGATAGGTTCAGTTCAATATTTCGCTTAGTGGCTTGCGAATACATTTTAATGGTACACACGCGAAGCACAAGGAACCTTAAAGCTTACCAAATATAACCCCTGATATAATAATCCTAAAAGATAAAGTGGTATAATATGATGAAGCAGACTGGCAAAACTATGTTTTTCTCTGGAGTCCAGCTGTGCCTTAGTTGTTTCTCTCATTTAGCCAGCAACACAACAAGACGAGATTGAACCGACTGAACTGGGTGATGTGATGCTTTGCCACTTTGCTTAACCATTCCTCATTGGAGTGTGGCACGATATCTCAGCCTTTACTTAGGACTGTTATGAATTGGGTTGCCTCCACCCAAATGCACTGAACTATGCGCCATTGTGGAGGAAACACAATACAATGACATTGATTTCATTGTCTTGCGTTTCTTCCCCATGATGTGCACTACTGGTATTATGTAAATGGAAATGTGATTCGTCAGATCTATGCATCATCTTGTAGTCGTAAACTGTGCAATCCATTTATCAGTGCCTAGGGACAGTATGCAAGTCCGGTATGTACAAAATAGATTTAGACAAATCTCATGGATCTCATAAAGTTAAAAAGTAGATTCTGAGGAACGGCCTATACCCTGCAATTGCACAACAGTACAGGAAATGGCCTGTTAAAAATTGCTTCGTCCTTTTTGGATGATACAGACACTGGAAAGTGCACTTGCTTTGCAGATATAACTAGCCTGATAGTCAGGTCTGCCTTCCTCGCCTTCTAGTAGTCAACAGTCAAATTGCATCTTTCTTAGGAACGCTAAAGGCACAGTTATCGGTCATGAGTTGCGAATTGAGACGTTTTCTACCAGAGGAGTAGACGCCATATTACTTTGCAGAAATGAGTCTTCAGCATCAGGCTGTATTCTGAGGTGACTGGCCTGTTAGCATGCGTATGCCTTCAAAAACCGGTTCCAGAGCATTGGAGGTACTGTTTTGAAGAGAGACAGAGAGTAATTAGCCAATTGATCCAATAATAATCTGTTTTCAAACTCAGAAAAATCACGACTCTTCCTCTGTTTCATAAAATTATCAGTCTTCTTCGACAACAGCTCTGAACGAGTCGGCGCCTCCGTAGCCAGGTGGGAAGGAGCAGCAGTGCGTAGCACACGCTTCTTGATTAGACCGGGGTTCGAGCCCGTCACCACCAAATACGGAGGATGCGGAAAGGTCATTCAGGGAATGACCACCGCATATCCCGGAGCAATATGGCCTTAGTTGCTAATGCTCCTAAAAACCAAATAACAACAACAACTGAACGAGTCCCTGTTCGTATTTTCACAAATGCTGTGCACGTTATCTTGTTAGGTGATTGCATTCATGTTAAACATTCTTTTTGGAAGAAGAATAGTGTAGATTTTGCGAATAATCATCTTAGACATATAAAAAAGACGCTGCGCTGAAATCACAAATTCCGTTTCGAAAATAATATCAGAACTTAAAGATATCAAGTGGCGAGGTTGCAACTCCCCTCCTCCGAAAGGTAACAACTTCTCCACCTCTTGCAGAATTAAAAAATAAATAAATAACGTAAAATAAACAAGCTTGTAAAAAATGAAGAGAGTGTGTAGTGACTGGTAGGGGAATGAAAGAGGCTTCTTTATAAATAATGAGACCGATATAAGAACAGCTACAAGCAATCGTAAACAACAGCTGGAAATGAAAATGCGCAAATATTATGCTGCGGGTAATATCGAAACACTATTATTATATATCACTAAAGTGGCACAACACCTACTTTATTCATCGTAGTGTGGTGGTTGCTGATATTTCGATGTTCTCTGAGTGTAATTTTCTTAAATAAAGGCTTCGTTTTTAATCCACACCTGAATTCTTACCTGCAGTGTTGTATAAGTAGATCAAGTGATTATGAACATCTGAAGCATGATGATAAATCTCTTGGGCCAGTTTTTTCATTGCTCTGTATTTCATATCTGAAAATAAATCACTACAGTTATTTAAATAATTTGATAATTCTTCCCAAGTTTAGAATATTTCTTAATGATTTAACAGTGATTAAAATTCCAATATCGTGAGGTGAAAATTTATATGAAGATAAGCTCTTTAAAAAGTATATGCCAGATCTTGCAATTACTGTTCATGCATTTCAGAATCAATCTTTTGTTAATAATGGCAAATTCCCATGTTCCCATGTTATTCATTTGAGCATGTTTAAGGCTGTTAATTAAGCGCCATTATGATTATGATCTGTGCAATGGTTTAACTCTAAAATATAGCTGAGGTGCTGAATGTTCCAACTCACCTGGTTCAGCGATATTTATTGCAATAAATAAAGGTTAAACCAAAATAAAATTGAAATACACGTATTGTCAGAAACATCGCGCCGTCCTAAAAGTTAGGGCCTCGTGGGTGGCACAGGTAGTAAAATCGCTGCCTTCCCTACACCGGATGGAAAAGACCTGAGTTCGACTCCAGTAGATGACGCAAGGAATTTGGGTCTTTTTTTACAGCTTGGCTAAATTAGTCGGCCTCAGGGAGGATAGCATGGTTTTTTCTCCCGAAACACGGTGACAGCAAATCGACCACAGAATACACGGAATTTGCAGAATTTTATATACGCCGCAATATGACCTAAGTTGCTAAACCCTACAACAACGAACCAACAATCTGAAAGTCAGATTTGTTTATTGAGGTTTGATATACAGAGAGGTAAGGGTAAAGGAGGCAAAGCACGATAAAAATATCAGACTAAAAGACCTTTCTTTAATATAAGAATCCCACATATGAACCAACATATGATCTGTCATCAAAAATATTCTCCAATTTCTTGGTTAATTGTTCCCTTAAACCGCATATCCATCGCGTTTGTATTGAGTTGAGTATATCCATCGAGTTGATATTCTCTAGAAAAGAAAATAATGGGGTTTAATCAGGCCAGTTGTTCTTGTAGTCGTTATAGAGTTTTAGGTGTATTACAGACTTAGACCATATTGTGCCCTATATATTATGTCAGTAAATTGTGCGTGTTCTGTGGTCGATTTGTCTATCTGCTGGACGATAAATTCGAGTTTCCTGGAGAAAATACTATATAACCCTCACCCGAGGCCGAATAATCCAGCCACATTTTGTGGAAAAGGCCTTTAAACAGTGACCCGAGTTTAAAGGCCTTTAAACTCGGGTCACTGATGGGATTCGAACTTGGGTATTTTCGACCCGTTGTGGGAAGGGCTGTGATTATACCTATTCTGCTATACGGAAGGGAAAACAGGCCAGTGGATGTGTCGATATTGCAGAGAAACTGTCTGACAACCTTAGCTGTATGGGCCAATCATTGTTTTGTTTGAATAAAGGGAAAGAATGATGAAAATATTAGATTGTTGGAGAAATGGCAGAATGATGCCTAATTATTCATGAACGGTTATTGTGAAAGGTGCTATCCTATACAACGATGTCAATGTCAATTTGCTCATCTTTGTTGAATATGGCTGCTACATCTCATTTATCAGCGCATTGGCACACATATATCCTTTTCTCATCGTTCCATAAACAGTACCTTGACTCACACTTAAACCTTGACGCGAGCAGATAAAGAGAGGGGATGTCGACATGTACAAAACCTGAATTTAATGCTCCCTGTATAAGTCGTATACTAACGATTCTTCTTGATACTGGATGCCCATTGAAAATAAAATCTTCCCGGATATGCATTGTATTAGACGTGGTGTAGCGGACAATTATCAGGTCTTCGTGTTCTGTTTCGAAACAGTGGCCCAGAACCTTGCGTCCATCCACTGGTGCCATCATCAACCAACATGAACAGCAATTTACTGGATCGATCATCCAGTCTCGCATAACTCGACCAACTGAGTCCTATTCAAACTCATCCATAGGCTGCTCGTAAACCTGAACCGGATATCCTAAAAGCCTTTTAATTGAAAATTTCACAACTCAATTCTTTTACAAATGTGTCGCAGTGACTACGCAAACTGTCGCTGACTCAAATAAATTTAGCGCCTGTTTAAATGATTGTCATATATCATCACGAGACACAAAATTTAGCTTGTCGAGTGCGGACGCCCGTCAATGAGCACCTCCAATAATGTGTAATATTCCAGTGCCATAGTTATACAATGGTTTCAGTTTGATACCTTCCGACGCAGATTAAAGTCATCTATCCAGATTTGTAAGCGATTCAAGAAAGAAGATATAAGGTCGCCCGTGCGAACTGCACCGCACCGCGTGGGAAAATTGTTCTAATGCTGAATCAAGACTATCCGCAGCAAAACCAAAACAAAAAGCCAGATTGAAATAACCCCCTTACTCCTCAAGGATAATAATTTGAAGTGTAATAGCCAAATCAAAATTATTAAAGCAGCACCTGCATCGAAATGCACAGCGTCAACTGCAAGAAAATTACCCAGCTTGATGATGATACAAAAAGACCTATCATCATTGAAATCTTATGTGGCAAAGAAAGAGAAGGAATTCGCAGAACAGATTCTGAAGGTGCATGAGGCTGATTCGAAGAGGAAACCAATATCACTCGGGCAAGCAACTAGGAATTATGTGAAGCCCTCAAGACAATTTCCAGCACCCTTCAACAATTACGTACCGAACGGTGTGGTTGCCCTCATAACCCCAGCCAGTCACAAAACGAGATGCAGCCACTCAAACAACACCCCAGGAGTGTGGTCAGCTGCCTATTCATAGCAGAAAGAAACACGAGAACTCCAGTAAAATAGCTAGGAAAAATGAAAGCGCCCTCGAAACTCTCCTAAAATATTCAGACTACTGTCTGTTTCTGAAATCTCTAGAGAAGCGGGAAGATGAGAAGATGAAAATAAAACGAATTGACAAACGGCTGCAGGACGCAATCGGAGCCAACCACGCCGTTAATAGCCCTAATAAGTTGCCACACTATCATGAAATAAACTAAGACGATCTACTTCATTACAACAGGCGTGACCAAGCTAAGGAACTGATGATCAATGACCAGAGAAGCCCATCGGAAAGCAAGGACCCCCCCATCCCATCTCTCCCTCCTCTAGAAGGCAACCGAGAAATTCCACCAACTCTAACTGACAAGAAACTATTAAAGACTAATCACCGTAGTAAACAGACAGTCGCCGAGAAATATGACATCTCTGTAGCGCTTACTAGAACCAAGATTTTCGTCTCCCGGTTTGGACCTTCTACACGTCCCGAATCCATTAAAAGAATGTTCAATGTGGAACCCAATATCCTAGTTGAAGTGAAACAGCTTAAAACTCGGCACACGGGCTACATCTCATTCCTAGTAATATGTTCAACCTCTGCTTACCAAATAGTTCTTGATCCTGACTTCTGGCCGCCAGGCATATTTATCAGACCTTTCTCCGAGGAAAAAAGACCATTCAGCTGGCAACCCCCAATTACTCGTCCTCTATGATAGCAATCACCGAGTCCAAAAACCCAACATTTATGTCCCACAGTCGGGGTTTTCTCGCAAAATGTGCGCAGTATTGTAAACAAATTAGCTCCTCTGCAGTCCCTCCTCCTTCTCGATGAATACGATATCATCCAGGAAACTTGGCTTAACTATGGAAGACAACTTATTCACATGGCCGCTCCCCACCGTTACAGAAGTATTTGCAATGGCAGGGACCACAGACGTGGAGGTGGCGTCTACACCTTGTTCAAAGACATCCACCATCTTGTGAGTGCACAACTCAGTGACTCGCCAGCATTTGAAGCCATCTCTACCATGTTTGTAGTCCATGGTGTGAAGACTCAGGTTGTAACTGTTTATTTACCTCCAGTTCGTAACCCCGACACAAGGGATGAACTTACTACCTGGATTATAACACACTTCAAGCCTCACACGTACACCTTCGTTTTAGGAGACTTCAACATGCCCTCCTCAAGGCATGATATGGCTATGAGTGACCTCGTGTGCTCCTTCTCATCTCTAGGCCTCTCTCTGACCCACACGCGACCTACAAGACGATATCAAAACCCCTATCCTCAGTTCCATAACCTGGACAATCTCACTCTCTCAACTTCGGTTTTTAAGTTCACCTCGGACCATCTTCCAATTGCCTTCGATTGAGAAAACCTTTGCTGTCCTCAACAACTAGGACAATATAACCATAACGAAACTGAACTGAGGATCTTCTCAATAAAGGATATAAATCCACATATCATCATACAAAGATTAAAATCTACAGACTGGAACCAAATTGTCGCTAGCCATCCTGGTCGAACGCTCACCAATTTAGCTGACTTGTTAAAAGACATCGCCAGTGAAGGGGCTTCTAAATCCGTCCACTTGCCCTCCAGGACCAACATCTGGTTCACCAGTGATGCGAAATGCGCCTTCATCAAGAAACAGAAACTATTCCGGAAATGGAAAAAGACGCAAGACCCACCCCACTACCAGCTCTATAAAAAACACAGAGCACATTTCCTACTCATACGGAGAAAAGCATAGAATGATTGAATCTCCTTCAGAATGAAACTAGAGAAAAGAATTTACAACAACAAGAACCAATGATTCTTCATGACAACCAACATCTCCCTCGAGTGTATCAAATCACTTGAAACCAAAACCCTGCCTGCTGCCCCCATTCCCTTAATAAAGGTTAATCAACATCAAACCAAACACTACTGGATAAAATAGCCATCTCCAAGGAACGCCTGATTGAAGTCATCAACAGTCTTCCCAACAAGTCCACCACTGGCCCTGATGGATTCCCTGTTTTTATGATCAAATTATGCAGTACATACATCATTGACCTTCTGCTTGATGCATACAACTCCATCCTCACAACAGAAGCTTATCCTTCCATCTGGAACACATATTATGTTTCTTCCATCCCAAGGAAGTCTAACCCAAAACCCAACGATTACAGACCAATTGCTGTAGGATGCACCTTTCTCAAAATCATGGAAAAAGTCATCCTTCCTGTCACCCATGGTTGTGTTTGGCCACAACCCTCCATACCTCCTAATATTGGACACACTTTTCAGAGTAGAACATACATTAAGCAACAAAGAACAACTTGATATTTTGTTTCTCGACATCAAGACGGCTTTTGACAATCTGCCCATCCATGCACTATGCGCCATACTGGGCGATTACTTCAAAATCTCTAGTCATCTATTAGATCTCCTTAAGAAGCTCTTATAGATCAGGACCCTATGGATAAGAGATCATAATCATCATCGTCAAATTATCTGCTCCAGAGGGCTCCCCCCCAAGAAGGGGTGTCCTCTCTGCCGCCCTCTTTGCCGCATCGTTAGAATCATTCCTTGCAAATCATGCTAACTTTACCACGTATAATCTCAAAATCTGTCATGCTCTCTAATCTAAATATGTTACCTTGGAAGTATCATATAATCTCCAGGAACCTCGTGATCTTCGCCCAGCTTCTCTCCGGAAAATTAAGCTCTCCTGATATCTGGGATATCATTGCTAGACCGTCAGATCGTAATAGAACTCCTACCAACGCACTGCCATTCAGATCCAAGCTGCGCAGCATGACCTCCCTGGATAGCATGTTTCCATTTAATTCCATGGAAATATTTAACAGGTTATCTATCCATTGACTGTCAGAAGCTCTGCAAGGGCAAAACACACAGATCTGCTTCTCTGGCAGATATGTATGCCCTGGTCAAATTGTAGATGATATAACTTCTGGGATGCTACATTGTCCACTTATTTGTTATATTTATGTACTCAGATGCTATTTTAGGCCATGTATTGTATCAACTCGTTTGAGTACTCTGTACATAGATTGTAAACTGTATGGCAATATTTATTTATTCATTATTATCACGTAACCCGTGTCCTCTAGCTGGACAGCTGTAAAGGGACATTTCTTTGGAAATAAATTGATATTAATAATAATAATAATGTATTCACAAAAGTTCCATAAACTCTTTTAAAGGAGATGGTTTTTCAGTCTGAGTATATTATACTTTCTTAAACATAATTAGGCATAGTTAGATTTTTATTTTCAAAGACTAAAAAACAGAGTGGCATTACTTATCGTTCTATCATTTTCGATTAACTTTTTCATTAGCATAAAACGACATATCTTACTTTACTACTGCATTTATTTCAAACATAAAATCTGCATACAGTATAACAACGGAAAAAAATTCATAAATAACTAAAAATTCTCATTTAAAAATTTCTAAGCTCATTTTCATTTAAATTGTTAGTACATAGAATATTCTTTCTACAACCAAAATCAATTACTTGCCTGAATATTGCAACTGGAAAGAATTTGACATCGAACTCGCTAATTCGCAGAACAAGAATATATATTTGTAGGCCATAACCAGTTTGCGCTCTGTGGTTGCTTGTCCAGTATACGCCTCTTTCCCTGTGATATCTAAATAGGTGATTGAACCGAGACGTGGAGCTCCTTCTAGTAGAGATGACACTTGCATTTGTGTACATCTTGTTACTAGGTAACAGTAATTGATTTATTAGAAAACTCGTGGATATTTAATGAAGATCAAATGTCAACAAGTGCTATCTTTTCTGTTTGTCTCTGAAAATGACTGGTCATAATACACATAAGTGAATACAGCCCTCCAGTTAAAGTAGACATAGTGACAGATATTGATGGACGATGAAATCATATTCTGAAAATAATACTTTCAAAATAGCCACGAACGAATAGAATTTTCGTGAGGATTTGCTTACAGTCTATTCACTATGAACTTGACTCCAAAAGTAATATCTCACATATTTTAACGAGACAGCGTTAAACCTACATCATCGTTACTCATGCGCCGTATAGATACAACCTTCCCGCTTCTAATTGTGTTAAAGGCGGGATGGCATTCAGCAAGGACAGATGTCACAGGTGAAAAAGTGAGGACTATCATTATAGCCGAAGAAGCACACGCGTAAGAAAACTGTCACGTTGGTACTACGCTCGCTAGCCAAATATTAGAAACCTTCATTCAATATCTAGTACGGCTACCTAATTACAGCCCCTACACGTCGTGCTATGGATTTCACCGGGTGTCTTAAGAAGCATAGTTCAAGGTTTGACCATTCTTCCATCAGGATATTTGTTAGTTGATCTATTTTGGTCGATAGAGAATTGCGAAGCCGGACTCCCCTTTCCAACATATCAAAAATTCTGAATTCGATTTAGATTTTGAGAGGCCAGGATAGATGTTAGAAATCTTTGGAGTGTTCCTCGAACCATTCAGATGCAATTTTTGCAAAGTAGATGGTTACGTTTTCGTCTTGAAACAATCCATCGTAATCCGAGTACAAATTGAACCTCTGCAAGGTAAAGTTGGGGAGATACAGTACATACCTCATACCATGATATCGAGACTCATCAGACAACATGATTTTTCCATTATTCCACAGTCCAGTCTTGGCGATATCGTTCCACTCCAAATCTTTCGATTTTTTAAAGAATGAAGTGATTTCGTATAGACACACGACTATAAATTCCCAAATCTTTGTGGCATAGCAAATGACTTCTTTGAGTACCGACTTTCTGCCTTATTTCTTTCTTTTAGATTTGCATCTCCTTTCGTCATTGCATATGTACTTTTGACATAGTTGCTTTTGACACGGTAGTGATTTTCTTTGTCTTCTGAACTGTGGCTCTCACTAAATGTGCTCCAACAATAACACCTTTCTGATAATTGGAAAGATCACATATCTTTCTCATGACTGACTAAGAAGCCCTAAGAAAGGACGTCTTAATCGCTAACTACAAATTTCTGGGTACATCATGTGACAATTTATATTTGCGTAATGTACGTTTGAAACAATCCACCGAGAAGCATGTTGGGCCTGTCATGCAAAGACAGGGTTAGAAATGAGTAATTACGTAAAAGAACTGGTACAAAGGACGTTATAGTGGAAGCAAAACATCTACAGTGGACATGGGCAGGTCATATCATGAAAAAATAAGATAGATGAAGTAAAGCTGCAACTCAATGGATACCACTGGAAGGACATAGAAACTGAGGTCGACAAAAAAGGAGATGGTGCGACGAGTTGAAGGAGTTTGCAGGAGGAAACTGGCCAACCACGACAGAAAAAGATGGAAGATTCTGAGAGATGCCTTTACCCATCAGTGGGACATTAATGGCTAAGAATAAGATGTACATTTAATGGTCTATTGACGCCAATTGTAAATTTCTTCTAATTGGTTGAAAGCTTGCGCACAACAGCGAAACAATTTACCAATGCAAAGTGTGCGGTGGGAATGGGACAAACACAAATAAGCGGAGAAAATTTCCATTGTGCCTCTATTCATTATTCAAAATTTTTCCTAAAGGTTTCCACTAGAGGGCGAGCCATATATATATTGTGGGCCAACAGTTGAGAAAATTTCGCTCCAAGGCGATTTTAGATTCAACCACAGAGTACTGCTCTGCGGTTACAGCGAACTTGTGAAGTAGATTTTCAGGTATGTTTCTGATTATTGTACTAGTCGGGTATTAACTGTGGGTTAGTTGTAAGTTTCTATTAGCCAGTTAAATCAATATTTCAGTGTTTTGCTTATTTGTCTGTAATTGTCATTTTCTGTATGGTCCCACTTCGCACACTACCCATTCTGTTCGCAAGATCGCATTTTCCCAGGACATGCCATAAATTTGAAGTTGGCTTCGTGTCAATGCATTATATGCATAAAAATCTAAATGATATCGTTGTACCAGTTTCAATATGGGTAGTCATTGACATTAAATTTTAAGGAAAAATACAAAAATAAACTTTGATGCGCGTTTTCAATTTCAATTCAGTAAAAGCTAAAAATATTTTCTCATTAAAATAAGACACGGGTTTAAAGGATTAAATAAACGCCACGCGAGTGTCCTCGTTATAGTGATCGGGGGTGGTTGAGGGCTGTTAAGTTTAATCATAAGTTTAACTATTCAAATTGATTCTAGTATCTTTGATATATTTTTCCTACTATTCTTAAGTACCGAAAAAAACTTGTTGCCACTATTTCATGGGGCATCAGGAGTATAAAGATTGTCATCTTTATTCAATAATCTAATAAATATAACCTCAAGTAGACAAAGTTTCATTTTATTGAACAGGATTTGAGCTATGTAGTCTTATTTGAAAGTAGAATGGATTCTTCTTAAATTCCGTCAGAGGAATTCTTTTAAGGATTCTTTCGGATTTCTAAATTTTCGAAATTTAGGAATATCGACTTCCCCTTGAGTTATTCCACATTGGTTGCATAGCAAATTGACTTGTAAAACTCATGTACAAGCATAATGCGCAGGGAAGATCCCGCATTATTACATGAGCTGGTGCGCTGAGAAACAGTGGAAGAGCCAACCATCCCCAAATGGCCAATGAAACGTATTCAAACAACTTGAGCGGTATTCCTTCTAATTAATAAAATTAAGAATAGTGGCTCAATTTTATTTCCTTTTAATGGAACCTGAGTGTTTGGGAATGCAAAAAATCCCGACCACTAAGTATACCTTATCCCCCTTCCCCTCTTTCTTTACTGTTATTTCAGTAAAATAAAACTGCAAATGTTTGACACAAATTTCAGATTACAATTTCACTTTTACAATAAAAGTGTACTAATAAGGTACGTTAACGTTCTTTTCAATTATTTTATGAGTTAGTGATATAAAAAATGAAACTTCTTTCAGGATCTCTTTAAACATAGCTCCAAGTTAAACCTGTTCGCATATCTTAACGATTTCTTTTATTACCCTCTCGCTCTGAAGATGATCGTATTTCACTTCGAAGGCGTAACATTCGAAGGAAATTTGCACGGAAACCTTAACGGAACTTTATTTACTGGAAAGAATATATGTAAGTCCCTTCGGTACCAGTGGAATGTTCTGTTATTGATTTATTTTATCGTACATATTGCAGTATAATTTGTACCCTAAAAATTAATGTAATGATCCTCCTGAAGCCAATATTTCTCAGGAGAACATGAGAAATATTGGCTTCAGGGGATCATTTAATTACTAAGTTAACTATTAAAGCATTTCAAAAAAAGGTAGCCTTCAAAGGTAGCTCTCAAATGTAGCCTTCTGTTTACTCTTAAACTATGGGAATAAATGAATTAATCATAGTGTACTGTCTCAGGTTCTGCACTTGATAATTTGGAACATTTTGTGGTAGGTATGAGTCCATTTACTTCGCTGTGACAGAACTGTTTAAAAATGTTTGAGTAATACCGTTATTAAAATTGAAAATTGTCCACTTTAGTTTATCTTTCAAAAGATTTATTGCAGATCGGTTTGTGCTCTGCGACATGGCTGGCATTTCTCGCTAGTCATTCTGTTGTATGGACATTGCAATCCTGCTTAATTCGAATATCATCTCTCACGACAACGTTTTTCTTCAGATTTTTAAATATTTCACCACCACAACTTCATTTCCAAATTTCTTTTAAAACGAAGGTAGAAAGGAAAATCCACGAGTGAAAATAAAACCTACCTCCATAAATTCTACCTCTGGTATGGTTCTATTAAGTTTGTCTAAGGCTAAACTCAATTTGTGACCTCTATGGTTCAAAGTACATAATCTCCCAACGAATCATTCCTGTCAGATCAATTCCCCCCCGGTGTTAGTACGTATTTTTTCCTTCACTTTGTGTTAACAGAAATTATGAAATGAATTCTGTTGAAAGACCTAATCTCTAGATTATTGCAATGACAGGTTGCCAACAAAACTTATGCACACAATTAGCGAGATTAATGGTATGAAATACGTGATACGTATATTATGGCCAGAATTGATTTTTTTGATCATTCGGCTTTTTTTTATGAAAGTAACTTCTCTCAAAATGAGACAAGCCGATTTTTTTCCATCTCCATGATTGGGTAGTTAAGTAAGTTGGTTAGCTACCATTCAAAAAACAAAATAGTTGTCTTGCATTCATTTTTTAACATTGCAGCGGTTGATCTGCTAAAATGTTTGAACACTAAAGACAATTCAAAATATTTAGGAATTCTTTCCCTCAGTAATGAAAGTTTTCTGGTCATAATCGAAGCTCTCAGAATCCCAATGAAAAATTCGATAACGAGGCTATATTTGTTTTTAAAAAAAAAACAGTAAATAGAGGAAAGCATTGAGCTATGACAGCAGTATTATAATAGCGTGCATTCAATTTTAAATATTTCTCCATTGGAGCATTGCTTTTTATGCATTGCCGATGAAACGAGTTCCATCGGTATTGTACTATAAAAAGACCAGATTGGTTGTTACTGTGGAATCCGGGCACAAAGGACAAAGACAGAATCTGGTAAAATGCGTGGATGATTAAATCATCAGGGAATACAGCAGCATACACTAAGTATAAACTAGTATCAATCAAATCAGGATTAGGAAGCTAAAGCAATTTACTGAACTGTTGGCTAAAGGGTAGGGGTAGTTCTCACATAAGAAAAACAAACCGGTAAAGGTTTGTTTTTCTTATGTGAGAACATCTTTGGAGTTGGGGAAATTCCTTACAGGTTGTAAATATACAAAGGGCGAAGTACACTGCTAGACAAAATTAACAGGACAAAATGCTTTTCATGAATATTTTAATGTGAACAGTGTCGCCAAAGGCGAATGATTGATAAAATAGGCATCCTTGCTTACAACAGAAATCAGAGCATCCAATAGAAATTGATCTACTACCTTACAAATCTGCACATTAATGCAAATTATTCATGCCTATAAAAACACTGGTACTCAGGCTGGCAAGTCATCTTTTGATGATTCTTTGAGATGGTAAGCCGTTTGGTGACTTGGAGCCCGACTGTCACAGGCGGAGGAGGCATGGTGGCTTAATGTGTCATGCGGTGCCTCTCGGCACTATGAAAGCAGTTTCAGGAGACAGGAGCCATTATATCAAGAGCTGGCCAAGGTCGCCCGAAGGTGCGTTACCAGAACAGACTGCTATCTGGCTTTAATAGCAGGACAGAACCCTACAATGTGCCGTCTTCAACTCTAGAGGCTGCCGAGGTCCAAGTGAAAACATTTCCAACCGGATTGTGTTAAGAAGCTAAATTCAAGTGGGATCTATGCAAGTAAAGCAGTGGCGTGTATCCCATTAACCCCAAACCACCGCTGAGCTCTGGTCATTCATACCCAATTTAAAACATACCCAATTTATTAGGGCTCCAAGGCGCCTTGGCCTTGGAGCCCTAATAAATTGGGTATGTTTCTGTTCTCGAAGTCCCGTTTTAGCCTAGAAACAGATTATAGATGTTATTTCATATGCAGAAACGAGGAATGCGATACCATCCTTGCAACATCAGAGGGACACTTACGATGGTGGCGGTGTTCTCGTTTGGGGCAGACTAACGATCAACGGCCGCGCCCTTTCATGTTTTTGATAGGGTATTGTAACTGCATAGATGTAACCGGAACAGATCCTCGAACCCTATGTGCGATGTTTTAGGGGGTTGACCCAGATTTTCTTTTGAATCACAGCAACTCCACTGCACAAAGCTCAAGTGGTGGAGAAATCTGGAAATTGAAGATATCCAATGACATGCTGTTGCCAGCATGTCAGCAGAATTAAATCCGATCGAATATGCGGAACGCCCTCGGTTGCGCATTGCACACCGGCAACCAACTTCTCGGTCACTTAGTAAGCTAAGGTTAGAAGAATGGGATTTGTTGCCACAGAACCTTATAAACATCCTTATATCGAGCATTGTTCAGAGCTGTGAGGACTTTAGTCGTTGGAGAGGATCATACAACCTGTTGATGTTGACAATGTTTTCGAGCATCTTGTATCGACTTCTGTTACGTGTGATGTTTTGGTAATTTTTATATCAACCTTATAAATGTCCCTTATACCTTGTCCGAAGTTTCTAATTGGCTCCTCATTTCATCGTTATTTTGTGCTACACCAACAAACCAAATTTTGTCCAGCTTCATCGTGTAAGACAGTCTTACAAATTAAATTAAATGTCTATATAATTAATGATAGAATGCTAGATAGAGTGATATTATAGACCTTACAAGAAAACACTTAAAGTCACAAATATTTTTTTAAGATAGTGGGTCTCCCGCTAATGGAATTTAAGTAAGTGGAGTCTATGGTTAATGTAAAAGCAGATATACCGTGGAAATAAACATTATAAAGAGTTTTGAATCAGTGCCCACACCGGAAACAGCAAGCGAAGATAGCAAGACGGAACAGTGGGGGGTCAACTGTTAGTATGGCAAAAGGGACGGATTGCTCCAGAGATGACAATAGGGGTACCAGCGGGGGCGCTCTTGTTTACTGCAAACAGAGCGGGCGTGGCGAGACGAATCAAGTAAATGGACGCAGGTGCTTCCTGGATGATACTGAGCTCCGAAATTTCGATCACCTTCCAGAATATTCGAGAATTCTCTGAAACGGAAGCCCTCTCTACACCGGAAGGGGCTCGACCATCGTGTCATGGGTCATAGGCAAATGAGAATGGAGACGATGATGGTCAGATAGAAGTGATTGGTTGAGGAAAGGAGGGGCGTTACGAAATTTTGGGAAATAAAAGGGGAAGAGCGCGCGCAAAAAGGAAGTTGTGATAAAGTTTTTCTTTGGAGATGATAAAGTTTTTCGATATGTGAAAGTTTTTCTTTGGAGATGATAACGTTTTTCGGGAGTGATGAAGTTTCTTTGGAGAGCGAAAAGGGTGTTTTTGGAAAGATAGGCCCAGGAAACATCCCCGGAAGCGATCCACCAGTAGAACCAGTTATGGTGAGTTCACTAAATTCTGATGGCTTTAACAAAGTGTAGATAAGTTACGGAAAGGGGAACTTTCTCGAGATGAAACATTGAAGTCCGAAAGCGTCCACCGAGAAATATATTTGAAAGGAGGACAGCGAGATAATGCTAACAGAAGAACACCGTACCGTCCTGTAGAAATAAAGTGATGGGAAGCGACTCACATCGAATCCGGCACAGCAAAGTAGGATACGACACCAGGATGATCGGCGAAGCGAATAGTGTCCCTGGCAGAAGTTAGCATTCCGGAATCGGAGAAGAACGTTCCCAAACCAATGGAGGACCCGATGCAGAGCAGAAAGTCACTGGCCACACGTTGTATTAGCGGTAAGATCCAAATCCCCAGAAGTAAGTGGTTAAACAACGAAGTTACCTCTATGTAATTGCAAAGGACTGCAGGGAAGATAGATAAATATTAAGGGAGATTTAGGGAAGCATACAGTTAAGAGTTAAGTTAAGGTATAGTTAAGTAAGGAAATATCATAGAGATAGTTTAATGAAGGATGGTTTACAGTTATGATTTATTTACTGATTAATTAATGGAGGAAAAGTAATAATTTTGGACGGGTTAGCCTATAGAGCAGGTAGAGTTGTATGTTACTTATATAATGTCACTGATGTAGAGAAATTAGTCGCTAAATGCTGGAGTTTACCTGAGGGAATGAAGAAATAAATAAACTAATGTATATTTCATTAACATGTAAATTTAATGTGTTGGGGTGAGAATAGAATAGTTTGTAAAGTGGACATTAAATTCCAGAAGAATTGTATCAACCATGAAGAAGAATGTAGGATTGTGCTAGATAGGTATGAAAAATAAATAAATAAATAGATAAATAATAAATGTCAATTGTAATTAAGAAAGAGTTAAATTAAACTGATTGTACGAGATGTTAGTGGGCCTATAGTAAGAAGATGATGGATGGGAGAGCCTAATGACCAGGGACGTGATCCATGCCCTGTACCTATATATGAAGTGAATAATGTGTAATGATTTGTCTTATCTTTTATTTGTAAGTATGTATAATAAACTGATTGTATTTCACTTAATGCAAATAGTGTTTAGCCATTTCTGAACTCACAGCAAAATCCATAGGAGGAGTGATCTAATATAGGAACTCCCTCAGAACCGGAATTCTTCTGTGAGATAAGAAGTCATATGCAAAGTGGGGATTTAAGAATAAATATAAATAATAATATAAACAAAAAAAAATAGAAAGAAAAAAAATAAAAATATATAAGAAGGAACCCCACCCCCACAATCGCAAGCTGTATGAGTTTCACCAGGTTTTCTGTATTCTATATAATTCTTTCGAACAGTGTATTAATTAAAATTAATGTAATTTTTGCTAATTTTAAATATTGTCGTTGAGTCATGATGTTACCAGCTTAGCCATTAATACTATTTTTTTTCATCCAAGTGTGTGCTATGTGTTTTTATATAATAAGCCCGATTTCGGGCAGTCAATCAGTGAAGTAACTGCTTAAGCTTTTTAGCAAGAAAGTTATGAGTGTTGCCGGACAGTGGGATTAGTAATTTGTTTCAACAATTTATGCATTTAAACTGTTTGGTGTCTCCCTGAACCCCCCCCGCTCAATGCCTCCGAAGCATGAACACTGCTAAGCTAGTAAAAAGTTAAGGTTTCGTATTTAGTGTGTGGTATTTTTTGTATGGTTGTCCTCTTAAACTCGCGTGCAACAGTCACCTGAAGAGCTGCTGGCTAGTTCTGTTTTTGCCACCAGAAGGCAAGCAGTCAACTCTTTATTGGGTTTTAAACAGCAAGCCATTGATAAGTAACAGGAAGACATTCAGGTGTGCAAAATTTCCA
The DNA here is from genome assembly GCF_048544385.1 of Mastigoproctus giganteus. Taxonomy (NCBI): domain Eukaryota; kingdom Metazoa; phylum Arthropoda; class Arachnida; order Uropygi; family Thelyphonidae; genus Mastigoproctus; species Mastigoproctus giganteus. Next base: position 30,377,012 of record NC_143580.1, on the reverse strand, counting down.
CAACTGGATAAGAGGAATGACCTGGCTCTTACTTCGTAAGTCTAGCAAGTTTTGTTGCTGTCTGCATATGGCCAACAGATCTCAAATAATTAGCTTGGTGTAAACGATGTACATTTAATATGCTGTTGTAGATCTCATCCTTGGAGTATTATGGCGGTGGAAAAGCTATGCATTCGCCACTGAGCCGGAACCAAAGGTTTCTAAGAGCAATAGTTGAAATGCAGTCTATCTCAGATCGAGGCGTGTATGTTGGTAAGAGTGGATCTTTATCCTGAAAACATCAGCGAAGTAAACTACAGAATAAAAGTAACTTAAGCGATTTACGGACTCATGATCAAAATAACCGCAGCGCTTATTTGAAACGTTTCGAGATCCAATCGTATGTAAACCACACTTTCACGCATGCAAGTGTGGTTTACATTTAAAACTGACTGAAATTACAGACTCCTCGCGGATAGCATAGTGGTATTAATCACCATAAGTCTGTTCTCCCTCTTAACGTTAAGATCCTTATTCTTCTGATTAAGACAATCCTCATGGAATGAACTGAGTTTGGGCTGAATCTATGATCAGACATACTGGCCTTTACACTATATTTGATTTGAAGACCGAACACGGTTCTTCTCTCAGTGAGTTACTATACAGTGGACTGCTATTGGGCTGAAAATAAGTGGTATGTGGCATGCGTTTTTCTCCAGGAAACTTTTTTCATACAGAAAGCAACAAATTGAACACAGAACACACGCAATTCGTCGACATTATATACGGAGCAATATGGTCCAAGTTGCTGATGCATTCAACCAACCTTATAGTTTAATATACTCATGATTTTTGCTGCTAATTACAGCCATACTTGCAGACCAATGACAAAAGTATAACTCCTTTCAGAGGATTCTCAAATATACCTATAATTTTCCTCATAAATTAAAACCCTTTCCTTTTCAATAATCTAATGATAAGTAATTCCATTATTTCGAAATAAATTTAACTGAATAGTAGGATTACAAACTTGGGAAGAGGCGAGATTCAAACCAACAAGCAAATTTGTAGTAATTAGTCTGATATTAACAGTTTATTCATTAATGTATTAAGCTTTTAATTTAAAGTGCTTAACTTTCTTTTCCTTGTTTTTTCTCCTAGTTGACTGCAATTCCAGAAATGGTAATATGGAGCACGAAGTGCCCCTCCCAACTGTACCAACTGAAAAGGTTAAACTATCTCTTGCGGTGCGTCGAAAGGCTGCCCGAAAACTGGCGCCGCTACTAATAGAAAACAGAAAAACAGCGGAAAGCGAAAGACCCGAGGCTTCCTCGCAGAGTCAAGATAATGGAACGCAATGCGAAACTTCCACAGAACCACGAGCACCGAAGAATAAATCTGATATTCAGAGTTTTAACAAATATCTTCCATGTTCGATCTTACTGCCTTCTGTTCTAGTATCTCCACTCTCGATCACCTCATCAGCGTGTCAATGTTCCAACGTATTTAGCAGTGTCAGATCTTCGCACGAATATCCGTGTTATTACCTCATGCATCAACAGGTCTATACTGCACAGCCAGCGATATTCCCAACTCCATCGCCTTTACCACAAAGATCCAGCGGTGGTTACGATCACTCTCTTTATCCACATAAACAGTGTAGGAAAATAGCTGGTGAGATAGCCCCTCATTCGAGAAAAGGTCCTGGCACTCCAAAATTCCCTAAATATCACAAGGAGTGTTCTGCAGCGAAGAGTCACCAACGTTACAAGCCCTCTTTTCACCACACTGCACAGTCCGAATCGCATTCCAGTACCAAAAGCAAGGGTTGCAATCAGTCTTCGGATTTCAACTTGAAACCAGTTCACTGGATGTCTGTGCCTGTCGTCGGTTATCGTTCCACAGCCTGCGTGAGTTGTGCTGCACCACAGTTCTATTCGAGCTCAGTTCCGACTTTAAGGAGTAATGAGATGTTTATTGGTTTTTAGAGTTCGTGTTCCTGTCTTTGTGTCATCTGCTTTGTGACAGCGAAAACATCTTCCAATTGGGAAGAGAATTTATCTTTATTGTTCAGAATACTTGATGACCATTTTGCTTTGTATTTCGAAATGTTTGTTTTCGTTACCCTAAATGACATGTTAACTCAGTACTAACCGTACCCATTTTGATCATGCTGATTGTTTTATTGCTGTGTGACTGTAGTCAATGTTTTATTTAACAAGAAAAAAGTAATAATAAGCTAGTTATGTTAAAATAAAGAAACTTTGCATCAAGCATATTATTAAATTTTTCTAAGTTTTAAAATAAGTATTTGAAAAGTTTTAGAGCCCTTACATTAGAAAATTGGTGACATTTTATTCTGTATTTAAAATAAATTAGTCGCCACAATGGTGAAGAATTCTTGGATTAAATACTTTGCATTCGACACACACCAAAGTTAGCCTCATGCAATTTTAGCTGGAACTTAATGCCAATCTTCGTATACATGGCCGGATGCTTGGCCATGTATCTCCAGTTATCTTCAGATTGACTTTCTTTGTAAATAAAACAAATAATTAAGATTGTATACGATTAAAAAAAAATGAAAGTTTATTTTGTTAAACATTTAAGTAACAGTTGACTACAAACACTAGTTTAGCTAACCCAATTAAAAATAGTGCGCACTAATTTCACAAAAGAAAACCATTTTTTTCAGATTATTATCATTTTTTTGATATGTTACCTTTAACTAATTACACTGAAAGGAAAATTCATGGGATACCTGATTCCTGGGCAACCCTAGCTGTCACCCCTCTCGCTAGTGTGAAGAACCCACCGCTTAGCATGTATATAGGTACACTGCATCCACGTAGATGGTACTTCGATGTCAGTATGGATAAACATCGTGAGTTAACAGACTTTTAAAGAGGGATGATAGTGGGTGCCCGACGAATGTGTTATTCTATCGCTGTGGTAGTACATGTGTGGACATGTTTTTGTAATGGGCGGCACCTAGAACGTCAGTTCATCTCCGCCTCGTATCTGTGAAGAACAGTACCACTGTAGAAGGGCCAGAAATAAGTAGTGTGTTCTGTTGTCTGACCGCTTGGCTACTCAGAATCATCAGTCACCTGGACAGAGGATTCTGGGTACTCGTCCACACCACGGGAAGGTGGGCCAGTCTCAATGGAGCTCGCACTGTCTCAATTCGAGACTCTGACCCACCTGATGTTGGAAAAAGATGGGCCAGATTCCTCTGGGGGCCCACTCCAGAGGAGAAGAAAAAAAAATTTCCCCGTGGTGTTAAAAAAATAAAAATAAAATAATAATAAAAAAATAATTTTAGGGAATGTTGCTCCCTATTGAGCAGATCCACCAGACAAACGAGTAAAATTATTCGTAGCCGTATAACTAATTCTTCTTGTGAAAACATTAGATGCAAACTGCTGAAGAGCAACATAAGAATTCTTGTCTACCACCAGCAAAGTTTCATGCCCATGAGGGAGTGTAGAAACTGATGAACAAAGAACATCTCTAAAGTTATTATACAGCGGACATTCAAATAAAATGTGGCTCCAATTTTCATTTTCCCCGCATTGACAAGCTTCCATTCTAGAAAGACCAAAACGACAGTTTTTCATTAAGAGATCCATGTCCCTTTATGAGGAAGGATGTATATAAATCTAAGGAGAACCAAACAGGTTTCTGCTTTACACAAAAGGTCACCTCAGGGAAAAAAGTCCTAGTAACAAATCCGACAGATGACGTATCCCAGCGGGTCTGCCACAGATTTATCATTTCATTCCACAAACGATTACGTTCTTGCTTAATATCTGAATTAATATTCAGAACCAAACCCATAAATTCAGTTGATAGTTGGTTTTTTAACCTATAACAAAGATCTCTGTAAGCTACGTGAAGGTCCAATGGCAATACACCTGCAAGAACCTGCAGTTCAGAAGTTGAAACAGTACAAGCTCTTAACATAATAATATTCTGCGTTGCATAGCAGCCAACTTCAATCGAAATTTAAGTTTAAGCCTGTGAAACCATACACCTGCAGCATAAGTAGCCATAGGAAGGAATACGGCGCTATAATAGGTTCTCATGGTACGTCTAGAAAGTCCCCAGTCTGAACGAGAAAATTTTACAATAGCACCAGTGAATCTTCTGATCTTTGTTACATTATTTAAATGAGAGACAAAATTAAGCTTTGAGTCGATTGTAATCCCAAGTAATTTAGTTTCAGAGACAAGTGGAATCCTGTTATTATTAATCTTCACTGAAGGGGGTCGTTGAGGGTTTAAATGTGATCCAAAGATCATCATTTTAGTCTTAGATGAACTTATTGTCAATTTATTATCCACTGTCCATTGGAATAAATTTTGTAAGACATCATTGGCATTACTTTCAATAGCAGATCTAGATGAACCATGAATTAAGATAGTAAGATCGTCGGCATAAGCGATGATTTTGGCACTACTGAAACTACGGGAAATCCAATCCTGTAATACCATCTACCATATAAGAGGCTCTAGGATAGACCCCTGGGGACACCCTCGTGAAACTTCTCTAGACACCTCCTGAAATTTATATTTCACTAAAATGTGACTATTACTGAAATAGCTTGTGAACAGGTGGTATAGTTGCTGAGAGCATCCAGCTGATCGTAACCGTTCGAGAGCACTCTGCCACCATAGAGTCAAAAGCGCCCTCGAAATCAACAAAGGTAGCTAACGTGTACTTTGATGTTGAACTCTCAATGCTGCCAACATAATTTTCCACATATCAGGAAAGAGACCTTCTTGGAGACATTTGTTAAAAAGTAAAAGCAGTACTTATGGACGCAAAATGTATTTTCAACCAAGTCTATCCCTGGACACTTCTTAATATTAATCTTTTTAGCAACAGTTTAACTCATCAATGGTAAATCCTTCTGTCTGAATATTGGTGATATAAAGCGAATTTGCAACTCGAATATTTAAATGTACAACAGAATCAGTAGTTAGATCATTCTCCAGGAAATCTTCTTTCACAGTGCCGTATACATCTAAAGAGTGAATCTTATTACGAGCTATCTTATAAATAAGACCCCAAGGATTATCATTACCAGCACTGTGAACAAACTCCTTCCATGTTTCCCTCTTACGTATGGCAATAGCCTTTACATAACGTTGTTTGAGTGAAATATATTGAGAGTAAAAATAAGCTACTTCATCAGAGTGCCAATCCCTACGTCGACGCTGATATTTTCGATTGGCTTGATGCACCTTTTTCCTTAAAGAAGACAATTCTGAGGTCCACCAGGAACAGGTGTTTAAACTAATCTTTTTCTTGCTGGCCGACTTGTATGGGGCCTTAAGTAGTGACTGGCGTAATAAGGCAGAAATTCCAGCAGCCCTAAAAGAGTGAAGAGACGAAAAGTCTTATTCAGGGAAATCTGCAGAAATGGAGGAGTCAAATAATTCCCAGTTTATATGATTTATGGAAAATCTGACTAAAGCTGGCTGTAGTAGAAATTGATCTCCAGGTTTAGAAAAATCAGTAACAACAAAAAATAGAACCCGATGATCACTTGTTGTCCAATCAGTAATCACTACCCAATCACGAACAACTGCTTTAAAATGAAAATTAGTTAATGTCACATCAATATTTGATTCTCCAACAGAGCTGGAAAAAGTTGTTACTACTTGAGGTAGGTTTATTACATTTAAGCTGTTATTAATAATAAATTCCTCCAACATATGACCACGACGATCGCTTCCATTACTGAACCAGAGTGGAGATTTAGCATTTACGTCAGAAGTTAAAGACATTCTGTGGACCCAAGAAATTTAAAGTTGTTTCTAGATAATTCAAGGATAAATTAAAATCTTCTGGAGGACAATATAGAGAAATTAAATAGAAATTCGAATATGTAACTAAAATACAAGTTGCCGTTCTATTGCATAAACCATTGATTATGGTGATATCAAGCTGATTATTTAACACCACAATACATGTTTTAAGTTCCTCAGAGAACGGTTGAATTATGCGGGCAGTGAGTGGAAATCCCGTTACCTTTGGAGTATATTCAGGTTGCACTTTAACAGTATAAGGCTCTTGAATTGCAATAATATCAATAGCATTTTGCTCAGCAAACACTCGAATTTCGTGATTCTGCTCTAGAACGCTGACCGTTAGTCTGCATAATCCTAATACCACCAAGCAAAGACGCAGGAGAATCAGCAAGAACATTATCTCCAATAACAGCTCCACCTCCAGGAATAAAACTTTTATTATAACTATTATTCATTGGCGGTCCTTAATCGTGCCGACTGTAATGCCCGTAAGTACTCGGGACATGTGCCGTCCCTAACCGAGTGCTGATATTCCTTCCTACGTCTCTTACAGTTGATACAACTAGGTGGCCTCTTCCTTAAATGGACACTCATTAAATACGTGCCCACTTCGAGCCCAATGTCCACAAGATGGGGACTCATGCCAACAATATTGGGTAGTATGTCCATACCCAAGACACAGAAAACATTTAGTGACTATCGTATAAGGACGGTGCTTATGAGAACTCCAAATCAAAAACAACCTGTCCGGGAAGGACACATTATTTATAAATTTTACGTGAGAAGCTAACAACCCAATGAACTAGCGATGACGACCTGGCCTGAGTAGTAAAACGAAAAACTGTTTGTTGCTTCACTTCTTCCAATGTGAAACCGTAATCTATCAAGTTCTTGTTATAGAGATTATCCACAATATCGTCCTTTGAAAGATCCCGTGGGACATCATAAATTATGACTGATGGATTACCTTTACGAGGAACGCCAGTGATCACTCCAGTTTCGGAAAACGCCGCCGTAGAAGTTAAGCAGTCCAAATCTGATTTCGTAGCTGTTTCCACAACCACTCCTCGATTGCGAACAAGTCGCAAAGATTTCACTTTTACATTCTTCAAATCATTTTTAAGACTTGTAGTAACTACATTTTTCATATCAGAACTTGTTTTCAAGTCACTGGTATCTGAAGCTCTAATTATTAGATGATTTAATAACATCACTAGAAGAAACACCCTTCTCAATAGTACCCCTCACAGTATCAACATAGGTATGCACAGGCTCTTGTGTATGTAACCTATCCGTCAGAAACTCATCTGTATTTACATCTGACTTTGGTATGTTCTTCCCTTCATCCTGTTCAATGTGTTTGCCACAGATAACGTTTGTGGCAATTGAGCTCTTTTATCAATTTCCTCATTAATGGCTTTTAATCTCTCATTTGCTATCAATAATTCAGTTGTTACAGTTTCCAAATTACACGATTTGTCCATAATGATATCCCCATTTTTTTAGTCACCTTATTAGCCTCCCCGAAAAGAAAACTTGTGATATCTTTTCGCATTTTAGAAATGACCGCATATACAAAGGACGCATCTTGAATAATTTTCACATTCATCAGTCATTGTACTTGAATCAGTATTCAAAATAGGGGTGGGAATAGACCCCATCCCCTCCACTTCAATTAACTCACCACCTGTGCTCTGCTCTCGTACCAACTGAGCCGCGGGTCTTAACTGCTCGTGACCAATACTTTTAGAATATACAAACTCACCTAACCCTCGTGTATCGCCATGAGATTGAGGAATTTTAGGTGGGAGTAGGGGTGAAGTATCCTCTCCCTCCCCGCTGGATCTGTCTAAAGATCGATTACCGTTAGGATTTCTAACTTCCATAATTCTTTAACATCAAAAACTCACAAATAGATTAATATTAGTAGTATTAAATAAGCAACTTCCAAATGTATTAGTAATAACAACTACAGTATTTCAATAATTCCAACTTCTAAATCCTGTGTTCTTGAACTGTTCCTTTTAGGTTCAAAGCAACATTATTGTTTGTACTTACAGTAACTTTCTTGATCTATCAGCAAAATAAAAATAAGAAACCTGATTTACGTTTCCTGCCAAAACTACGGATCCGCTGACGATGATCGTTACCACATGGGAGCCATATTGGCTCTGCCAATGTGGTAAACCACACTCACTTAACCAGATAGCTGTATTTGTATCACAAAAGCTTAATATTAATAGTTTCACCTTGAAACTATTAATCACACCTAAGGAAATTCTTCCACAGTCAAATCACTCAAAATTAGAACCCGTTTGATCACAATAAACCGAAAATACGATCGACAAGAAGCAGAGGACAAAATTTCAGAAGCATAGAGCAGTCTTAGAGCAGAGCATAGAGCTGTGGTAGTACAGAAATCGTAATATCCCCGTTTGACAGTATCAAGAGTGTCTCGCATTGTTTCAACGAACCGAAGAGCGACAGTAGCACAAATCACCGCCAACTTCATCGAGGGAGGTGCCAGAAACCTCTCCACCACGGCCATTAAGCGATCATTAGCCCCAACAGGTTACGGGAGCCAGCAACCCACCAAAATTCCATTATGGTGATATCAAGCTGATTATTTAACACCACAATACATGTTTTAAGTTCCTCAGAGAACGGTTGAATTATGCGGACAGTGAGTGGAAATCCCGTTACCTTTGGAGTATGTCCAGGTTGCACTATGTCTCAACTAGCAGAAAGGACATCGGCACTGGACCTTGGATGATTTTAGACGGGTCTTCTGGTCCGATGAGTCCCGTTTCCAGTTATTTCAAGTGAATGGAGGGTGCGTATCTGGCGGAAACTGCACATGCGATGCATTCGTCACGTCAACAAGGAACTGTTCAGGCGTATGGACGGTCAGTAATGGTCTGGGCCATGTTCATCTGGCACACATTGGGACTTCTGATACTTCCAGACGCATCTCTGAATGGTCCAGGTTACGTGCCCATCATAGCAGACCATCTGCATCCTTTCATGGTCATCTTGGACCCACAGGACGAACATGATTCGAAGAGCATTCTGCAGATTTTACCACCATGGAATGGCCTCCCCGCTCATCGGACAAACTCTGTGGAGCATCTTTGGGATGCTGTGGAAAGGTGCGTTCGAGCTTCGGGTCCTCTACGCAGCAATGCTATGGAATTATGGATAGCGTTGCAGCGAGCATGGATGGAAATAGCTGTTGAACGCTTTCGTGAATTTGAGGACTCAATTCCTCGCAGTGCGACTGCCCTTATCCGTGCGAAAGGTGAGCCTACCCGTTACTAAGTAGGTATTCCACGATTTCTGTTCACTCAGTGTACATAGAAAATGTGTCTACAGTAGCTCTTAGTTTTAGTAATAATAAACAAATTAAAGGAGATTTTTTTCTGGATATAATTAATTTTCCGAAAAGAATCGAGTACAAGGATAATCAAAACACCGGAAGAATATTAATCTCTTCTTCGAGATGCTTCGTTTTGTACTGTAACCTACACCTTGTTAGAGAAAAGTGTTCTGAACAACGAGATGTATAGAATCGCTTTGACCGTAAAGAACCAACACGCCGCAGGAAGGATAGTTTTTATTGTCTGCGAGAGGATGAGTACTGGAATAAGTTAACGCCTTTCATAGGAGTGGCAACGCTAGCTGAATATCTTCGGGATGAAGTCGGAATGGAGGGAGCAAGATGGCTGTCTGTTTGGAACTGAAGGTCGTTTTGAAAGAGCAATCGAGTGATACCAGCAGCGTCTTTGCAGAAACAAAATCCTTTCTCATCTAGTTCATGTAATCATAAAGGAAAAAAGTGCCGAACTTAGTATTACTTATCCTAATCATTATATGTTCTAAACTACATGGGTCCCATTACTTTTGATAATATTTTATTACATTTTATTGCACTAAATAGTATTATGTACTGTAGGATTATGTTATTGGAGTAGTATTTGATTATTACTCCATTACTTTTCGTGATTCATATCCTTCCTAAAATGAGGAAACGTGGCCTATACTCTAGTCATAATGCAGCCTAATCACGTCCTTGTTCTTGCTGGAAAACCTGCTCTATGATAGGCAAAAGCAATGTCCTCTCCTAGTAGTCTATATGTACTGCTGAAAGAAGTTCAGGCCGGACTGAATGATTACCCCCAAGCTTTTGTTTCGTTCAATGACTTTGAAAATGGAACCACTCATGGTGTGTTCATCTGTAAATGAAGACAGCGTCATCATACCTGATTACCTATTTGAAGACGAAGAGGGAGAGTATTATAACAAAAGGGATCGTGCTCCAATGGCTGGTCATGAACCTATTTCTATGGATGGGAATGTTTCACTTCAGATGAACACGAACGAGTGCATCAGAGACGAAATCTTACGGTCCATAGGAAACTCCACATTTTTCTAGCTTTAAGAAGTAGATGACTTTCCCAGCAAGACTGGATCAACAGCTTACTTCAAAAAGTGGAAGAAAAATTAATAGAAGGAAATGAGGCTGATCAGCAGCCAGATAATGAAGTTGTCTGCATGAACAATTCTACAGAAAATTGAATTGTCCAGTAAATCAGAATGTCTTATAATGTGGAATTTCTTTCCAGATATTGACTGGAATTTGTGGGTTGGTTGCTCAATATCAAGACTTTTGTGGATAAACTGTAATGAGGGTTTTCTACACTAGCGTGTTGGAAAGGATCCAATAGAAATGAAATACTCTTGGTTCAATTATCAGCGTGGACAATTCAGGATCCAGATAAAGTAATGATCAGTGCAGCTTAGAGACTGTATCAGATGGGATTCACTCAAAGATATAACTGTTGTCAAGGGGTAAAGGGAAGAGATTCTTTTCGTAAAGACGATGGACATTCATCTGAGACATTAAGAAAAATGCCCGGGATGATTATAAATTATCACGTGACACAAAACTACAGTAAAATACGAAGTGGTTTATAGTGAAGTCGATAAGGGGGTTAGAAAAAGGATGCTTATGAAAATCTCTGGCTAAGAACGTAAACAGAAGTAGTAAAGAATTGTTTTCAGTCTAAGACTATTAACACCAGAAAGAAATGAGTAAACCACGTTCATCAATAGATATGAATTTCATAGTTGCTTATGGTCATTCTATGGTTGCTAACAAGTTGGATAAACAATTTATTTATATACGCGCTTGGAGAAATTATTAGGGATGAGAATACCACTGATATACTAAGTTATAACTAAGAGATAAATAGTTTTATAACTGAGCCTTTACTCAGTTATGAGAAATTGAAGATAAATCTAAAATCACCTGGTGTTTGATAGAATTTATACAATTATATTAAAATAAGAATCAAGAAGTAGCAAACGATTAGCCATATTATGTAAAAAAAAAAAATCCTTGGTTTCAGAGGAGATATCTATCGATTAGAGAAGTGCAAGTATCTCTCCTATTCTCAAAGGAGTGTCAAAAGATGACGTGAATAACTAAAGACCAGTAAGCTTGGCTTCTCTTCCAGGAAAAATAATGGAATCTCTTGTTAAAGTAATTCTGGTTATCTTGAAATTAATGCTGTCATACAGCAGTCAACAAATGGATTTCTTAAAAGGAGAAATTTGAACCAAAATCTAATTTTGTTTAGCTACCATGTCAGCAATAAAGGAACTGAATACAAAAACAATTTTGATATACATTTAGATTTCTGTAGAGGTTTGGATACTGCACATAAGACTTGTACAGACTGGAGCAGTGTAGCAATAGGGAAATAATGTTGCTATGGTAAGGGTTTAGCGCTATGAGACGTGGATTGGTATTAATGTGTGCAATAGTCTTCTTGGATTAACGGTATTGCGGGAGTGTCTTACGGTTCAGTACTAGGCCCTCCATCACAGATATATCATGCCAAACTAAAAGTTTGATGTCTAGGTTCACTCAAGGTATAGACTCTGGCAAGTGGTTAATGGGAATATACTTTAACAAACCTAGAGAAATTAGGCAGATGTGAAATGGTAATTGAGGTTTCTTATTGTTATTTCCCAGGTGCTGCATTTAAAGTAGCACCTGGGAAATAACAATAAGAGTTTCTATAGAGTTTCCTATGTCTCTTAGAAGGCAATCAAGCGTCTGCCACGCAATCTCTTTAGTCAGTCTATATTTGAACGTTTCCTGGTATCACTCAAGATCCAGAAATTGCACCACTGGTCGTTAATCCTAGAAAACACTTTAAAGATTCTCGATGTGGCTCTCTTTCTGGTCGCGTCTTTAATATATTAGAATCGTCTCTTACTTTTTATTTGTTGCTTCCAAAGCCTTCCTCTCTTTTGAAGTTCGTCTCTATGAGCTCGAGTCTCCAGTTTCTGAATATCGGTGAAAATCACGCAGTTTTACCACACTTATGGAGATCTATCTTTGCTATCAGCCTTCTTTTCTATCAGTAATAATTAAAACGTCTTTCGAAATTTCTGAGAAAATATTTGCTTCTGAACTTGTCAGTAGTAATCATTGAAATGGCAAAATGTAATTGATAGAAGAGACTAACAAAATGTGAAATATTTTTGTTAACAATCGTGAACACAAATTACTCCTGTCCAGTTTGAATGGAACTCATTGTTAATAGAACATAATTATAAACAGGAAATATTGATAAATCAAACATAAGGAAATGCTTATGTAGACCCAAAAAAGGACGTACAGCTCAATACAGTTATATTTACCACAATACGCATGGAAACAAGTAATTGTAGCGATATACAGTTCCATCGAGTGTTGGGGCTATTATTGTAGGGGATTGGTCTGAGAGAGAACTCCATTAGTTTTGTTTTTTGTGGGTTGATGGAGAGTCCATACTGTTTGAGGTAAGAGGGGACTTTGATAAGATTATTATTAATGCTTGCTGTAGCTTCAAGGTAATTGTTGAAAGCAATAGTCGTTAGAATTTTTATATCATCTTCATACATGATGATTTTCTTATTGTAGCTGTAAATAATAAGCCAGATAGGATTCCTCCCTGCGGAACACCAGCAGAAATTGCTTTCTTGTGCGATTGTCCATAGGCATCGACTTTTGTATTTTTTTGTATTTATTTGTCTTGGGTGGCACCTGGAACGTTAGTTCATCTCCGCCTCGTTAACTTATACAAAGATTAAATACTGTACAAAAGAAAACCTCAACAGATTGAGGTCGACTTGTAGTACCCTATCATAGAGGAGTGATGCTATGAACCAGAGGATATTACCTTGGATTAGATAGTGGTCTTCCAGTAAGCGGAGGATCGCCGACGCGTTGATGGCGCCAAAGGCAGCTTCGATATCCAGGTACGTGATTGTCAGTTCCTTTTACTGTTCAAAGGCGGACAATATATCACATGTGGTTGCAAGGAGGTTCGTCACTGTGGATCGGTTGCGGATTGCGTAGTAGATCTGTGGCGGCTTATCTCCAAGAATTTGATTCATTAATGTGGGCAGCATAGTTTTTTCCAGGATTTTCAGGAGCGTTGAGGAGTTAGATATCGGCCGAAAGTGCCTGGATAGAGTGGGGTTTGCAATTTTTGGATGTGGTCTGACAAGGTAGCTGTTCCAGGCTTTAGGAAAATTTCTTGTGGTTACAATTCCGTTGAAGATGGACTTGAGCGGTTGGAGGATGAACGGACTGAAGCATTTTACCATGAATTGTATCACTTTGTCGGCCCCCACGGTTGGTGTCGCTGGATGGGAGTTTATTTCTTTCTCTGATTGCCTCTCGAACATGTTGCTGCAGAAAACAATCATCCAATAAATCCACAAACGTCTTACTAGTATGTGAGTGACCAACCCACAAGTTCCAGTCAATATCTGGAAGTATGATGACCTCCTATCGCAGTGACTGCAGATCCCGATTCCACCAAGGCATTGCCCCTGGGGATGGAATTTTCTTCTTAATTGCTATCTTGCTGACTTAGGTGATGAGTTCCGTAATCTTTCGTTGAAGGAGGTCCGGATCCTCATCCAGCACCAGGTTCTGCTGTGAGGAGCTTCTCAGCAAACAGATTCCAGTCTGCCTTGTATATTGCATATCGGTTGTCCAGTTGTTTTGGGATCGGTGTTCTGGTTAGTGTTCTAGAGATTTTCAGCGTGATGACACGGTGATCGGAGGTTGTCCAGGAGTTTTTCACCCTCCAGTCGGAGACGTGGGCGGCCGTGTTGGTGGATGCAGGTGAGACATTAATCGATGCTTCCCACAGCGTATTGCAAAAGGTGGGGAGTTGGTGCGGCTGGTAGAGTATAGCTAGGGATGACCCCACAAGGAAGTTTTCCAAGAGCTGGCCATTATTTGTTCATCTTCTGTCTTCGGTTGCACAATGACAGGGAGGCGAGGGGCAATTTACATCTGCTCCGACAATGGTTTTCTGGTTTGGAAGAACATCCGGACACGTGAAGTCTGTCAGCATGTTTCATTTGATTTGTGACATTTATGAGGACTTGGGAATTCCTTTAAAAAATTGTGTTCGAGATTTCCGCCATCGACTGGAACATCACCTTGTGGCAAACAAAGAAATTGACCTCAACTTCCAGAACAAGTTGATGTAATTATTAGGGCAAAAAGTGCCAAATTAGTATTCATTTTCCTAATAATTCCACGTTATGTTCTTAACTACGGGTGTCCCATTACTTGTGATGATATTATTTTAATGTAATGGTTTATTACTCCTTTACATATTACTGTACTTCTGTAGTATTATTGATTATTGTGCTACTGGTTACTATACGTAGCGTATTGGAGTATTACTCCAATACTGCATTATTTTTGGTGATTGATATCCTTCCTAAAATGAGGTACGAGGCCTTTAGCCTCAAGTCGTAATGCTGCCTACCCACCGCTTATGCAATGGAAAATTAAACCCTTATAATTGCAGAACATCTGCTCGATATGATGGGCATATGCCATGACCTGTACTAGTAGTCTGTGTGCACTGCTCAGAGAAGAATTTCATGCCGAATTAAATGATTACTCCAAGACTTTGTTCGTTCAGTTCTACCTTGAATGTGGCACCACTCAGTTGAAGTGTTGTTCTGCGATAACTGCTTCTTTAAATGCAGTCCCTTGGAATTATCAATATTAAACTTCAATTATCATTTCCCATCTGCCCAATTTCTGTAGGTTTGTTAAAATATCATATTCAGATTTCTGTATTACACCACTTTCCGGTTTCTTCACTGGTGTGCAAAACTTAAGGACCGCTACTATTTCTAAAGGTTACAACCACAAAATCTTTAAACATACTCTTTACTGATGAGAGAAGATTCAGTCTCAGCAGCGATTCTGGACGTCAGCTAATCTGGCGAGAGGTTGGCACACGGTATCACCCCCAAACGTCACTGAAAGGGATCGATATGGTGGTCGATGTGTTCTCCTCTGAGGAGGCGTTATCTTGGATGGACGTACAGATACTGGAAGGTGGTACTGTAACCGGTGCACGCTATTGTACTGAGGTAATTCTTCCCCACGTGCGTCTCTTCTGAGGCGCCATTGGCCCCGAGTTCGTGTTTATGGATGGTAATGCCACATCCCATCACACTGCTGCTGTGATATGCTTTTGAAAAGTGAGGACATTGTTCGTATGGATTGGCCTGCCCGTTCCATCGACCGATCTAAATTTCATCGAATGGGACACTCTGGGAAGACGCCTAGCGGCTAGTCCACACCCATCAGAAAATGTTCACCAGCTGAAGACGGCGCTGACAGAGGAATGGACGATGTAATCGCAAGAACTTATCAATAACATTGTTCTAAGTATGGACAGGCCGTGCAAAGCCTGCATCGACATTAGGGGTGCCATATCTCCTACTGAGGACCACCTCTCCCGTTTGTTCCATCTTTGGCAGTGATGCATCTGTATCATGGCAGCCAGTGCTATGTTGCCATTTTTGAATGAAGTCCTTCTGTACTATTTTTTTTGTTTCCTTCATAATTTCTGTACCTCACGAGGTTCCTTTGGTATGCTTTCACCATATCCAGGCCACTCCTATGAGAAGCTACAGGTGAAAACCTGACTGATCCTTAAATTGTGCACACCAATGTAAAATGCAATAGTACTCTCGTATAAATTAACCTAAAATAGTAAATTTGAATAGATATTCCCCATCAGCTAAGTTCAATAATCATTTAATTTTAGTTTCTTGTTGTATCAAGATACAGAATTCAAGACAATTTTGTTTTTATCTTTATTGGAAACATAAAAGCAACACACAATTTTGAAAAAAAATACATTGCAATGTCCAAAACCATTTATTAACGTATATTTACAGTATAAAAAAATAATAATGATGGAATGCAGAGAATATCTGACTGTTTTTAATCTGGAACAAGATTTTTTGAAATAAATAATTGAAAACAAATTTCATGAAACTCTTCGGAATTCTTAAGTTTTCGCTATTCTCGCAGGGTCTGTTCATTTTCTTCATCCGAGACCCAAAACTCGAAGTTGGTAGCAACTTTGGTTTCTTCCTTTATTCTGTTTTCTGCAAATAATTATAATGGCATGCAGGCAACTCAGCAGTGGAGAGAGAACCAACACATCACTCTTGCAAAATAAGCAATCCCTGTAATTAGGAACTCTGTGGGTATATTTTCAAAGAACTTGAATCATAATACTGTTCTGACTGCCCAAAAATGTCGTCGGGATTGTTACTTATGGAGGATCACCATCTGCCCTTTGCACGTCCTAAAGTGTGAAGAAGCTAAGTGGTCCGTTGCACAAGAATGATTGCGTATTCTATGATCCAATCAGTCGTGAAGGTTAGAAGTTAGAAGTGCTTGGAAGGGCTTCTAGCAGCCCAAAGGAGGTAAACGATGTCCTAATAATCGGTTCATCTCCTCTTCCACAACACAAATTTGAAACGAATGCGTTCGATTAAATATGCATCTTCCTTCCTTTTCATTCCATTCGGAGTGACGATCCATTTCTCTGGACTTTCTATCGAAGGCATTTTCTTTCCTCTGTAATGCACATATAGCGATTCGAGTTGACGGCGTAATTCCTCCTTGGCATTCATTTCTCTCTCATATTTCTGATTGCACTTCCACTGGTCCTTGCAGACTACGTATTGATGGACGACGGGAGCATCTTCGGAAAATCTTACTGATAATTCAACTTCTTCTTCATCTTCTGGCAAATTATTGTTTATTTCTGGCTGCTGATCAGCCTCATTTCTTTCCACTAAATTTTCTTCCACTTTTTGAAGTAAGTCGTTCATCCAATCTTTCCAGTCTTGCTCGGAAAAGTCATCTACCTCTTTCTTAAAGCTAGACGAATGTGAAATTTCCATTGCACTGTAAAGTTCAGCATCTGGTGCACTCGCTTCGTGTTCATCATCTAAGTGAAGTGAAACATTCCCATCCTTTGAAATAGGTTCATCATCAGCAATTGGATCACGATCCCTTTTGTAATAATGTTCTCCCTCTTCTTCTTTAAATAGGTAATCAGGTATAATGACGCTGTCTTCATTTGCAGATGAACAAAAGCACGGAAAACATCGTTTGATTGCTCTCCTAAATCGTCCCATATTAACTGAAAAGTCGCTTTTCTTTTCTTTTTCTTAAGTCTTGCTCAAATATAAGAAGGATTATATACGCACTATGTGTAGCGCGTAGATCCCTGATACCTTGAAGTACTGTCTTTCTGTTTTGCTCCGACAGAAATCTTCCTGTTTCAGGTAAGTTTAGTGTCTTTAGAATTTCCTCTATCACTTTAAACAGGAATCAGAATGTCTCTCACGTAATCGTTTGGTCAGTCTGTATTTGAACGTTTCCTGGTATCGCTCAAGATCCAGCAATTGTACCACTGGTCGTTAATTGTAGAAAACCTAAAGATTCTCAATACGGCGCTCTTTATGGAAGGTTCTTCAATAAGTTAGAAACCTGTCTGTCTTTATCTGCAGGTTCCAAATTCTTACTTTATTTGGATCGTCCAAATTCTTTCTATCTTTTGACTTTCGTCTCTATCTCTCTGTCTCTCTCAGTTCGTGTCTTCAGTTTCTGAATATAGCTGAAAATCACCCAATTTTACCTCACTTATGGAGATCTCCTTTCTTTTTTTTAAACGTTGTTTCTTAGAATTATCTATCTCTTCTATCTTTACTATTAGTCTTTTCTATCTTTGCTATCTGTCGTCTTTTCTATCAGTAGTAATTAATTCGTCTTTCGAAACTTCTCTGAGAATATATTTGCTTCTGAACTCGTCAGTAGTAATTATTATAATGGCAAAACCCTTATTGTTGGAAGAGTCTAACAAAATGCGAATTGTTTTTGTTAAAAATTTTGGAAACAATAAAGTGCGCCGATCTTGTTTTTATGAAACTGATTGTTACGAAAGGGAGAATGAATAAATCCTCTTTATTGCAATGTATGTATTTATACATATTTGATAAATGAAATATAAGGAAATACGTATATGTGTAGACCCATAAAAGGAAGTACAGCTCAAAACAAAGTGTAATCCTGTCATAAGCATCACAATACGCAAAGAAGTTGTAAATGGAACAAGTAATTTTATAAGTAATATACTGAGGTTCAACTGACTAGAAATTCACAGTAATACTGGAATTTCTAGTCAGTTGAACCTCAGTTGAACCCTTGATCACAGTAATACTGGAAATTTGTTAAGCCCATCTTCATGTCGGATGGTGTTGTTGTCTTGAGGCATCAGAAAGAGGAATGTGCAATTCAAGGATGCGGCATCTGCATTCCCTTTCACAATAAAACGTATTATGGTCAGCATCCAATGACTGGGCACATGAAAGTAGCCGAAAAGGGCAGAAACCCATTGGAAAAATGGAGACGACTGAGATACAACATAGATCAAGAAAAACTTAAAGAACAACTACGATAGCAGCGTGAAAGGCATCATTTTGTCTGTATCCCATATTGTGCTCTTCCTTCAAAACGAGTTGCCCATGTATTGCACTACCTCGAAAATAGAGAAGACTGTTTTTACTTGTCTTACCACCACCCACCGATGAAAAGCCAACTATCTCTGAAACGGTGCCGTCTGAGTGATGATACTCACTGAGAAAAAGTAACTATAGTCTTCTCTATTAGTGAAGCGTTACTTATTCGAAGTAGTGCAATATATGGGAAACTCGTTTTGAAGGAAGAGCACAATATGAAATACAGAAATGATTAAATGTAAATTCCCACGGTTTTTTACAAATATATTTTAAATCAATTTGATAAATAATTTGTCGATTATCGTAAGAGGAAATATGAAAGTTTTATGTCAACAAGTTCAAAATATGTTATTAAATATGATATTTCATTTTTTTTTAAATTATGACCGAATGTGTAAAATATGATGAAATATGAAATTATAAACACCCTTCTTTACGATCCTCAGACCATGTAACATGGACACACTAAGTTTCATGCCTTTATGTAACCGAAAAATGAATGCGATAATACATAAAAATTGCATGGAATCGTTGCCCTGAATATAGGGCGGCCTACATTTCCATCCCATTGGCCGGAGGTTGCCTTCCCATGAGATTTATACCCTCCAGCTAAAAGCAGTAGGCCGAAATATGCTTCTAATTCAACCACTGTTCGTTCTTGCAACTGGTCACCATTAATTCTTTTTCCTTCTAAATTCAGTTTACAATTTTGGCATAAAAAATAAGCAGTGGAAGGATTTTATATTTTAGACGTAGCGCACCTTTAGGTCCAGAACTCAACGCAATAATATTATCTGACGAAAATCTTCCTTATTGATTAGTCTGCTACAGTATAACTATAAGTGGTTGACTTCAAAGGTACAGACAGCCTGAGAAATTTTACAAATTTCTTAAAATAAGAAGTTGGATAGAGCCCTATATAGACAGGGTGAGAAGATTAAAATTAGCGAATAAGAAGAGATAGAAAAGTTGATAAAATGAGAAAGATTGGTTAAAATGAAAACTAGGGCAGATGTAATTCAGATGAACAAAAAGTGAGTGAACAGGGGGAGACGAGTCTGATCCCGGAGTTGAGCTTTATGTGGGTGGTTATGAAAATGAGTTAGGACACAGATCCCTCAGTTGAGCTTTATGTGGGTGGTTATGGAAATGAGTTAGAGTGAACCACGAGTTGAACTTTATGTGGATGTTTGTGAAATGAGTTAGGACAGACAGTTGAGTTTATTCGTCGGTGTAAGTAAGAAAATGAGCGTGTAACATGGGCAGTTGAGTGTTTTGTCGCGTTGAAAATTATGGAGTGTAAGGAGAATAAGCCTGTCCATCATTGGAAGGCAAGAGCAGTGGCCGTTTTTGCGAGTCTAACCGTCATAGAGGAAGGCAAAGGTAGTGACCCGCATGCTAACGAGCGCTGCGAAATATTTCTAATTTTAATAAGATGTTCTTATTAGGTGGAGCGGAGGAGCTAATGTGATACCCTGTGAGCTCTCTCCTTGAGGATGACCAGCAAAAAGTGGAGTGGAGTAGGAGATAGTGCGAGATGCCCTGTGAGTTTTCTTTTTTGGGAACAAGTTTGAATAAGGTGGAGGAAAGGACGCCAGACCCGTGCAGCAAAGAGTTCCTGATAATTATCTATAGCAGATTCAGGTGAAAACAGATGAAGGAGATCCCCAGAAGGTAGCCTGAGAGCCTAAAAATGGAAGGTTCAAACCTCCCCGGAAAGGAAAGGAAAAAGATAGAAGTAGGTGAGATATTATTTAGTACCGTAAGTTAGCAAGGACTGTTAGTGAAACAGTGATTAATTAAAACAGAGTGGTAGCACTAGAAGTAATTTGATGGATAAATTATCTCTGAAGTAAATTATATATATACTAACAAAGTTTAATTATTTAAAAAAAGGCTATTGTAAAATGCAAGATAAACGAAAGATAAGTAATAGATTAGATTGTTGTTCAAATGATTACAATGTGTTAGGAGGATAGTAAAGTTTATATGAGAAGGTTTGATAATGGTTTAAAGATAGATAATTGAATATAGTAAATTTTATATGAGAATATTTGGAGGTCATGATTGACTTCGCAACGAATTTGATTAAATAATGCCAATTTTCAATATAACTACTTACCCTCAATATATCTGAGGAGGCCTAAAGCTTTATATAGTTTCTAGGATGGGATTTCAGAAGATAATTACTATGTGTCTGGCGCAGTTTAACTTTAGTTGTTTTTGCGCCAATAAAACCAAAATCAATCAAACTATGTGTCAATTCAAAAATAACATATCAGCGTAACACACAAGTATAAGCCCTAAATGCACTGTTGTATATATTAGATTTTTTAAAACGTTCATAATTCTGCTTGTTACTATATTGCACCCTACCTTTAATAATTTCATAAAGTCACCTGTGAGTCCAGATTTCTTTACTCTTTCTGCCCGTATCATCTCCGTTCGATGGAATCACCTTTAATCATTAAGAATTGACATTTTTCTAAAGAGCACATACAAAACGTGACCGTCCAGATCTGGTGCTTAGCGCCCTCTCTGATGTTTAAATAGGTAGTAAACGTCAGAGTGCACAGCACATGGATGACTGGACCCAGGGTATCCCAACAGAACATCGCCCAAAGCATTACACCGGATTGTTTTCATCCCACAGTGCATCCAGGCATCATCATCACCTCCCCACGTAAACGACGCACCCGTACCTGGCCATCCATATTGTGCAACAGGAGACGTGATTCATCGGACCAGACGACCCTTCTTCCAATCACTCCAGGTCCAGTTTGGATGTTCGCGTGCCCATTGTAGGCGCTGTCGCCGGTGAACCGTGGTTAGCCTAATGGGGAGTTTGTTATTATTAACTTTATACACCACCATCCAGTGGTCTGTGTTTCCCATGTTGGAGACGAGTAGCTCCCAGGTGTTTCGTTTGCTTCTTCTGATCGAGTCCGTATACAGGTTTCTGGCAGCCTTGTAGCGCTGTCTCATGACTTTTACTTCAGCTTCTGGCCAAGACCGCCGGGCTCTTTGAAATTCTTTCCTGCGTATGATGCCTCCTTTCGCAGTGACGGTAGATCCCGATTCCACCAAGGCATTGCCCCAGGGGATGGAATTTTGTTCTTAAAAGCTATCTTGCTGACTTTCGTGATGAGTTCCGTAATCTTTCGTTGAAGGAGGTCCGGATCCTCTTCCAGCACAAGGTCCAGCATTTACTGCTGTGAGGAGCTTCTCAGCAAACAGATTCCAGTCTGCCTTGTTTATTTCATATTGGTTGGCCCATTGTTTTGGGATCGAAGTTCTGGTCAGTGTCTTAGAAATCTTCAGCGTGATGACACGGTGATCGGAGGTTGTCCAGGAGTTTTCCACCCTCCAGTCGGTGACGTGGGCGGCCATGTTGGTGGATGCAAGTGAAATATCAATCGTTGCCTCCCACAGCGTATTGTAAAAGGTGGGGTGTTGGTGCGGCTGGTTGAGTATAGCTAGGGATGATCCCACAAGGAAGTTTTCCAAGAGCTGGCCATTATTTGTTCCTCTTTTGTTTTCTGTTGCACAATGATAGGGAGGCGAGCGGTAATTTACATCTGCTCCGACGATGGTTTTCTGGTTTGGAAGAACATCCGGACACGTGAAATCTGTCAGCATGTTTCATTTGATTGTGACATTTATGAGGACTTGGGAATTCCTTTAAAAAATTGTTGTGTTCGAGATTTTTGCCATCGACTGGAACATCACCTTGTGGCAAACAAAGAAATTTACATCAGCTTCCAGAACAAGTTGATGTAATCATTAGGACAAAAAGTGCCAAATTAGTATTCATTTTCCTAATAATTCCACGTTATGTTCTGAACTACGTGTGTCCCATTACTTATGATGATATTATTTTAATGTAATGGTTTATTACTCCTTTACATATTACTGTACTACTGTAGTATTATTGTGCTACTGGTTACTACACGTAGCGTATTGGAGTAGTATTTGAGTATTACTCCAATACCGCATAATTTTTGGTGATTCATATCCTACCTAAAATGAGGTACGAGGCCTTTACCCTCTAGCCATAATGCTACCTAACCACAGCTTATGCAAGGGAAAATTAAATCCTTATAATTGCAGAAAATCTGCTCCATATGATGGGCATATGCCGTGACCTGTACTAGTAGTCTGTGTGCACTGCTCAGAAGAGAATTTCATGCTGAATTAAATGATTACTCCAAGACTTTGTTCGTTCAGTTCTACCTGGAATGTGGCACCACTCAGTTGATGTGTTGTTCTGGGATAACTGCTTCTTTAAATGCAGTCTCTTGGAATTATAAACATTAAACTTCAATTATCATTTCCCATCTGCCCAATTTCTGTAGGTTTGTTAAAGTATCATATCCAGATTTCTGTATTAAACCACTTTCTGGTTTCTTCACTGGTGTGCAAAACGCAAGGACCGCCACTATTTCTGAAGGTCACGCCCACAAAATCTTTACCTAAGGTACTCTTTACTGATGAGAGAAGATTCAGTCTCAGCAGCGATTCTGGACGTCAGCTAATCTTGCGAGAGGTTGGCACACGGTATCACCCCCAAACGTCACTGAAAGGGATCGATATGGTGGTCGAGGTATTCTCGTATGGGGAGGCGTTATCTTGGATGGACGTACACAACTCCAGATACTGGAAAGCGGTACTGTAACCGGTGCACGGTACTGTACTGTACTGAGGTAATTCTTCCCCATGTGCGTCTCTTCCGAGGTGCCATTGCCCTCGAGTTCGTGTTTATGGATAACAACGCCACACCCCATCAAACTGCTGCTGTGATATGCTTTTGAAAGGTGAGGAGATTGTTCGTATGGAATGGCCTGCCCGTTCCACAGACCGATCTAAATTCCATCGAATGGACGCTCTGGGAAGACGCCTAGCGGCTAGTCCACACCCACCAGAAAATGTTCACCAGCTGAAGATGGCGCTGACAGAGGAATGGACGTTGTTATCGCAAGAACTTACCAACAACATTGTTCTAAGTATGGACAGACGGTGCAAAGCCTGCATCGACATTAGGGATGGCCATATCTCCTACTGAGGACCACCTCTTCCCTTTGTTCCATCTTTGGCAGTGATGCATCTGTATCATGGCAGCCAGTGCTATGTTGGCATTTTTGAATGAAGTCCCTCTGTATCGTTTTGTTTTGTTTCCGTCATCATTTCTGTACCTCACGAGGTTCCTTTGGTATGCTTTTCCCATGTCCAGGCCACTCCTATGAGAAAGTACAGGTGAAAACCTGACTGGTCCTTAAATTGTGCACACCAATGTAAAATGCAATAGTAGTCTTGTATAAATTAACCTAAAATAGTTAAATTCCAATAGATATTCCCCATCAGCTAAGCTCAATAAACATTATAATTTTAGTTTCTTGTTATATCAAGATACAGAATTCAAGACAATTTTGTGTTTATCTTTATTGGAAACATAAAACAACACAGAATTTTGGAAAAAAAATAACTTGCAATGTCCAAAACCATTAATTAACATATATATACAGAATAAAAAATAGTAATGATGAAATGAAAAACAGTCAGATAATATCTGACTCTTTTTTAATCTGGAACAAGATTTTGTGAAATAAATTGAAAACAAATTTCAATATTTTCGCAGGGTCTGTTGATTTTCTTCATCCATTCTCCAAAACTCGAAGTTGGTAGTAACTTTGGTATCTTATAACTGATAGGTGAAAATATAGCATATAGGTGGCGTGATATGACAGCATTGTAATATTTGTGCTTTTTCTATTTTTACTTAACAATTAGTCATTTACTAGATATGATTAATACTGATAGAAAGCATATAACTCCCTCCATCTGAATATTCCAACAGAAGAAGAAATTAATGCTCACATAAAGTTTTATTAATGATTTTCTACATGTTTATCTCTTGCTATTTCATCCTCGTTCACCTGCGAGTGTCCCTCAAGGTCACACACCCTGCTGCGCTAAAGAATTAGGCACTACAGCCTAGAGCTAAAGTCAGAAAGAGCTTCCCTACAACAGCCAACCCTCCCTGGAGGATTAAAGAATTCAGTTCGCTATTACAATTTACCCTTCAGCATGCAAAAACAACCATCGGATTCAACGGAACTGACGTGCAGCGTTTGTAAGACCGCAAATAAATACACGATCAAATGTTCACGGTGCAGCATCATAATTGGAAGTTGCTGTTCTCAAGTGGATATTACTCCTGGTGTCATCAGAGAAATGTGTGTTGAGGGAATTGGTATTGATGTTGAGGTACGTCAAGTACGAACTAGACACCCTGCCTACTCCTCCTTCACTATCTCTTGCCCCATTAATTGTGAAGCCCAACTTCTGAACAGAAACATATGGCCCAGTGGCACCCTCGTTAAAAGATACAGAGAGCAATCGACAAGGCCCACAACTAGTGCAGTGAACACCCTGGCAAAACAATAGCAATTAACGAACACCTCTCCAGCCTTCAAAGAAGATACAAAAGTCTCCATTTTCCTACAAAATGTTCGCAGCATATCCAATAAACTCCACACCTTGCAGAGCCTTCTAATAAATTCAGAACACTCATTTATCTGTCTGACAGAAACGTGGCTCCAAAATAATAAGCAGTTGAACGCTCTGGCTGACAATTTAGGCTACAAGTGCATCGGTAGAGGGAGAGAGATCAAAAGGGACGGAGGAGTAATGATGCTATATAAAACCGACTTCCAGATTGTGAAAGTACAAAGCTCTAATTCAGATAACTTTGAAGCTGTTATCGCCACATTCTCTGGTGAGAACAACAAGGTACAGCTTTGTCTTATCTACATGCCACCAGAACATACGAGAGAGACCAGAAATGAGTTCTTTACCTGGCTGGTACTTTGAGGTTATGAAGCGTACTTTGAGGTTATGAAGGAAAAATTAAAAAAAGGAAAGAGAATAGTTAACAAGAAAAACAACAAAAAAGAAATGACGGACCAGCTGTTCAGAGAGTGGACAGAAGTCACATTCGGAAAGCCTTTGAATGAAAAGCAGAAAAATTGTGAGGAAAACATCCGCGAGATGCAGAAAATGATTGAAAAACTGATGGATCCCACTGGCACTAACCAAACCACAGCTAGAAACATATTACGTGAAATTAATATCAGAGGGAAAACTTAAAGGAAGCTATTAACTCGCCCCCCAGTAAAGCAACGATCGGGCCGGACCAGTTCCCGCTATTCATGATAAAAAGATGTAGTGCTTACATAATCGACCCGCTCCACCACCTCTTCCAAAGAATACTAAGTGAGGGGGTTATCCCGGAAAAATGGAAGAGATATTACGTAAAACAAGTTCCAAAAATAAGCAATCCCAAAACCAATAAAGACTTCAGGCCCATCGCAATCGGATGCTCTCTGCAAAAAATATTTGAAAAAGCAATCCTAAACACCGTCAATCAGCACTGCTTTGGGGACAGGCCAGAATACTTACATTCTGTGCTTCCTCGAAGGTCGACTATTACAAATTTAATGGAGACTCTACTCCGAATACAGTTAGCTTTAAATAATAAACAACAGTTGGACATCGTTTTCCTGGATGTTGCAGCAGCCTTCGACAACGTCTCAATCCCAGCTATGACAGTAATCCTCAAGGAGTATTTTCACATTTCAGGAAGCACTTTAAGCATTCTGACTAACACCCTTCAAGAAAGACAGATTATCGCAATAAACGGGAAACAAACAGCATCTTACTGTATCTCCAGGGGAGTACCTCAAGGG
This sequence comes from Mastigoproctus giganteus, assembly GCF_048544385.1. NCBI lineage: Eukaryota > Metazoa > Arthropoda > Arachnida > Uropygi > Thelyphonidae > Mastigoproctus > Mastigoproctus giganteus. Next base: position 30,350,548 of record NC_143580.1, on the reverse strand, counting down.
GGCGTATTATCCGCCACCTTCTTCGCAATAGCACTAGCCCCATTTTTAACTCAAAACTGTGAACAATTTTTTACATATGCTGACGATTTGAAATTTTTTGTAACATGTAAAGAACAAGAAACTGCCCCCTCATCTATCAGAGGAAGCAAACGAGGCAATCAGGAAGCTAGAAGAATATCTGCACTACATTGGCCTGAAACTTAATGAAAAGAAAACTGCCCAAATGACCTTCACCAACAAAAAGAAGAAAAATGAAATTACGATTTTTGTGAACAATACCAAAATCCAAAAATCCCCCGCACATGTTGACCTTGGCCTTAAGTGAGATGAAGGATTAAACTTCATACCTCACTTCGAATACATTAGGAAAAAGACATACGCAGCACTGTGGAGCACTAGACAAGAACTCACCGGTCTCCGAAGCCCTCATCTTATGATTCAATACAGCCTTAAATGCGTTACACCGATTCCGTTGTACGCATCGACTATCTGGTCATCGGCCCCTGAGAGCAACGTCAAGGCCTTCATAGGAGTAGAATACTGGCTCCTGAGATGGCTAAACAAGATCGCTGGGAAACCGTTTACCATCTCAAGAGCGGTCTTGTCTACCAATCTGGACATCACACCCTGGAAGTATATCATCACAACCAGAAACATCTTAACTCTGGCAAAGCTACTAACGGAGAGAGTAGATGCGCCGAAAGTGGGAAACGTGATCACTCCACTCGCCCCCGGATGATACGACCGAGAATAAACAGGGAAGAACCAAGTCTCAAGTGCCAACTGATTCAGTTGGACGCTCTGGGGAGATTTTTCCCAGCAAATACTTTGAATTCTTTTAATAATTTAAATATAGATCCAGAGAAACTATGTACAGACAAAATGTATCGGATAGAGATCTTTGGTAATGTGTATCGGCAGGTATAAATATAACAAGAAGACTAATTTAATAATTTATATAATAATAATTAGCATTTAACAACCATTTGCAATTAATTAAACCAACTTAACAATTAATTCATTAACTACATATTCTGTGTTTTTTCATCTCCAAATTTTGTAAATAAGTTCATGTAAACATGCTTGTAAATACTGATATAATGTAACCACACCCTCTAGCCACGTGCTGTCTATGGGTGTCTCGAAAGAGAAATAAACAGATAATAATAATAATAATCTTCCTTTATTCGGTTTTCTACAAATAATTATGATGGCATGCAGGCACCTCAGCAGTGGAGAGAGAACCAACAAATTACTCTTGCAAAATAAGCAATCCCTGTAATTAGGAACTCTGTTGGCATATTTTCAAAGAACTTGAATCATAATACTGTTCTGACTGCCCAAAAAAAGTCGTCGGGATTGTTACTTATGGAGGATCACCATCTGCCCTTTGCACGTCCTAAAGTGTGAAGAGGCTAAGTGGTCCGTTGCACAAGAATGATTGCGTATTCTATGATCCAATCAGTCGTGGAACCCATTTCCTTTAGAAGGGCTTCTAGCAGCCCAAAGGAGGATAAACGCTGTCCTAATACTCGGTGCACCTCCTCTTCCACAACACAAATTTGAAACGAATGCGTTCGAATAAAGATGCATCTTCCTTCCTTTTCATTCCACTCGGAGTAACGATCCACTTCTCTGGACTTTCTATCGAAGGCATTTTCTTTCCTCTGTAATGCGCATATAATGATCCGAGCTGACGGTGTAATTGCGCCTTGGCATTAATTTCTCTAGAATATTTCCGATCGCACTTCCTCTGGTTCTTGCAGACTACGTATTGATGGACGACGGGAGCATCTTCGGAAAATGTTACTGATAATTCAACTTCTTCTTCATCTTCTGGAAAATTATTGTTTATTTCTGGCTGCTGATCAGCCTCATTTCTATCCACTAAATTTTCTTCCACTTTTTGAAGTAATTCGTTCATCCAATCTTTCCAGTCTTGCTCGGAAAAGTCATCTACCTCTTTCTTAAAGCTAGAAGAATGTGGAATTTCCATTGCACTGTAAAGTTCAGCATCTGATGCACTCGCTTCGTGTTCATCATCTAAATGACGTGAAACATTCCCATCCTTTGAAATAAGTTCATCATCAGCAATTGGATCACGATCCCTTTTGTAATAATTCTCTTCCTCTTCTTCTTTAAATAGGTAATCAGGTATAATGACGCTGTCTTCATTTACAGACGAACAAAAGCACGGAAAAATCCGTTTTATTGCATTCCTAAATCGTCCCATATTAACTGAAAAGTCGCTTTTCTTTTCTTTTTCTTAAGTCCTGCTCAAATATAAGAAGGGTTATTATGTACGCGCTGTGTGTAGCGCGTCGATCTCTGATACCTTGAAGTACTACCTTTCTGTTTTTCTCCGACAGAAATCTTCCTGTTTCAGGTAAGTTTAGTATCTTTAGAATTTCCTGGTGTCGCTGAAGATCCAGCAATTGTACCACTGGTCGTTAATTCTAGAAAACCTTTTAAAGATTCTCAATACGGCGCTCTTTCTGGAAGGTTCTTCAATAAGTTAGAAACCTGTCTTTCTTTATCTGGAGCTTTCAAATTCTTACTTTATTTGGATCGTCCAAATTCTTTCTATCTGTTGACTTTCGTGTCTATCTCTCTGAGCTCGTGTCTTCACTTTCTGAATATAGCTGAAAATCACCCAATTTTACCTCACTTATGGAGATCTCCTTTCTTTCTTTTTTATGTTGTCTATTAGAATTATCTATCTCTTCTATCTTTACTATTAGTCTTTTCTATCTTTGCTATCTGTCTTCTTTTCTATCAGTATAATTAAATCGCCTTTCAAAACTTCTCTGAGAATATATTTGCTTCTGAACTTGTCAGTAGTAATTATTATAATGGCAAAGCCCTTATTGTTGGAAGAGTCTAACAAAATGCGAATTGTTTTTGTTAAAAATTTTGGAAACAATAAAGTGCTCTGCTCCTGTTTTAATGAAACTGATTGTTACGAAAGGGAGAATGAATATTAGCTGACTAGAAATTCACCCTTGATCACAGTAATACTAGATATTTGTTAAGCCCATCTTCATGTCGGATGGTGTTGTTGTCTTTAGGCATCAGGAAGAGGAAAGTGCAATTCAAGGATGCGGCATCTGTATTCCCTTTCACAAAAAAACGTATTATGGTCAGCATCCAATGACTGGGCACATGAAAGTAGCCGAAAAGGGCAGAAACCCATCGGAAAAATGGAGACGACTGAGATACAACATAGATCAAGAACAACTTAAAGAACAACTACGACAGCAGTGTGAAAGGCATCATTTCGTCTGTATCTCATATTGTGCTTTTCCTTCAAAACGAGTTGCCAAAGTATTGCACTACCTCGAAAACAGAGAAGACTGTTTTTACTTGTCTTACCACCACCCACCGATGAAAAGCCAACTAGCTCTGAAACGGTGCCGTCTGAGTGATGATACTCACTGAGAATAAGTAACGATAGTCTTCTCTATTAGTGAAGCGTTACTTATTCGAAGTAGTGCAATACATGGGCAACTCGTTATGAAGTAAGAGCAAAATATGAGCTCCGGACCCTGTCTGTGCCAAGCTCATACTCACCAGATGTGAGTCCCTGGGGTTAATTTAAACTAATAATTATTTGAACTCAGTAAAAATGAAACTACTGTAATGTTTTAAATTATAGCTAAAACTACACTACGGTGTGGTTGTGAGCGAGTGAAGAGCCAATCAAAATAACTTTGGGATTTTGCCGCTCTTGCAAGCCCATTCTGGAATGTGAAATGATTAAATGTAAATTCCCACGGTTTTTTCGAAATATATTTTAAATCAATTTAATAAATACTTTGTCGATTATCGTAAGACGAAATATGAAAGTTTTATGTCAACAAGTTTAAAATAGGCTATTAAATATGATATTTCATTTTTTTTTGAAATTATGACCGAATGTGTAAAATATGATGAAATATGAAATTATAAACACGCTTCTTTACGATCCTCAGACCATGTAACATGGACGCACTAAGTTTCATGCCTTTATGTAAACGAAAAATGAATACGATAATACATAAAAATTGCATGGAATCGTTTTAGGGACATCGTTGCTCTGAATATATTGGCATTATAAATGTCTTATGTTTCCTTTTGGCTGTAGTACAGCCTCTTTTGGTGTTGTCAGTATCGTTGTGATTGGTTCGTCATTGTTTGTAGCTTGCGACTGCGTTTCACTATTTAAGTTGGATATTTCATCCAGTTCTGGGTTTGTGGGAGTAATATAGGGGGATGGTGCAGGAAAGGCTCTTAAGACGAGTAGACAACTTTCTTTTAGCGGTTATCGAGGGTCCTAACAAAGATGGTGGTGTTGGTTTGCCTATAAGATTCATAGGATAATATATGGCACCCTACCATGCAAAGTCTATGGTCAGGGAGGAACATAAAAATCAATTCTTCCACTATCAGAGATAGCACGTATTCTAAAGTGCAGAGCACGGTTCTTGAATAATCTAGGGAATTTGATCGGAGTAGCCTCCTTTAATATTCCCTCTTTAATATGGTGTGTTTATTATTGCTTTCCGATTTAAAGTTTTCAAGAAAAGGTTTCCTAAAAACACTCAATCCGGGACGGGGGGGACAATGTGGTTCAACAACGGTGAACGCAGCTGTCTGGATAACACATTTTAATCACCAAAACATCATAAGCGGCGCGTGTAATTATAAATGTAATCAGTTGCTGTACCAACACTGTCATTTCAGAGTTCATAAATAAATCAGGATGACACATGTGAAACAGCTTTGTATCATTCGGGTTGTGGTCAAAAACCAATATGGCGTCGCTATTGTCCAGGGAGGTCATGATTGACTTCGCAACGAATTTGATTAAATAATGCCAATTCGCAATATAACTACTTACCCTCAATATATCTGAGGAGGCCTAAAGTTTTATATAGTTTCTAGGATGGGATTTCAGAAGATAATTATTATGGGTCAATTCAAAAATAACATATCAGTGTAACACATAAGTATAGGCGCTGCATGCACTGTTGTATATATTAAATTTTTTAAAACGTTCATAATTCTGCTTGTTACTATATTGCACCCTACCTTTAATAATTTCATAAAGTCACCTGTGAGTCCAGATTTCTTTACTCTTTCTGCCCGTATCATCTCCGATCGATGGAATCACCTTTAATCATTAAGAATTGACATTTTTCTAAAGAGCACATACAAAACGTGACCGTCCAGATCTGGTACTTAGCGCCCTCTCTGATGTTTAAATAGGTAGTAAACGTCAGAGTGCACAGCACATGGATGACTGAACCCAGGGTATCCCAAGAGAACATCGCCCAAAGCATGACACCACCGCCACCGGATTCTTTTCATCCCACAGTGCATCCAGGCATCATCATCACCTGCCCACGTAAACGACGTACCCGTACCTGGCCATCCACATTGTGCGACAGGAGACGTGATTCATCGGACCAGACGACCTTCTTCCAATCACTCAAGGTCCAATTTCGATGTTCGCGTGCCCATTGTAGGCGCTGTCGCCGGTGAACCGTGGTTAGCATGGGCACTTGGAGCGTCTTAGCTAGGTCCCGTCACCAGAATTTCAATTACTGACGAGTTGCACCACAGTCGTCCTTCTTTTGTTACGTACCATCCGTGAGAACTTTCGCTCACCTGGAGCATCGATGAACCGTGTTCGTCCAACAATTCGCCGGCGGTTAGTGGGATTTCCCTCCTCGGACCACTTTCGGTAGGTAATAACGACGGCTGACCGTGAGCATTCCACCAGCTGTGTCGTTTTGGATATGCTCTAACCCAGTCGTCTAGCCATTACAATTTGGCCTTTGTCAAACTCGCTTAAGTCCACTACCTTTCCCATCTAAAGAACAAGAGTAACACTAATTAACGGAGCTCAGTATGAGGTGTTTTTAATACGGTGTCCCGCCCTGTGCACCCGCCGTAGTTTATCTGCATTTACTTCGATTTGTATAACGACTCGCTGGTCATAATATTTTGCCTCATCGGTGTATATAAAGAGATACATACATTGCAATAAAGAGGATTTATTCATTCGTCCATTCTAACAATGACTTTTTTGAAAAGAGGATCGGAGTATTTTTTTGTTTCCAAAATTTTTGGCAAAAGTCATTCTCAATTTTTTAGACTCTTCCAACAATTACAGTTTAGCCATATCAGTGACTATTACTGACACGTTCAGAAGCAAATGTTTTCTCAGGGAAGTTTCGAAAGGTTACTTAATTACGACTGATAGAAAAGAAGACTACAGATCTCCAGAAAGTTCTAAAAACTGCTTGATATTCATAGAAATTCAGGGACTGGAGTCACGAACTCTCAGAGATATAGACGACCATCAAAAAAGAGGAATACTTTGGAAGCTCCAAAGAAAGAAATGTTTCTAATATGTTAAAGAAGCGCCCAGAAAGAAAAATGTATAGATCTTTAAAACGTTTTTTAGAGATTTAAAGAACAACTGCCGGATCTTGAGTGATTCGTTGATGGACCAAATACATTAATGACGTCCTGATTGCTTTCTAAAGAGTCACTTCAAACTGTACAGAAAGTAACCTTCCCACAGTAGATTGAGGTACCGAGAGCTGATATTATTGGATATAAAAAAAATAATTTTGGCGTGAATTGATGAGGAACATTTCTTAAAGCTCTAACCGTTGTCAATGGTAAAGGAAAGAGTCTTTTCTTTCATAAATTTGAATACAATCATCTTTTATAGGTATGATATTATTTTCAATGGAACAAGCTGATTAAGTTAACAAACATCAAAATCTAATTGGGAATCATTGAAGTACGTATGGGAGCTAAGAACTAAGAGAGGTACTGTTCCAGTTTTACACAAAAATTGATGTGTAAGAATGTAAACAGAAGTAGAAAAGAATTGTTTGCTACTAACTGTCTAAGATTATTAGAAAGAGCGAAACGCCTTGATCATGAACAACTATTCCATTGATATCTATTATCAATGGAATAGTTGTTCATGATTATGCGATGGGTGCTAAAAAGCTGAATAAACAATTTTCATGTACGTTCAGGCTTGAAGTAATGTTTAGGAATGGGAATACCACAAATATACAAAGTTATAACTTATTAGTAATTAATTTTGTGATAAAATGAGAGGAAAATGGAAGAGAAATTGATGAAATTAAATTTAACAAAAGCACCTCGAAGCTGAGGAAATTTATACAATTATATTAAAATAATCAGCAAAAGAGGTAAGAAAACCATTGGCTACAATATGAGAGAATACTTGGATTCAGAAGATACATCTATATATTGGATATGTGCACGTATCTCTCTCTGTCTCTCCTGTTCTCAAAGGGGTATTAAAGGGTGAAGTGAATAACTACAGACCGGTATCCTTGGCTTCTCTGGTGGGAAAAATAAAGATGTTACTAAGAAAATAAGTAATTCAGGTCATTGTAAAAGGATGGATATCCTACAGCAATCATAGCAGGAATTTTTTATACTTTGTGGCACTTTGGACTTTGTGGCAATCAGGATATATTGTACAAGAAATAGGGATATGTTGCTATGGATAAAGGTTTCCCTTCATCTGAGAGATATCATCAACGAACCTAGATATCAAGTTTGATGTCTGGGTGTACTGATGATATAGAGAATGGCACGTGGTTAATGACAGAAATCAGGACATGCTACTTTAAGAAATCTAAGGAAATTAGACAGAAGGCTCCAGATGTGAAATGGCAATTGAGGTTTAAAATTGGTAATGCCAGGGGGCTACATTTGGAGTAGCAATAAACTCAGAAAGCACACCAACTGAGTGGTGCCACTCACAGAGTGGTAGAGAACGAAGAAACCTTGGAGTAATCAAAACGTCCGCGTGGCTTCTACAGATCATTAAGAGGAGATTTTCCAGCACGAACAAGAACAGGATTATCTCATTGTATAAGGCGATCGTTAGGCGTCATCATGACTACTGGAAACATTTCTGTTAATGGGGCATGGTTCTTTTAATCACAAGTTAACAACCCTTGGAATATAGCAAAACCCACTCTGCACTTCTGGTGACCCTGAAAATTAGGACCACGTTATCTATATATACGCGCCGAAATGAAATATAAATGCATAATATATTATTAGTTTAACAGCACTATAAAATATCGGTGACAATACACCATAGTGAACTCATAATGAAAAACTACACGAGTAGTGCAAAGGCATCGATTTGATTGTATCTCATATTTGACTACCTGCACAACGAGTAACCATGTATGGCATGGTAACTCGTTCTAATTCTAAGCCGCACATTCACTTTAGGCTTCAAATACATGGTAACTCGTTGTGAAGTTAGTCACAATATGAGATACAATAAAATTAATACCTTTACACTAGTTCTGTAGTTTTTCCTTATGAGAGAGGTCAGAGGAGGATGGCAAGAACTGTGCAAGCAAACAGACAGGCCACAATATCGCACATCACGTCCGAATACAACCTTGGTGCGCAGAACAAAATATCGCAACGGACCAGCACTTTGTCGCCAATGGGCTACAACAGTCGACGGCCACATCGCGTACTTTTATTATCAATGAAGAACAAGAGAGCACGTCTCATATGGGCACAGCAACACCAGCACTGGACTTTCGAGGATTGGAAGACAGTTGCTTTGTCTGACGAGTCGAAGTTCCTGATGCATCATGTTGATGGAAGGCTCAGAATTTGGCGAATACAACATGAATCCATGGACCTGTCATGTCTGATGATTACTGTGCAAGGTGGTGGAGGCAGAGTTATGGTATAGGGAATGTTTTTTTGGCACACGTTGGGTCCACTGATACCCATAGATTCACGTCTGAATGCCACATTTTACCTAAACATCGTTGCTGACCAAGTGCATCCGTTAATGTTGACATTTGTCCTCAGTCAGATGGTTACTTCCAGCAGAATAATGCGCCGGTGCACAAAGCCCGAATCACTATGAAATGGTTCCAGGAACATGACAATGACTTTTCTTTGCTGCAGTGGCCCGCTCAGTCCCTGGATCTCAATCCTATTGAACAGCTATGGGATGAACTGGAAAGGGCTGTTCGCTGCAGGCCTACACCTCCGTCGAATCTCAAAGAACTGCTTGACACTCTCATGTCTGCATGGTGCTCCATTCCTGCACAACGTTTTCAGCATCTTGTTCAATCCATGCCTAGAAGAATTCAGGCTGTTTTTAAGGCTAAAGAAGGCTCAACACGCTACTAGTATGAGTACTAATAAAGTGGCAGCACAGTGTATGCCTGCGAGTGCGTCTTGTCTGCATGTCTGCGAGTGTGTCAATGGATCTTAGAACTGCGTGCATTTCTAAACTAGATTGATTAGACAAGACAAATTAAGAAAATTAAACAGTGCATTTTTAAGTGTTCTAGACAGCCATTGGTAGTAAACAAAAAGAAAATTTAAACACCGTTATTTCTTTGGATTATACTGAGTAGATCCTCCTCCTACGGGATTTTGAGATTAATCTCTCTACTGGGTCAAAACCTTGCTAGATTTCCGACAGCTCAATTCTAAACCATTTCATTTCATTTCGTTTCTGAATTCTTCATCACAGGATCTAACTTCCAAATTTGCTAATACGCTAGAGATAGAAGATCGAGATAGAGATAAGCTAGAGACGAGACAGAAAATCAATCTGTAGCTTATCACCTCCATCATCATATCTCCTTCGGACTTGCTCCTTCAGCATTATGACTTTTAAATGATATTCATGAGCTTCGAGATAAGATAGAGATCATGATGTTTCTTCCAACTAAAAAATTAATAAAGATGCCATGCAGTTCGATTTTTGAAAGTGCAGTTCCGTTGTAGACAAAAAATGTTGTCATCTGAAATCTTAATGTACAGAATGATAAATTATTCATCAAGTCTGTTTTGAATAAAAATACCCCCCTTAAAAAGATCTCTAGAAATTATACAGCCAGACATTTTGTACCAGAATTTTGGAACCCTTCGCGACAAAATGGATACCGTTGACCAAATTCTCGTGGATAGTGATATCGATAAAGAATGTGTCAGTGAGAACTGGATTGATAAAAATGAAGATTTTTTTACGTCCTCTGCTCCACCTTGGTATAAATCTGCTTTTTCTTCTAGAGTTGGGCAAAGAGGAGGCGGTGTCGCAATTTCTTTTAAGAGCTCACAGACCTCACTTGTTCACCAAGTTTTGGTCAGACACCAGCGTATGAAACTTCTTAATATTCAGCGAACAGCGTGTAATTTTCCTATCCTCGTTTTCAATAAGCATACTAATCTCGGGACTGTTTTTGATACTAAGCTCTGTTTCAGGAACCACACGAACAAGCTGATCATCCTGGCAGCTCGATTTCGATATATTGCGAAACAGCATTTGCATTACATTAATGAAATCTCAACTACCAGAAAATATATAAAAATTACGGTATTCTTTCCGCTTTATATGCTGCAGAGATGTGGGCCTCTGCTGCCCCTACCCCAATTAGGCCACTTTTTTTCTGCTGAGTTATGTTTCTTAAAATGTGCCATAAACAAACATAAACATCCTCCACAGTTGAGGACAACTGAAATATCCAGTTTGATACAAATTCACAGACTTCACAAGCTTATTATGATGAAATGCCTTACGACGAATATTAACCCTCCTATTGTGTTCGGGTCAATATGGCATGGTCACCTTCTTTTAATGCCCATAAATGCTATATTTATTTAATATTTTGTGGCCGCTCTATGACTTTTACCAATTTTCCCTAATAACGGTGTACCCGTAAGATCTGGGATGAGAGACAGGTACCTAAGGACTGGAAAGAAGGTTTGATCATCCGGTTGTTCAAGAAGGGGAACAGGAAAAAGTGTTCCAATTATAGAGGCATCACAGTGGCATCGCATGTGAGTAAGCTGTATGAGAGAGTGTTAGAGAGTGATGGAACAACTTGGACAGGACCAGATGAAAGTCATGCTCTTCGCAGATGACCTCTGCATATGGGGAGAGAGAGTAAGGAACAAGTGCAACGGCAAGTTGATATATATGGGCTAGTATGACCAATGAATTTGGACTGGTTTTCAGTCAGGAGAAGAGTGAAGTAATGGTTGTAAAGAGGAGTGGCGAGCCTGAAGGATACATTACAATGGAAAGGAAAGAGCTAAAAATGGTTAAGAAGTTCAAGTATCTAGGAAGCACCATTACAAAGACTGGAGTGATAGACGAGGAAATAAGTAGAAGGATACAAGCGGGTGGGAATTTCTATAGGCAGACAAAAGATCTGATCTGGAACAGGAACATACCACTGAAGTGTAGGAAGGCTATATATCAGGCCTATTACATACCAATTCTGACATATGCATCTGAAATTTGGACTATGAGGAAAAAGGATGAAAGCAGAATACAGTTGGTAGAAATGAGTTTTGTGAGGAGCATAGCCGGAAAGACAAGACGCGACAAAACCAGGAATGATGTGATTAGGGAGAGAATTCAGGTTCAAAAACTCCAGAATAGGATTGAAAGGTCCCGTTTGAAATGGTTTGGACATGTCAAGAGGATGAACGACAGGCATTTGCCAAGAACAATGTTAGATTTACAATTAAGGGACAAAAGACCAAGGGGGAGACCAAGAATGAGATGGTAGGACATGATAAAGACCGATGTCATTAAGAGAGGAGGAAACTGGAGTGAAATCAACGAAGAAGAGAAGTACACGGACAGGGCATGGTGGCGAGGCTTCATACGTCGACCCGTGGAAGAGCGGAACGGTGGTAGATGATGATGATGATGATGAACGGTGTACCTAAATTGACTGAAACTAGGCACAACTTGTAAACTTGTTCAACTTATTCAAAAAACGTGTAACTTACATTACACGTTTCTTGAACAAATTTCAACATGTGCGTTATATGTTTGCGCGGTGAACAACAAGTTGATGCCTTTTGACGCTGGTGGGGGCTTGTTGGTGCCTTCTCGCATATATCTGCCATTGTGCCCTTGTGTGTCAGTTTCTTGGTAAACATCAAGATTGGTGCTACTCTAAGACACAACAGTAGGAAGAAATTTTTGAAGATGTGTACTAAGAGATCGTTGACGGACAGTGAAACTGAGAATCTTTTGTATGCTTCTGATGGTAATGATAGTACTTCTGAAGTAGAGGACCATTTGTCTGAAGCAGAGGTGCATAGTGAATCGGATGATGAAGAAGTGGAACCTACGATTTCAGACGAAGCTGTTTTGGCTAATTACGTAACCTCAAAAATAGCAATATAGTGTTTATAATTTCATGGACTTTATTGGTCCATGAAATGGACCAATAAAGTCCATGAAATTTTAAACATTATAAACTTGAAATTATAGTCCATGAAATTATAAACATGGACATTTCATGGAGTCTCTTGCCCTCAGGACTGCCCTGGAGAGCTTGTTGAAGGAACCGAACAACAGAATTACCGCAGCTCTACGCGCAGAGATTGTCTCAATCTGGACGAAGAGGGAGACTATCCTACTCCAAACAAACATGGAAAAACAAATTGCAAGTGCAAAATTGGAGGTCTTGCAATCCAGTGGGACAAACCAAATGCCACAGCGCGTTCCCACTTACTCACAGGCGCTGAAAACCAACGAGAAACAACTAACCAAAACAGCTACTACAACCCGGACAGAGCCAACCCAAAAGAAAACCGTATTATTTCGACTACATCTAATGGTACTTAAACCCTCATCACCCGAGGGACTCAAAAGCAGCGAGGAGATGAGACAGTAGCGGACCAACTCAAAGAAGACTTAAAACACACAAGAATTATGTCAGTAAGGAAAACACGGAACACAGGGATAATTATACAAAGTGAAACCGAGGAAAACATACAGAGTATCATGAAAAACCCCAAAATCACAACCCTAGGACTAAGAGCAGAACCACCCAGAAGAAAATGACCAAGCATACTTATCTATGACGTAGGGAAAGAAACCACTGCGAATGAGATAACAGAATAAGTTTTCAGGAAAAATCTGCAGAGACAACTCCCAAATGAAAAATCAGGAAGCCATATCTTTCCCAAGTTCAAAACCAAACCCGGAACAGGCAATACAACTAACTGGGTCATTGAACTATCTTCAACCGCATGGAAAATCCTCAACCACCAGACCAGAATATTTATTAATTGGGGCAGCCTCCGCTTCAATGAGCACATGGCTGTTTCCAAGTGCTTCAGGTGCTGTCGCTTTGGTCATACGATACTACACCACGCCTGCAAGTTAAAATAACCTGTCTGTGGGCACTGTGCCGGCACCAGGCACGAATTTAACTCCTGCTCAAACAAGGAAAAGCCTCCAACCTGCCCAAATTGCAAGCCAATGAAAATGCCATCTGACCACTCTGTCCGAGACAACAAATGTCCGATATATGTAAACGCTGGAGCACACGACAAATAAGGATCGACTATGAAACGGAGAATAGACAAATCAGATACAATTTAACTAAAGTCAAAATTCCGCAGCATAATGCGCAAAGATCACTAGCAGTCCCTGCGCAAATGGTAAAGAAAACACAAGAAGAAAACCTGGACATACTCATAATTCAAGAGCCCTACGCCCACAGCCTAACGTTAAGAAGTTAACCCCTCCAGTTCAAGATTGTCCGGACTGAGGATGATACTCCCTGGGTTGCAATCATCGTCCTGAATTCTGACCTCACTGTAACCAAGATCACTCACCTATGCACCAACTGGGCAGTATCTACCTACATAGCATCCTCCCTTGGCTCCTTTTTCATTGTTTTCATCTATGTACGGCCGAAAAAAGACATCATGACCGCAATCAGATACATGCAGAACCTGCAACTACACCACCCGAATGCTAAGTTGATCATTGGCATGGACGCCAACTGCAGATCACCTGCCTGGCACAGTGAGACAGCTGATCGCCGGGATACCAGGAATGGACAATGCCTAGAGTACTTTATTTCTACTAGCAACTTAACTATCTTAAATTGACCAAATCAGCCCTCCACGTTTTCCAGCACGCTAGAGGAATCCACCATAGACATTAGCCTTGATAGTCACTCCATAGCTGGCCATCTGACACCCTGGGTGGTACAGGAAAACTGGATCTCCTCAGACCACCAAGTACTATCCTTCAACCTGTATCGCTCACTGGTCCACCAGGCAATAACTCCAACCCAAAGATACAATATATCTAAAGCAGGCTGGAACCTGTTCCAAAAGGTGCTGTCAGATTCTACAAGCAACTTCAATCCACATGGGTTCATCCCAGACTAACATCGACAGAAGATAGTCCAACTCATTACAGATGCAGCTAATATAGCTATACAAAGAAAACAACTAGAACCCAGAGCTGGGCCATGGTGGTCAAACGAACTGCAAGATATAAGACAAAGGGTAAACCGTTGTAGAAATTGATTCCAACGCGCCAGAAGATTCTGGCCCAAAGAGGAGGTCGACGTCCTCCGACAAGGCTACGACGAGGTCACGAACGAGTACAATGCCAAAATTAAGCTCAGAAAGAAATGCTCCTGGGAGGCAATAATCTCTAATGTGGGGAACACCAACCCGGGGCGTGATCTCCGGCAGCGATCATGGAGAGACTACATCCCACAAATGGCAGTTGCATTGAAAGACAGCTGGCATTAGTGTCAGTACCTGCCAGGCATCATCACCTTTGATGAGACAAATTGAAGACCAGCTGCTGCGGTGCCATTTTGGCGATCTGAGCTGGCTCCCTTGTCGTGCTCACCACTTACTTCCTACCCTGGCCAAGTGGGAAGGCGACGTCCTCCCTGTCTCCTCCTCCACTCGTCACCCCCTCCTTTTCCCTCTGGTGGAGTATGCCCCACTGATTTTCGCTGTGGACGTCTCCTCTATTTACCCCAGTTTATTCCTATCTTTCTCCTCCAAGTCTTCAGTCTCCCTCCTCTCTACCTGCAAGTTAGCATACACCAACCCACACATCAAAATGCGTTTTTTTTAGGACGTGGCCACTTAAATCTCAGGAAACTAGGTGGCAGGACTTGCCAGAGTAAACTAAAACTAGTGGGTATCTGGTCTGCCTCCACCGGGTGAAACTGGGACAATGCAGGTTCTCAGCAGAGGTCCGGCGGCTAAATGGCCAGAGGAACAATGGTATACAACACCACACTTAAACATTATCCACACACTTTTAAATATCTGGCCTTTACAGCGTATTGTATCACCTGACAATGTAAACTACGCAGAGATGGGGGAAACCCCTGGTGCCGTTTGACACCAAACACACTTTACCTGGGGCATGGTATACAGAATAACCACAAACACACTCCCCAAGAAGTGGTATCAGTGACTAAAAACTATTATTTTTAGGCCACCTGAATAATTAAATTCATCTGCCGTGCTGTTTTTCTTAAGTCTGTCAATTGCGTGTGTTCTTTGGTCGATTTGTCTGTTTTCTGGACGAAAAACCCCAGTTTCTGGGGAACTAACCTTGCTATCTACGCCTGTGACCGACTAACTCAGCCACGGAGTGAAAAAAAGCCCATTAAAGTTCCTCGCGTCATCGACCGGATTCGAACCCGGGCCTTTTCCACCCGGTGTGGGGAGGAATGTGACGATACCACTGTGCTATATGTGCAGACGAAGCGTATTACTAGGAAGCAGGACTCAAGTCACAGAACCAATTCGGGTTCAGAAAAGACCGTTCCACGGTAGACACACTAGAAAGAATTGCGGACGCCGTCAAACATTGTAATAGTAAATACTTTCTCCTTATTTCAGTGGATTTTGCTGGTGCCTTCGATTCTTTATGGTGGCCCAGCATACTGGAAAGACATCGACAGGCAAAAATCCCGAGCAACCTGTATCGATGCTTACGATCTTACCTCTAAAATAGAAGAGTATCCATTGCAATGTTACCAGACCGGTTCACAGGGGCTGTCCCCCAGGGTTCTGTCCTGGGGCAGCTCCTGTGGAACATGGTCCTGGATGGATTCCTCAATCTGGATTTTCCCCTTGTCGCCACCCAGGCTTACGACGATGATTTGGTGCTGCTGATTGAAGCTGACAGAGGGGCACAGCTGGAACTAAATGCAAATCGGATAATTAATATACTCCAAGAATGGACCAAACTGCACCATCTAACGATCTCAACCGCCAAGACAAGTTCAATCCTACTAAAAGGGACCCTTGATACTCGAAGTTTGATTTGAATACTCTTCAAATCAAAGTCGATGGAGCGCCTATCAAATTGCAGACACAACTGAAGTACTCGGGGGATTGTACTGGATAAAAACCTATGCTACACCCCACACCTGGAGCACCTTAGAAGAAAAATTAGAAACTATCAGCACTTATAGCCAGAATAACTCGCAGAAACTGTGGCCTAAAAAAAGAGGTTTCTCACCCTCTTATATAAGTCAGTCTTCATCTCAGCCGTGACATATGCTGTGGAGGTGTGGTACACCAAGGCAAATATGGCAGTGAACAAAAGAAAGCTTTAATCCATTCAACCCTCCATATTACTTACGACTACCAGAGCTTGTTGCACTGTTAGCACCCACGTACTCCAGGTCCTGGATGGATCCCTTCCCCTAGACTCGTAGGTTTTTCGCTGTGGGCTGCTGTACCAACACTCGAAAGGAAAAGCAGTAACCCACATGGATTTCACTGTTGACCCAGCAATCAGCAAAACTCTACAACACAAAAGGCTTAGAGAACGCCTAAAAGACACCTGAGAAACCAATGCAATTGACTTACCAAAGGAATGATTACTAAGAAGTTCCTCGCAGATATCAGCAGGGTGTATCCATCTCCCCGGAATGGTATTTCCAGAACTATATACCACATTTTTACTGACTGGACATGTCTCCTTTAAAAGAAAGCTACAGAATGGGGTGGTCTTACAGACACCCCATTCTGTGCCTGTGGACAAGAAGAATCCTGGGAGCACCTCCTTCAGAGTGCGACCTCTTCGAGGAACGACTATCGACTCACAAACACAGGAATAAATAGCATGTCGTTTTACAGGAGCAGGACAACTAAAGGGCCTTCACCCACTTTGCCCAGCTGCTGTTTACAAGATGAAGAACCCTTTTAGCTCCCTAAAGAAAATGACACAGCATGATAGGAGTAGGACCCATCTTTTGCACCCAGATGCTGGACATGACACTATCAAGTTAACACCTTGCGACGTATAGAGAGCCATTAGGCGCTTTCCACCCTGCACTAGAGAGGTATTTTTTAACCCCTTCCCTTGGCGGGGGAAAAACTTTTTTCCCAACCCCCGCCTGTCCCATTTCCCTTTTGGTGGGGCACGGGCATGCTCTACTGCTAGCAGGCACTATCTACCCTGTCCCCTTACTTCCTTCCCCACCCAGCCTTCAGCCTCTCTACATTTCTTTCACTTCACACCGAGTCCGCCACACACGTCCAAATTTAATTAACACCAATTCTTGCCCGACCTATTAAGCCTCAAAGCGTGATATTTCCGGCGCAAAACCCCATCTAGAGAAATTTCTAAAGTAATTGCAGAATAGACCGCCTTCGTCGTTTACTTCTTAGGTCTTAGCCACTGAAATCTCATAGTAGATTTGTCTTAATGGTACACCCGGTCGGCCTCCCCGTTGCTGGGTATGGTAATGTTGGGTCCCACCAGGGGGCCGGCGGCTAACAGACCGGATCAACAATGGGCACAACACAGTACATATCACATGATCCATACAATTATAAAATCTGTGGTTTTGACAGAGTACTGTCACTCGATACATAGAACACACGCGGCGATGGGAGAAATCCCAGCAGCCGTTACACCCTCAACATATCTATACCTAAATTAGTGCTGACCAGGTACACCCATTTATGGCAACGGTCTTCCCTTCTGGCTGTGTTGTCTTTCAGCAGGATAATGTGCCATGCCACACTGCCCGGATTGTTCGAGACTGGTTCGCGGAATGCGAGGAAGACTTCCAGTTATTGTCCTGTCCTCCAAATTCCTCAGACATCAATCCCATCGAGCATCTCTAATTTGTGTTGGAACAGCAACTTCGGTCTGCGGTGTCTCAACCACGCACCTTGCAGGAGTAGAAAGATCTGCTGGTGTTGGTACTGGATAGCACAAGACACATTTAGAAATCTTGTAGCGTCCATGCCTCGCCGGGTACGAGCTATTTTTGGCTGCACGTGGAGGAACATCATACAAGGTAGCTGTTTATAATGTTTTGGCTCATCGGTGTATAGTGAGCGAGCAGTGCACCTAACGATTAGTTCTTTCTTTTAAGGCAGGCAATGTGGAAATTGGTAGCACAGTTTTATTGTTATTATATATATATATTTTTTTTTTTCGGAACAAAGAACGCAATTGTGCTAACGTACAAATTGTTAATCATTTAAATAATTAAATTGCAAATTATTAATTAGAAAACAAATGCCTTATCAAATTAGACAACTGCTTTGTTTAACAGTTAACATCTTCCTGTGTCTCCATCTATGAAGTGAATGTTGAAATATTCTCGCGTGAACTACAGAAATGGGTCGTTCCATAAAATAAAACTTTTCCAATTTTAAAAATTTAACAACTATTCTTGCACACCTAGGAAGAAACAGCTCCGATTTGAGACTACTTCCAGCCCGATCGGTTAAGCCTATCGTTCACACTAACGCCTGCCTTCGGCATTAAATATTTAGATTAGTGGAGTAGGATTTGAGTATTCCTCCAATACTCCATTACAATTACTTTTGGTGATTCATATCCTTCCTGGTGCGTGCCTGCCTTACAGTCTCATCAGCTACTCTTCAAGTTCTTGCGGGATCTATTCCACAAGATCTTCATGTAGCTTACAGAGGGTTGAGTTACAGTCTGAAAAAAAGCATTTCCAACCGACTTCTCTGATATTAGAATCAAACTGCACATTTGGACTTTATTGTACTAACCTCAGCTCCTACGGACACGTGAAGTCTGTCAGCATGTTTCATTTGATTGTGACATTTATGAGGACTTGGGAATTCCTTTAAAAATTTGTGTTCGAGATTTTTTGGCGATTCATATCCTTCGTAAAATGAGGTACGAGGCCTCTACTCTCTAGTCATAATGCGGCCTAACCCCTTCCTATGCAATGGGATAATTATATCCTTATAATTGCAGAAAATCTGCTCTATATGATGGCCATATGCCATGACCTGTACTAGTAGTCTGTATGCACTGCTCAGAGAAGAATTTCGTGCCGGACTAAATGATTACTCCCAGGTTTATTCGTTCAGTTCTGCCTTGAATGTGGCACCACTCTGGTGATGGGTTGTTCTCGATTTCTGTCCTTAACCACTTGACGGTTTTTACTCTGGTGTGTAAAACCTAAGGACCACCACTATTTCTGAAGGTTACAACCGAAAAATCTTTACTTAAGGTACTGTACTGAAGAGAGTAGATTCAGTTTCAGCAGCGATTCTGCGCGTCAGCTAATCTGGAGATAGTTGGAAATGGAATCACCCCCACATGTCACTGAAAGAGATCAATATGGCGGTTCATGTGTTTTCGTCTGGGGAGGCGTTATCTTGGATGGACGTACACAACTCCAAATATTTTATTTATTTATTAAATCAGTTTATTAAAGTAGCCAGTGTTTGCTTTCACCCCTTATACACAGTCGACCGGCTAGAAGGTGTACAAAATGCAAGAATTACAATTATTTACAGTATTTACAATATAAGAAGGGTGTACAAAAATGCACGATTACCATTATTGACAAAATTATAATTGAAGTAAGCTGTGTGCTTCAGAGAGGCTCTTCACTCTGTACTGCTCGCTTTCGGAGTATTTCACAGGGTCTATTGCCAATGAATTGAAAAGGTTGACTGAGTTGTTTGAGAAGAAATTCTTCAGACAGCACCGGTTGCACAATATAGCATGCAACGGTAGGTAGGGGTTGTCATTACTGCGTCCAGCACGTCGAAGACTGAGGGTGTCAATCACACCATTTAGCATCTCAGACAGAAGAAGAATA
This sequence comes from Mastigoproctus giganteus, assembly GCF_048544385.1. NCBI lineage: Eukaryota > Metazoa > Arthropoda > Arachnida > Uropygi > Thelyphonidae > Mastigoproctus > Mastigoproctus giganteus. Next base: position 30,330,596 of record NC_143580.1, on the reverse strand, counting down.
TTCCTGGATGCTATGTGAACTCTCCAGGGAGTGATATTTAGGTTAGTATATAAAATCGCCCTGGAGATGGTGAATACATTGGGCGTGACCCTGTTCATCCATCGCATTACCCAGTATTCGACTGCCACGAATCTTTTTATGTACGACGTCGGGGCAGAAGACCAAATTCGTGATGCATATAGTGCGATAGATTGTAGGCACCGCTGGACGTATCCTCCAACTACATCGAAGTTGAGTAACCCCGTGAGCTCTTGTCCAATTGCCCACATCGCCGAGAAAGTCTTCGATTTCATGGTCTAGAAATGGGTCTGAAAAGCGAGGTCCTCGTCCCAAGTCAAGCCGAGGTCGGTGTAAGTCTTCACTTTCCTTATCTGTAATCCGTTTGTGACAGGCTGTGATGTCACTTTTGATTCTATTTTTTGTGAAGGTAAGTCGAGCTGATTTTGCTACGTTTATTTCCAGACCTATTTGCAGTAGATAGGCTACAAGGCTGTCTATCAGGACGGAGACTCGCTGATTAGTCAGGTGAGTTTGTTCAGCTTCTTTAGATGTTATGTATAATTTGAGGTCGACTGCATACGATGAGAAATCAGCGTACCTTACGAGGAAGGGTTCAAGGGCAGCGGCGAACAGTAGACTAGACAGGACACCTCCTTGCGGTACTCCTCTGGTTATAATGAACTCCCGTTGGAAGGATTTTTAGCTGATGATGAGTTGTCTTGGTGTAAAGATGAGGTTGATGGTTTTTAGCAGATACTGGAAGGCGGTACTGTAACCGGTGCATGCTACTGTGCTGAGGTAATCCTTCCCCATCTGCGTCTGTTCCGAGGTGCCATTGGACCCGAGTTAGTGTTTATGGATGATAACGCCACACCCCATCGCACTGCTGCTGTTGATTTGCTTTTGAAAAGGTAGGAGATCGTTCGTATGGATTGCCCTGCCCGTTTCGCGATCTAAATCCCATCGAACACGTATGGGACACTCTGGGGAGACGCCTAGCGGCTCGTCCACACCCACCAGAAAATGTTCACCAGCTGAAGATGGCGCTGACAGAGGAATGTACGGTGTTACCGCAAGATCTTATCAATAACATTGTTCTAAGTATGGACAGACGGTGCAAAGCCTGCATCGACATTAGGGATGGCCATATCTCCTACTGAGGACCACCTCTTCCCTTTGTTCCATCTTTGGCAGTGATGCATCGGTATCATGGCAGCCAGTGCTATGTTGACATTTTTGAATAAAGTCCCTCTGTACCGTTTTGTTTCCGTTGTTTTTTCCTTCATCATTTCAGCACTTCACGAGGTTCCTTTGATATGCTTTCACCACATCCAGGCCACTCCTGTGAGAAGCTACAGGTGAAAATGTGACTGGTCCTTTTTAATTTTGCACACCAGTGTAAAATGCAATAGTAGTCAGTATTAAATAAGCTAAAATAGTTAAATGTCACTAGATATTCCACGACAGCTAAGCTCAGTAAATATTTTAATTTTAATTGCGTGTTGTATCAAGATACAGAACTCAAGACACATTTTTTTTTTATTTTATTAAAAACGTAAAAACAACACAGTAATTTGAAATAACATAACCTGCAATGTCCAAAACCATTAATTAACGTATGTATACTTAATATAAAAATAATAATCGTGAAATTAGATAATATCTGACCGTCTTTAATCTGGAACAAGATTTTGTGAAATAAATTGATAACAAATTTCCTGAAACCGTTCGGAATTCTTAAGTTTTCACTATTTTTTCAGGTTCTGTTGACTTTCTTTCATCCAGTCCCCAAAACACTAAGATAGTAGTAACTTTGGTATATTCCTTTATTCTGTCTTCTCCAAATAATTAGAATGGCATACAGGCACTTCAGCGGTGGAGAGAGAACAAGCAAGTCATTCGTGAAGAAGAATCAATCCCTGTAATTAAGACCTCTGTGCGCATATTTTCATAGAATGTGAATCATAATGCTGTTCTGACTGCCCAAAATGAGTAGTCGAGCTTTTCACTTCTGTAGGATCACCAGCTGCCCTTTGCACGTCCTAATGTGTGAAGAGGCTAAGTGGCCCGTTGCAGAAGAATGATTGCTTATTCTATGATCCAATCAGTCGTGGAACCCATTTTCTTTATAATGGCTTCTAGCAGCCCAAAGGAGTGTAAACGCTGTCCTAATACTCGGTGCACCTCAACATCCACAACACAAATTTGAAACGAATGCGTTCGCATAAACATGCATCTTCCTTCCTTTTCAAGCCATTCGGAGTGACGATCCACTTCTCTGGACTTTCTACCGAAGGCATTTTCTTTCCTCTGTAATGCACATATAGCGATTCGAGTTGATGGTGTAATTGCTCCCTGGCCTTCATTTCTCTCTCATGTTTCTGATTGCACTTCCACTGGTCCTTGCAGATTACGTATTGATGGACGATGGGAGCATCTTCGGAAAATGTTACTGAAAATTCAACTTCTTCATCTTCTTCTGGCAAATTATTGTTTATTTCTGGCTGCTGATCAGCCTCATTTCTTTCCACTAGATTTTCTTCCACTTTTTGAAGTAAGTCGTTCATCCAATCTTTCCAGTCTTGCTCGCAAAAGTCATCTACCTCTTTCTTAAAGCTAGAAGAATGTGCAGTTTCCATTGCACTGTGAAGTTCAGTATCTGATGCAGTCGCTTGGTGTTCGTAATCTAAGTGAAGTGAAACATTCCCCTCCTTTGAAATCGGTTCATCATCAGCAATTGGATCACGATCCCTTTTGTTATAATGCTCTCCCTCTTCTTCTTTAAATAGGTAATCAGGTATAATGACGCTGTCTTCATTTACAGATGAACAAAAGCAAGGAAAAATCCGTTTTATTGCTCTCCTAAATCGTCCCATATTAAATGAAAAATCTCTTCTCCTTTCTTTCTTTTTTATCTTTTCTATTAGAATTTTCTTTTAGTCTATCTTTTCTATCAGTATAATTAAATCGCTTTTCGAAACTTCTCTGAGAACATATTTGCTTCTGAAGTTGTCAGTAGTAAACATTAAAATGGCAAAGCTCTTATTGTTGGAAGAGTCTAGCAAAATGGGAATTGTTTTTGTTAACAATTTTGGAAACAATAAAGTGCGCCGGTCCTGTTTTAATGAAATTGATTGTTACGAATGGAAGAATGAATAAATCATCTTTATTGAAATTTTGGCATTTATATATGTTCTTATATACGACGCCTGGAACTACGTTCAACTCTAAAGGATAAATGCTGTTCCGCAATGTTAGGTTTTCTGTCTCTAGTTTATCTTTATCTCGAGCTTCTATCTCTAGCGTATTAACAAATTTGGAAGTTGGATCCTGTGATGAAGAATTCAGAAACGAAATGAAATGGTTGAGAATAGAGCTGTCGGAAATCTAGCAAGACTCTGACCAGCAGAGAGATTAACCTCAGAAGTCCTCAGGAGGAGGATCTAGTCATTGTCATCCAAAGAAATAACGGCGTCGTTTAAATTTGCTTTTCGTTCACTACCAATCGCTGTCGGAACACTTAAAAATGCTCTGTTTAATTTTCTTAATTTGTCTTGTCTAATCTAAGGTCCATTGACATTCGACAAAACTTTAACGTAGTAGAATCTCTACCGTCATCAGAATCAATGAAATATCTAAAAATATTAAATATCTGAATATCTGAATGAAATGCCATGGCCAATGGTTTGCTTACCTATTTTGCTGATTCTTTTAATATAATTGAATAAATTCCCTCAGCTCCGAGGTGCTTTTGGTACCTTCAATAATTTCTCTTCCATTTTCCTCTCATTTTATCAAAAAATTAATTACCCCCAAGTTATAACTTGGTATACTGTATGTTCTTATGTATTGCGCCTGGAACTACACTTAATCCCAAAGGGATTAAATAAAAGAGATTAAATAAAACTATTAGCCTCACTTTGAAAAATTGATGCAACGGTGTATGTACTACAGTTCCACAAGAAATTCTTCCAAGCTCTACTGTGTTTGCTAACTCTTCAATAGTCTTCAGCAAATTCGAATATTAAACACAAGGTTAGAAAATAATAATAATATGTGTGATAGCGTTAATTTACAGTTCAAAAGACATACAGAAGAATGAAATAAGAAAAAAAATCATTTCACTTTCCCCTAATTTGGCTTGGCATTAGCAATACCTGACTAACTCCTGGCTAGGGGCCACCTTTTGCTAGTAATAGAGCCCGTACACTTCAAGGCATGAACTCCGCAAGATGTTGTAGGGTGTCCTGTGACAATGCTAGCCATACGTTGCTCAATGTGGGTCCTGGAACACTCGCATATTTTAAGGTGGATGGTAGTAGCATCGAATGTCCTTTTCCAGTATTTTCAAACATGCTCAATTGGGTTGAGGTTGGTTGAACTGAGTGGCAATGGGAGGACGGAGAACTGAAAATAGTTATCCAGCTACCGAGCTTTGTGGCATGCCGCTTTGTCTTATTGATAGAACCAGAATAGTCTGCATGTACTATCATCATGAATGAGTGTACTTGGACAGCGACGAAAGAAAGGTAGGCATTCCGATCGAGCAGTTAATTAACGGTGATCAGAGAACCCAGCATATGCCAAGACAACAGTTTACAAACCATAACAGCCCTGCCTCCAGCGTACCGAACACCAACAGTGCATCCAGGTGACGTGGCCTCATGCTACTTTCTTCAAATGCTGATAGAGTTGGAAACGAGATTCGTCTTGTGGACATGTGTTATTGTTAGGGCGGCTCCTAGAACGTGAGCCAAAATCGGTCTCGTATTTAAACTAGGACAGACTTGGAGTAGTGTCATATTTCTGTACGTTGTGTTGTTGTGATGTGCTGGCCTCTTAGCTATCTAGAAGCAGCGATCACCGGGAAGACTGCTTCTAGATAACCGTCCACACCACGGGAAGGTGGGCCAGTTCCAGTAGATGGGACGCCTTAGGTCTCAGTTTATGAGACAAAATAAAAATAAAAGTAAAAAATAATTAATTTACAAATAATAATAATAATATTAACAATAATAATAAACACTCTGGGGGCCCAGTCCAGAGTTAAAAAAAATAAATTAAAAAAATAATAATAATAAATAAATAAAAAAACTCGTCAACAGTAACTACAAAGACCACGTTAATCACAGTTAATTATCCAAAGTTAAACCAGTTCTTAACTGTGGAAGCATGCTTCTTCTTAGATCAAATGCAGCTTTAGCAAAGGTTTGTAACAGCTGAAGTTTATCTTGTTCCATCAAGAAATGAAACGCTTGTCCAGGAATCACATTCACCAGGAGAACACTAATTATTGATCGCGCACTATCATACATATTACATTCACACAAAATGTGAAACCAATTTTCCTTGGCTCCACAAAAACACAATTCAGTATTTGTTAATCCTAGAGCCAACAGTTTTTCATTCAATGAGCCATAGCCTGTTATTATCTATAGCAACTCCAACCCAGGCGTAAACCATTTGGCTTCCCTTTTATCTAGGAGAAACGTGACCTCAGGAAGTGATAACTTTGTCAGCCTTCCAGCAGTCCCAGTGTTCCATCTCGTTTGCCATAGGTTAATTTCCCTTTTAATCAGTATCAATTGTAATGCTATGAAACGTAGCGAGAACTTTCTTCTTAATCCGATAACATAGTCCTCGGTATATCATGAACAAGTCCAAAGAAATAGCCCCGGCCAACACCTGAATTGCTGCAGTAGATACGGTCCTACACACTCTCAACATGCTGAGAAGCATTTATCTTTGTACGGAGTTGAGTTTTGCTTGGAACCTCACCAACACAGCACGATGAAACCAAGCGCCCGCTGCATATGTTGTCATGGATAGCATTACTGCCTTATAATGTAATGAAAGAGTCTTGCGGGATAAACCCGAGTCAGGCTTACAAACACGAATAAAAGCCCCAGAGAACGTTTTCACTTTAGTTCATAAATATGTTAGACGTAGAAAAAATTATAGTTTATAATCTACTACTACGCATGGATTCGAATTCCCCGACTCTTGGACGAATAATTTTCATGTCCCTCTTATGAATTGTTATTGCTCTTCTCTAATAATTTTTCAGTGCTATGTACTCTTGATGTAATCGAGCAACTTGACTGGGAGGCCAGTGTAGATGACGCTGAAACTGGCTCTGAGCACGATACACCGATCTACGTTGCAACGCTAAATCTCGTGACCACCATGGACATGATTTAGTAGTTTTGAATATACCTAACTACAACCATCGCAGGTAGGTTTATTAATTCTTGCTGCTTATTGGTCAGAAAATCCATGCACTCGGACTATCATATATTGATAGTCATAAATCTTGACTAATGCTGAATTTTAAATTCAACATTAGTCAAGTAATAACAATAAGTGACCCAACTTATTGAGTCCAGGCATGATAGTTATGTTACGCAGAAGATATGAAGCTGCATACATTGATTTCTCCACACAATGATCTTTTAGTAATAACAGCATCAATTATTAATACACTCCTGAAATTTTCAAACTACCTCAACCAGTTCGAATTAAAAATAAACCAAAATAAGTCTGAAATAATGCTATTCTCCATAAAGAAAACGCCTTCTTATATTCAGCCAACACTGTGTAATTTTCCTACCCCCATTGTCAATGAGCATACTGAAGAAGAACCACTGGAATGACTACTTCCAAAAGTCATAATGCTTATTATGATTATATTCATATAATCGTTATATTCATATTGCCTTTGGAAGTCATTTGTCATTTGAGTGAGCTTCCATCCTAAGTCGCCACTTGGGTTCTCACCCATATGCGACTTAGTTCTCATTCGCATTTTCTTCTACCGATCAGTAGGCGTTTTAAGCACAGAACACGAAGACCACAACTGGTCAACTCAAAGAAGAAACAAATTGTTAATATTGTTATTTCGACCATTTAGCCTCGTGGAGGGGACGGGCAATCACACCTCCACCATGAGGAGGTAGGTCTCTACTACTAACATCCAGGCATCGCCTTACTTCTATGAAATGCAGTTTTGCAAAACTGCAGGAAGTACCCAAAGATAATCCTATCTTCAAACAATTCCTTTAAATTAAGCTCAGTGAGAGCGATCGTCCCTCGCTCCAGCTGAAATCTTATGTCCGAATAGTATGGACACTGGAGTACCAAGTGGAGACCGATCTCCGGTTCTCCGCAAGCACATTGCTCCCTCGGAGAAAACCACAAGTGGAACAACCTTGACTCCAGGCCATGTCCAGTGAGCACAGCACAGGATGCGAGCCCAAATCGGAGCCAGGAGCGTCGCTCTCGGCTCACGATCCGAACAGAAGGCATAAAGACATATAGATGTCTACCTTTCTCAGAATTGGTCCATTGAAATTCCGAAATGGCCTCCAATTCATCATTGATTCGCCTTTGGTCCGCTGGTAAATCAAACATCACAGCCATCTGCCCCACTGGGCACGACCTGACGACAAAAATCGCTCTGGAGATCCTTCTCTTCAGGACATATCTCAGAGAATACCGTGCCACCACCAGCTCGGCCGGCATTTTACCAGCTAGGACGCATAACGCGTCGGTGGCCATAGTCCTACAAGCTCTCGTGATTCCTAGAAGAGCAAACCTTTGTGCAGAAGACAATATCCTTTGGATATGGGAATGTTCAATTGACCCTCCCGTGGCTGAGTTGGTCGGTCTCAGGCAAGGTTTTTCCCCCAGAAACTGGTGTTTTTTCGTCCAGCAAAACAGGCAAATCGACCAGAGGACACGCGCAATTTACAGACACGAATACGTGTTAATGTAATCATTTATGGGTAACCCTAATATAATAATTTTTTGACCCTCCCCAAGCCCCAGATGCTTAAGTGGTATCACTACTGGAATTCAAGCAGTGACTCCCCGCCACGCGAGAGCATAATTTTTATTTTAGGTCCTAGCCACTGAAATCTCTGAAAATTAGGTGGCAGGACTTGCCAGAGCACAACAAAAACTACTGGATTTCCTGGTCTGCCTCTACGGGGCAAAAGTGGGACAACGTTGGGCTTCAGTAGGGGGTCCAGCAGTTAAACGACCAGATGAACAACGGTACACGGCACTACACATGTGCAGTATCCACACACTTTTAAATCTCTGCATTTTCCAGTAAACCGGCACACCCATCACAATGCAAGCAACGCGGAAATGGGGGGGAACCCCTTGTGCCGCTTGACACCAGACACACTTTGCACTATCACTGAGGATACTTTAAGGACACGTGGAAACTGCTGATTAGAGGAGAGAAGGGTAATATAGATCCAAGTTTATCTGGATAACCGATGTGGGCAAGATGTTCTGAGGGTTGCAACGTTTCAAATGGCAAGATGATAAAAAGAAAGAAACAAGCCAAAATAATTTCAGAGGATTGCAGAGTAAGGGCGAATACATTTCATTTATGGAACGCCTTAAAAACAAAAATCAAAGCAGCCATAAACGCATACATACCACTAAGAAAATATTGCAGGAGGAGGAGGACGCGGGATTTGGATGAATGCGGAGTTGGCCTCTCAAATAAAGCAGTTCAAAATAGCATGGAAGGGTTACAGAGCGATAAAAGTAATAACGCCTACCTACAAGGGCTGCGAGTTGATTTGTAATAGCACCACAGATAAGGTTAAAGAGGCCAAGGCCAAAAGAACGACCATATCAGGAAAGACTTCGAATATGTGGGCTACAGAGCTTAACGATGCACCCAAGCGGTGGCCTGAGTGAGGTTAACAAGGCTCTGAGAGGTATTAGTAAACTGGATGATGGCGGAATCTGTTATAGAGAATTGCAGAACTCAGGGGCATAAATTCAAATTACAGGGGAAGGGGTTTAGAGTAGATTGTAGGAAGTATTTTTGAGACAGCGAGTCTTTGATTGCTAGAACAGGTTTCCTTCACAATTAGTTCACAAAGGTGTAGATGTAAAATAATCTTCGTATTGACATAGACATAAACGATGGTTGGGGAAGGTTCCTAGAACTTATTTTTGTTGTTAGCTAGTTAAAAATAGTGTACGTTATGAAACTTAATAAGAGCCCTCCTTGGGGTCTGGTGTCAGATAAAAATGGGAAAATCTGTGAAATAATTATAGACTCCCGCATATAAGTTGGAAATTATAGAGAACCACAAGAGTTTTCGTACTTTATTTTTATTTTTTGAAATTACGTATGGCGCTATTAGGTTAATATAAAAAATATACGCTCCAAAGCATTTTATTATTTTTTTTATTTAGCTTTAAAAATTTTACAGCAAATAATTTGATACGATTAATATTTACAACTGCATTGATTCTTCGTCAAAATATCCTCCAAGATATTTTATCTCTGCTTTACTCAGACGTGGCATTATAGCGATTAATTTTATGACAGTGCCTTTACTAATATTATTCCAAGTGACCTGCAAAAATTTCCCCTCAATTTCTGTATTGTTTGTAAATTGCGTGTGTTCTAAGGTCCAGTTTCTGCTTTATGTACGAAAAACCCAAGTTTCCGGAAGATAAAGCCACGCTACCCTAGTCTGACACCGAGTAACTCAGCCACGTTGTGAAAAAGGCCCATAAAAATTCCCCCCATCATCAACGGGATTCGATTTGAGTTCTTTTCCACACTGTGTGGGGAGGACAGCGATTCTACGAAGTGTGCTACTCACGAGGGCTGAAGATGGGCAGACCTTACGGACTTGTCTGTCGATAGATGATCCCGTAAAAGTTCTATTTGGTATATGTCAGACAATTGCAGTGGCCACACCATAATTTGCAATACACCCTCCTGTTGGTTATTTGCCAGACAGTCCCTGCACGGCTTAGAGCTGTGCTTCAAGTCATTGTCTCGTCAATATAAAATTTCTTCCACAAAGTCGAAGTCCAGAGGATATTGAATTATATTCAAGAATGTTTTCGTAGCCTTCTTTTATTAAAATTCCTTCAATTCTGACGATGTCATCCCACGTACGCTCCACAAAAACAGAACCAACCCCAATTCATGAGGGAAACACCAGCATGCTTAACTATATGTACTAAAACAATGCGGCTCCATGTTTTTGTTTCAATTGATTGAACTCTACACTTGGATCCAAAAATTAAAAATTTCATTTATTCGTCCACAGTACGTTTTGCCAGTCTTCAACTGTGCGATTTTGATAGCTCAGCCCAAGCCAACTGTTTCTTTCGATAATCCGGTTTTAATAAGAGTTTCCGGTCCACTACAGGATCACGAAGTTCCGCATGTTTAAGACGAAATTTTACAATGGATGTAGACGATGTCCCCAGCGGAGACACGGAGTTTCTCTGTTCATATTGGACTCAGCTCGGATTTCAGGTGCATTAAGCAGGCCATTGAGTTTAGAAATCAGTGTTATGTTCTTATTTTGTGCTTCTGTTGGTACGCGCGGTTGTCCTAATCGTGGCTTCTCTTTCAAACTGCCAGAAAAGATGACTTCGCATACGTATGATGTTCTTCAAATGTGGTAAGACCGTTCTGTAATGTAAGATATACGCGTAAGAGTGGAAAGGAAGCCATTCTTTCAGAATAAAGATAAGTTCTTGGTAGTCTCACAAATACTACAGCAACTCGTGCATTTATTATTTCTGTTGCAGACTGCAATGTGGATGTATCTGTGCAATTTTAAAAACTCCTCTCAACAATCACGAAGCTAGTCTTCTCTGGTTGAAATAGTGCACTATAAATTCCAAAATTAAAGAAAGACCAGATGTAAAATATCCTAAACTCAATATTAAAAACAGTCCTTTAAGATGTGACAATTGAATTGGTTTAAGGTCAGCTTCGTCTTTCGTAGATGAGATGAACAGTAATCTTCTTTTAAATATTTCTTCTTTCTTCCACCTGTTGTAAAGGCCAGCTTCCAGTGATTTCATTATCCTGCAATGAAATCATTCTTAATTTATTATAATTATATATAATCATTAATAAACATAAAAACAGTTTAAGGATAAGAAGTTTAATTTAAAACATATTTCTATTTCTAGTTTTCAAACTTAAAGGGATAAAAGTTTTGTGCAGAAAAACAGAAACAGGTATTTAATTTATAGAGGTGTCTGATCATCGATTCTAAGAACATTAAAGAGCAATTTTAAATGGTAAAAAATGCCCTTAACTCCTCACTGGGTACTGAGTGTGGAAGAGGGTTCTTATTAGCAGAAGTCATCGGTTACACTTCTCATTTGAATAAGCCTGTCTCATTAATCTGTTTGTGAGCTCAAAGAGATCGCTGATCTTTCAGATGAGTTATGGTCTATCGTCGTAAAAAAGGGTATTAGGGTCATACAAAAATGCGATCAGATGCATGCATCTACTAGTGAAATAAAAGAAAAAACTTTCATCTTAGGATTATCCGAGAACGACTGCATCTACCCATTTGTGTATTATATTTTTCCATAAATTGTGCGTGTCTTCTGTTTTTCTAAGTGAAAAATCAAGAGTTTCTGGGGATAAAAAGCTCGCTTTCTTCACTGGAGAAAAATTAATTCGTCCATTGAGTGAAAAATTCGCATAAAACTACCTCGCATTCTAACCTGGACTTTTTCCAGCACGTAATGGGGAGGATAACTACGTGGTATCGGTTTTATTGGTCGAGCTGGGTCCCATAAATGCTGGTCTTCGCTGAGCAATGGGATCTGGAACAGTGGAAACAGGTTCTGCGAGAGCGGTGAATACACAGGTTTCCGAGATGACGGGTCAAGTGAGTACGAAGAAGGCCATCCATCCTCCTTTCTCAACCAAGGAATTTACAGGAGGAGGTCTTGTTTATTTTATTTTTTTCCCTCTTCTCCATTGTTTGAAGTTTAGAATACATTTCTAGATCAATGTAAACAGCCTGTTGTACAGTTAACATTCAGTAAAGTAGTGGTGGGAAGTTTAAAAGTGAGTTTGTTGTAGATGGCATAGGTGTATCTGCCAGCGATCCCACAATTGAAGAAGGAGCAGGAGATGGAACAACCAACATCTCTTTTCTTTTTTGTAAATACTTCTACTGCAAATATTTGGAATGGTTGAGAGGATTCTTCATTTTCTACGAGAATTGCGTCATTTCCTTCAGAAAAATTATTATGGTAAGATTTTATTGTTGATCTTTGGTCATGGTTGGAGCAATGATAAATCGCATGAGCCCAAGTTTCCTCAGATCCGCAGGAGCAAAGCTGTGAGTTGACAAGGGCGAATTGAAATAATTTTGAATTTAAGGATCCGTCACCAGTAATTAAGCATGAAGAGTACAGACTAGGGCTGAACCATTTCTTAACATCTCTTCCCTTGGCAAAGGTAACATCTGATATAAAGTTTCGTGTCACATGCCCAGTTTGATTGGTATTCCATCTGGTTTGCCAGAGGTTTATCAAATTTTTCCATATTCTGAGTTTCTCTTGCTTGACATCTGCATATATATATTAAAAGTTATGCCAAGAATTTCAGTGGGAATTCTATGTTTTATTCGGTAGCAGAGATCTTTTGTACGCGAGGTGACGGTGCATTCGAAGCACACATGCCAAGACCTGAAGTGCAGCAGAAGGTACTGTCCTGCAAGCGCGAAGCGTGGAAAGGAGCATAGATCTTTGAAGTGTGATTAGTTTAGCTTTAAATTTGATGTTTTTTGCCCTGTGAAACCACGTTCCAGAGGCGTACGAGGCCATTGGGACAAAAATAGCCTTGTAGTATAGGGAAAGAGTTTTCCTATTTAATCCCCATTCAATTTTGGTGATTCTGATTAGAGCGTTTGTATACGTTTTGATCTTTGAAGGCAAATAGTTTACTTGGGCCACAAAATTTAATCGGTCATCCATAATAACTCCGAGATATTTGAGCTGTGGAACCATTGGTATGGAACTGCTACAAATTTTAATGAGCGGAGCTCTACCATAATCGAATTTTCCCCTGAAAATCATCATCTTGGTCTTTGAAGGAGATATACTCAACTTATTAGTAGCTGCCCAAGCAAGAAGATCAGACAGGACCATATTGGCGCGAGACTCGAGATCAAAGCGAGATTTGCCTGAAAAAATGAGAGTCAAATCGTCGGCATATGCTATCGTGTGTGTGTCTTATCAAAACTGCAAAGTAACCAACTGTCTAGGACTATATTCCAGATGACGGGTCCTAAGACAGAACCTTGAGGACACCCTCTGGAAACTTTTCTTCTTAGAGACTGCAGTTTTGAGATGTCTCTGATATATCTGTCTTGAAATTAGCTTCTAATTACGTGGAACAGTCGTCATGAGCAATTGGCTTTGACGTGTCTATCGAGAGGCCTTTCCCACCACAGGGAGTAGAAAGCGCCCTCGAAGTCAAAAAATGGCTAATTCATATTTAGTCTGAGAGGTCCCAATCTGATGGACGAGATACACAAGGGCATCTTTACAAGAATTTTCCTTCTTAAAACCGAACTGATGGGGAGAATTTAGGTTACTGTTTTCAAAGAGGTTTATAATTTTTTGAGTAAGCGGTCTTTCAAATAATTTTCCTAGATTTGCTAGCACAAAAGCTTTCGGATCTGAAGCTGGCTTTCCTGTTTTTTGTATAATTTTTATGAGTGCAGTTTTCTATAAATCTGATAAAATTCCTTCCATAAAAGCATTTTTTACATAAATTGGTGAGTACTTCTGGCTTATTTTAAAAAAAGTTTCATTATGAATATGTTTTAAACTAAGTCGAGGCCAGGACATTTCTTGATTCTGATGTTGGAGATGACTGATTTCAGTACACTCATGGTAAAGAGTTTTGTGTCTTCAAGGGGTTGGTATGCACGGTTGTTATTTCTAATGGAACAATGCTCAGGGAAATCAGTGGATTGATCGCCGTGTGGAAGATGCCTGTCCAATATAGCATTGATGGGTGTCCTGCCAATTTAGAATTTCTACACTGTTGCTAATGACAGTATTGTAAAACCTCATTAGAGTGTATTTTATTTTTGCTGAGTTTATGTAATAAACTCAGCAAAAATAAAATCCAAATCGAAGTTGCCAAAAGTTTGGACAAAATTTTGTAATGAAGCAAGTTTCTAATTATCGTTGGATTTTACATACCTCGTCTTCAAGTCAAGATATATGTTTTTAAGTCTATCTACTTCTGTATCAGGCCAGTTCCTTTTCGTCTGTTAGTTTTTACGTGCTTTATGCGCTTGCTTACGCAAATCATAAAGCTCTCCAATCCACCACAGTGTTTCACCAGAAAGCTCTCCAGTCCACCACATTCAAACAGCGTTTGAGTGAACAACGGTCTTCTTAGTGGATCGGGTTATAATCTTAATTAGAGCGTTTTGCATATAAGTGGCATATTCAGTAGCAGACGAGGAGGCCAGCGAAGAAGATATATCTGTAGAGAAGTCACGTCGAATAGACGAGCAGAAACTATTCCACTTGATGTTTTTGATTGAGTATCTGACTATATCCTGTGGGGGAGACCACTTTAAGTCTGTTAGAGATCCTATAGAGATGTTAAAAGTAATAGCACTGTGATCACTATTTGTAAGGTTAGTGTTTACTTTACAGCCTTCAGTTTTTGGAGAGATGCTGTTTGAAAAGAAGGTAAGATCTATATTAGATTCTCCCAGAGTATCAGAGAAAGCATATGGCTATTGTGGCAGATTATGAATAATCAGATTGTGCCCAAAGTTGAACTCTTCAAGTAATCTTCCTCGGTTGTCTAATACGCCGCTGTGCCATAAATGTGATTTAGAATTTGAGTCTGTTGTTATTGATAAATTGGCTGTTCTGAGCGTTTCAAAGAGTTTTTCGAGTTACAATAAGGAAGAGTTCAGGTCTGCAGAAGGTGGACAGTACAGGGATATAATTCAGAAAGAAAAAGACGACACGGTTACAAGAATACAAGTAGAAGATTGATCACACGGACTTGAGATGACTGTAATAGCTTCTTGTTTAATATGACAATGGCGTATTTAGGATCAGGGATTTGAGTATGGAGAACGCGAGAGGCCAAAGAGAATCCTGTGATTTTTTGAATATTCCCCATATGACTGTTTTGAAAAATAGGACGCCTGTATGCATATTAAGTCCAGATGGTGTTCTTTACTGACAATTCTTAATTTATCTGTGACACTTCGAGATCTGTGTGCATTTAATTGTAGTATTTCTATTGGATTATTACTGCATTGCTGTTTATATTCGTAAGGTTGGAAATAGTAGTAGTATTCATTTATTAGTTTCGTACGAGCTATCTCAGGAGCGCGTAAGTATTGAGGGCACTGAGTGTCCCTGACCGAATGGATGTGATCTCTCTCTTTCTTCTTTTGCAGTTTGTGCGGGCAATTTGCAAAACTGTGTCCACCTTTGGCACAGTGGCCACAGGATGTTGTTATGGGAGCAGTGATGTGGCCAAAAAAAGCCTCAGTCTTAATCCTCCTGAACATCATTGGCATGAACTGCTACATCGAAACCCTCGTCTGTAACACAGTTGGTAGAATCGCCGTCCTCCCCAAACCGGATGGAAAAGACTGGAGTTCGAGTCCCGTCGACGACGTGAGGAATTTTATGGGTGTTTTTCAGAACGTCGCTGGGTTGGTCTGTCTAGTGAGAGGATCTTATGGTTTTTTTTTTCAGGAAACCCGGGTTTTACTTCCATAAAACATAAAATCGACCACAGAACACAAGCAATTTGCAGACAGTGTACACGGAACAATATCGTCTTATACGCTGATGCTCCTAAAACCCCACAACAACAATAAAAAGAAGTTACATCAGATCAGAGTAAAACTAACTGTTTCATTTGCATTGCGCATCTGCTGTCGGCTTTGCTGGAAGAGAGGTGCAATACCAAAAATTGCATAAAGTGTAAATGGATGAATTCCACTTGCATTGATTTCAAAGGCCTTCATGTCACTAAGACTGTAGATAACCAACGATCATGTTATATGAAGTTTAAGGTGTTCAGTGACTTTTGGTAATATAGTATATTTTTCAGCATTCGACAATTAACTAAACAATTTTGTTTCATTATATGTACTCAAACCAATTTGGAAATTATGTCAAAGATCAAAAGTATGATGCTACTAAATTAATCTACCAAAAAAAACTTGCTGAATAATGATATGCAAGATTGTATATTAATTACAAATTTCGAAGAAAAGAATCCTTAATATACTTACACAAGACTAAATGGTTGCCTGCATGGATGAGAATGCTGAAGATAGTATGATCCGGAAAGTGTATTAAAATAGTCTTCTGATTCAAAGAAATTCTCGTGTCCATATTGGGCACTTGAAAAATGGATGCTTTGATCAATTCCAATAAGAGCATAATTTTGGCGCAAGCATCTCTCTATTCCTTCTGCGTGGTCATTGACCATCAATTCCGGATGCTTGGCCATGTATTTTCCAATTATCTTCAGATTGTGACTCTTTCCTCTCTTTGGAAATAAAAAAAATATAATAATTGCACAATATTATTGTATCCGATTCAGTTATTAAAGAAATTTTTAAAGTTTATTATTTTGATAAACATTAAGAAACAAATGACTACAAACAGAACTTAGCTAACCGAATTAAAAAGAGTTCTCACTAATTTCACAAAAAGACAACAACCCAATTTTTTTTTTCTGATTATCAGAATATTTCTGTAATATGTTACTTTTAATTAGTGGTGGACAGTACAGGGATATAAGGTAGAAAGAAAAAGACGACACGGTTACAAGAATACAAGTAGAAGATTGATCACACGGACTTGAGATGACTGTAATAGCTTCTTGGTTTTGAATGGACAGTGAATAGACCAATTATGATTAGAGTAACTTTTCGTTTTAGTGATAATAAACAAATTAAAGAGATTGCTTTTTCTGGATATAATTAATTTTCTCGAGATAACCAAGAACATGGGCAATCAAAACTTCGGAAAAATATTGATTAGATAATTTATAATTTTTTCAAAATATTGAAAAATATTCAGAAGACAAAACAAAGTCTAAAAAACTTTGTTTTGTCTTCCAACCTATGCCTCCAGTTGGAGAAAACTGTATTGAATAATGAGACATGCAAAAGCACTTTGGCTGTAAAAGGAATCAACACGCCACGAGGAATATAGTTTATATTGTCTGCAGAAAGGTGAGCAGCTGAAAAAAGTTAACGGTCCTCCATAGAAGGAGGAACTCCAGCTGGATGCCTTTAGGATAAAGCAGAAATTCGGATTTTGGTGAGCAAGAAGGCTCTGTGTGTTTGTTTGGAACTCTGTGTTTTACCGAAGGAATAATCGAGTTATACCAGGAGCATCTTATAAGAAATAAAAAATCATTCCTCAACAAGTTCATGTAATCATTAAGGCTAAAAGTTTCAACTTAGTATTAATTGTCCTAATAATACATATAATGGAGTAGTATTTCATTACATGTAGTATTATTACTGGAGCGTTATTGTATTACTGGAGTACTACACAATTCTAGAGTATTACTGAAGTGTTGAAGTATTATCATTGGAGTATTCTTGTATTGAAGGAGAATTATTTCAGTATAACTCCAATACTCGATTACTTTTGGTGATTCACACCCTTCCTAAAATGAGGTACCAGGTCAGTACGCTCTAGTCGGTGAAATGCCGGGTGATTAAGACACTTTTGATCTATGCGGCAGCTGGACATAAGTCCAGATGGGCTAGCGTTTGGGTCGAAAAAGACCAGGTCACTATGGCGACTTTTTGGTAAGTTGTCAACATTTTGGCAAATGTGAATAGACGAAAATGGCTATCCTGGGAGACGACGGCACACATGAAAGGTTTGTGCTACCCTGAGAACTAGACAATAAAATTACGGGAACAAGGCATGGTTTGCACACAGGGCAAAAGGGTTATGGTCAATTTTTAACAAATAGAAAAGAGGGAAAGTGAGGAGAATTCTTGGGATTGGTGGAGAGTCCTATGGGATGAGGTTCAAATGACGGAGAAAAAAGTTGGGGGTGGTCAGTGTGAGGGGAAGACAGAAGTGGCAAGAAGAGGAAGACGTGTCTGAAGGAATAATCATTGAGACGGATAGAAAAAGTAAGTCGGGCAGTGCAAAAATGTAGGGAGTGCGAAACGGGCCCTAGACAGTAAGGGGGAAAATAGTTAAGAGTAGCACGTAAAGGGAAGTTCAAGTATGATAAGCAAAAAGGTTATGAAAGACGCTAAAGTAAACCAGGAAAGATAACGACCCCTTGGAGGAAGATACATCTGAGTGATCCGTAGTAGAGGAGGAGTTCTGTACTCAGAGCAGGAAGTCTAAGAGATCAAGAACGCCAGCCATAAGCAGCTAAGGATTCCGGAAAATTATCTGAAGTAGAGTCAGGAGGAAGCAAATGAAGGAAACCAGAAAGGAAAGCCCTAGATGACAGCCTGGAGAGCCTAAGATGAAAGCCTGAAACCTCTCTGGAGAAGAAGAGAAAAAGATAGAAGTAGGTGAGCGATATATTAAGTACATTCTAAGTTAACAAGAAGGACTCTTAGTAAAATAGTAGGGTAATTAATGAAAAGGGGGTAGCACTAGAAAATAAAGTGAAAGATAAATTATCTCTGAGGTAGATATACTAAAAGGGTTTATTATGTTAAAAAGGGTTAGTGTATAACGCAACGGAAACGAAGGAATGAATAATAGATGAATTGATATAAACAGATATAATGTTTTAGAAGGGTAGTAAGGTGTATAAAGAAGGATTCTGAATATGTTTTAAAATGATAGATAATTAAGTTATATGAGCAACTCTGAATATAGGGTTTTAATTGATGAAGATCTGTTGGTTTATCTGAATGACTAGTAAAAAGTAGGGACTTTAAGATACTGAAGATTGGTCTACAAGTGAATTGTATCAGAGTGGTGAGAACACAGAGCTGAATGATAAATGTAGTATATTTGATTATTACTATATGAAAGAGTACGGTGTCCAGGAGTAAATGAAAGAAGTATAATGAATGTACAAGTGTTAGGAGTTAGTTAGGGAATAAGATAAAGAAGAATGAATCAGGTGTTTTTATATAATTGTCAAATCAGAATAACTAGTAAATGGAAACTGTAATAAGAATAATATATGCAAGGTATCTCTCAGTCAACTTTGTATGTTATGATCATATGGTATCTAGTTCAGTTGTATATTATGTTGTATGTAATAAATTTCATGTTTTATTTTTACTTTGAGTCCCGTTGTTCTAAATAACACACGCCTTGCTTGCCTCGTTAAGTGTTTGCTCTCCCACAATTTGGCGAGAGAATCCTGGAAACTGATTAACGGGACACAAAAGAAATTACCCTCATGATCCTGAGAATCTTCTGTGAGATATACAGTGTATAGCAGCCAGGTGGCAAAAAAGTGTGGCTGTGGTAGATGTGAGTACACCTAAGAAAAATCTAAATAAGAGATATACAAGAGAAGGTAGTAATCTTATGTGAATTTCAGTAAATAAAATTATAATATAATAATAGCAGAAAAAGAACTTTATATTTCCCTCCCCCGCAAGCCGTGGAGGTTGTTTTCAGTTAGGGAGTACCGATCCAGTCCTCTTTTTTTTTGTCAACTTAACAGAGAGAAGAGAGTGTCCTTTAGAGATGAAAGTCAGAAGGCTAGTTATCAATTGAGGCAGTTGCCTGTGCAAGGTGTGATCTTCTTACGGCAAACAGGTCCTGAGCAAACTTGGTAAAAGCTTGGTAATTTTCCTGCTCAATGATGTACAGATATACTCTGTCTCGTGAGAGATCATGTATGAAATTAAACTGCACCTTAATTCTTCGTAGTGAAGATACGTATAAACCATATGATCCCAGTCCTCTTCCTGACCACAGGAGCAGTAGGAATCCTCCACAATTAGGGTCAGCTGGAAATGAATCTATCAAACAGAAGCTGACCCATTAGGGTCAGCTTCTGTTTGATAGATTCATTTCCAGTAATATGATATGTAGCATGGAGATCAGGAGAGAACCAAGAGGGAGCTTTGGGGAAAACTGTAGCGACCTAGGGAACAATTTTTTTCGTGCTGCCAGAAGTGTGTTAAGTGTTAGTTGTCTGACGGCACCGGGAGTTCCCCCCATATTTATTTCAACTTTAAACTGCCACAACGACAGATGGAAGATTTTTCCAGCAATCAACAACCCGCTTGCTAAAGGCGAATTTCCGCACATCTATCCTACAACTGTCTTTCCTCAATTTGAATCTATGTCTCCTCAGGTTTGTAATCAGAGCAAGAGGAAGAATCCCATCAGCATTGAGCCTGCTCAACCCATTCAAGGCTTTATACACCTCAAACAGATCACCTCGCAGGTGCCTGGTCTCCAGATGCTGCAATTTACAGAACTTAAGCCTTTCATCTTAAGAGCACCCCTTTGTTCCCCTCACCAGTCTTGTTGCTCTTCTCTGAACTCGTTCTAGCAAGTCTAGATCGTTCCTAAAATGCGGTACTCAAGGCCTGACCATTGCCATATACATAGCGATAATCATCTAATTTTCTCTGCTAGCAAAATTCCTGTATAACATTGGCAAGACCCCATCACTTGGGGTCTTGTCAATGGCAACCTTTGTGTCATCTGCAAACATCAACGTTAAGTTGATATACCTTCATCAATATCATCGATAAATACGGGAAACAACAATTTTGAAGACTAAATGCACAAGACATAATACGTTATGGGTTAAAATTAACTATATAATATCGATGTAAACCCATAAATTTAACTACATAAGTAGTGTAACGGCATTGTTTTGATTTTTTCTCATATTGTGGCTACCTTCACAACGAGATACCAGGTATTGCACTACTTCGAATAAATAACGCTTCTCTAGTAGAGGAGACTACTGTTATTTATTCTCAGTAGGTACCACGACCGAGACGCATTTCGGAGCTTGTTGGCTCACTCATCACTGGACGGGCAGGTACCCTAATTATGCAGTTAGCCACAATATGAGATAAAATCAAAATGATGCCGTTACACTACTTATGTTGTTAAATTTATGGGTAAACCATGGTGTATTTACACTGATATCATATAGAAAACAACAATGAATCCAACACCGAACCCTGGAGGACTCCACAAATAACATTAGTCCACGAAGAGTAGCGTCCATTGATTACCACTGTCTGTCTTCTCCCACGGAACCGTTCTTATTTATCCATTGTAGCATTTAGCCCCTAAGGCCATACAGCTCCAATTTGTAAATTAGTCTTCCATGTCAACAGTATCAAAAACTTTCCTGAAATCCTAGCATATGATATTAAAATTATTTTTTGCATCTAGTTCCGTTGTGACCACATCATAGTATCCAATCAAATTAGTCAAACAAGACTTCCAGGTATTGTTCTGGCCCCCCAGACCCATGCTGTGTCTGAATTATTACTTCAGCCTTGTCTTGATGATTCCGCAAAGCTTCTTTAACCAGTGACTCTATTATTTTCCCCTGATCAGAAGTTAAACTAATATGTCTGTGTTGTTTCCTGTCACCTTTCGGAACCTTTGTGAACTGGAGATATATTTGCACATCTCCAGTCCGTGGGGGTCACCCCTGAGATTAGCTTATATCTACCACGGGCTTCTGTGACTCCTGATAACATACTGTATATGCATCCCATGTATTTTTCGTCTCTGCCTCGATGTCCAACGATGCTCTCATAATTATGGCTAAGGGTTTGCTTAACTCCTTTGCCGCCTCCTTTAATATAACTGGTGCGTTTCTTACTTTACTGCTGGTTTCTGTGTCTTTTTCTTCTTTCCAACTTGTGTCACCAAATCATTTAACATCTCTTTTTGTGTAAAACTTGAACTGTACCTCTCTAAATTGGTACATAGCTTCTATAATTACTTCCCTGAACGATTCCCAATTAGAATTTGTAGTTGTTCACATAATCAGCTGGTCCCACTGAAAATAATTCATCTACCTCTTTCTTGTCGCTATATAAATCTTGAGTTTCCAATGCACTGTAGAATTGTGTGTCTGGTTCACTCGCTTCGTGTTCATCATCTAACTGGAGTGAAACATTATCCTCCTCAGAAACAGGTACATTATCCACAAGTAGAGCATCATCCCTTCTGTCATAATATTCTCTATCTTCTACTTTAAAGAGATACTTCGGTATAATGATGCTATCTTCCTTTACGTATGCACAAATGCACGGAAAAATCCGTTTTATTGTTCTCCTAATTCGTCCCATGTTTAATTCTTCCCATAAATAAATAAAATTGTTTTTCACTTTGATTTTTAATACTTTGAAGTATTAGCTGTCTTCCTCGTCCCTCAGTTGGGCTTTAATATATCTTCCTTCTGAAGATTATCGGTACCTTTGTGTGTTTGATGCCACTAGATTCTCAATTTAAACAGAAAATTGTTTCTTCTCTTTAATTCTTCGAAATAAAGATGAAACTTCCGGGCAATCTACGTTAATCGGTCGCTTTCTCTTTTATAGAAATCTCTCAGTTTTGGAAAGATGATCTTTCGAGATCTCTGTAATTTTTAATCTTTGTGAAGGTAGTCAGGACGTCTGCCACTTAATTCCTTTGGTCCTTCTCTATATGGAGGATTCCTGGAACGGCTCAAGATCAAACAGTTGTATCACTGTTCGTTGATTCCAGAAATTCATTGATATTAATATTGAATCCTCTTCTTTCTTTTGAAAGTCGGTTGTTCCTCTGTGAGCTCCTGTCTCCAATCCCTGAATATCTCTGAATATCAAGTAGTTTAACCACTCTTCTGGAAATCTTCTGTTTTCTTTAGTTTCTATCAGTATTAATTAAAGCGTCTTTCGAAACTTCTCTGAGAAAATATTTGCTTCTGAACTTGTCTGTAGTAATCATTAAAATGGCAAAACCCTTATTGTTGGAAGAGTCTAACAAAATGTGAAATATTTTTGTTAACAATCGTGGAAACAAAGTGCGCCGGTCCTGTCTTAATGAAACTGATTATTAGAATGTAGGAATGAACAAATCGTCTTTAATATAATGCATGCAAGTATATATTTATATATGTTCTTATGTACTGCGCCTGGAATTACAGTTCATCTCCGAAGAGAATAAATAAAACTATAAGCAATAAAATTAGACTCACTTTGAAAAAATGATCCAAGGGTGTATGCCGCACGGTACCACAAGAAATTCTTCCAAGCTGTATTTTGTTTGCTAACTCTTCAATAGTCGTTATCGGTTGCTCAGTTTCAACAACAGTCAAAAAGGACAAGAGGGTGTTACTGTATCCTGCTACTATGACAACCAGAGACATTCTCCAGAACAAAAGAAACATTTTTGTCGTTGGATATAGGAGAAATCTTCCTTGTGTACCTGTGCGTGTGAAATAAAGCCATTTAAGAAACCTTAATTTTATTTTCTTAAATAGTTAATTTTGCAGTTTTAAATCCAAATTAAACACAAGGTTAGAAAAGATAATAATATAAGTGTGATACCGTTAATTTACAGTTCGGAAGATGTATACAAGAGAATGAAATTAGAAAAAAACATTTCCCTGTACGCTAAGTTGGCTCTCCATTAGCAACACTTATCTAATTCCTGACATAGGGCCACTTTTTGCCAAAAATACAGCACGTATGCACATCATGGATTTAACTCCACATTGATTTAAATCCGTGTTCACACCATCTTCATGGAATGGACACGGATAAACCTCATGGGATGGACTCCACAAGGTGTTGAAGGGTGTCTGTGAAAATGCCACACATGCTTTGGACAATGTGCACAGTAACACCAGCACATTATCAGGTGGATGGTCGTAGCATCGAATGTCCTTTTTTTCAGTACTTTACAAACATGCTCAATTCGGTTGAGATTGCTTGAGATGGGCGGCCATGGGAGGACGGAGAATTCTTTGTCATGTTCCTGAATCTAGTTAGCGGCCTGGTGGGCTTTATCGCAAGGCACGTTTTCTTGTTGATAGACACTGGAATTGTCTGGATGCACTGTCATCATGAATGAGTGTATTTGGTGGGCTAAAAATTCCATCGACCACTAAATTAACGATTATCAGAGAACTCAGGGCATGCCAGGAAAACAGTTTCCAAACCATAACAATCTTTCGATTGGTCTGACGAATCTCGTTTCCAACTGTAACGTGCTGATGGGCGTTTCCACATTTGAAGAAAGTAGCATGAGGCCATGGCGCCTGGATTCACTCTTGATGTTCGGTAGGCTGCGGGCTGGATTGTTATGGTGTAAGGTGTGCACTTTACCTCTCCCCCCCCCCTCAACTGTTTCACTTTCGAATGGAAAGCTCTCTGCATTCTTCCTCGCAGTCAGCCTTAAGCTGATCACCAGTTTTGATAACTATAATCGCATACTAGCCATTCCCGACTTTGAGCCTTTACTAGAGTCACAGACCATTTCATTCCTACATAATGTAGTGTTGCAATTAGAAATCATATTCATCACAGTTTTATAACACAAAACAGGCAAATCAACAACAGAAAATAAAATTTTGCATCTCATAGCCACGTTGGATTTGGAACTCAACACACATCCACAGGTACACACTATCTTGAGGTTACTCAAGTTATTCAAAAATGTTGGCGTGAACCACATCCTACTCAAATTAATGATCTCCAGTGACGATAAGGTCATTGGTAGTTCAAGAACAGTAGTTCAAGCCCGAATGGCGTGCAAGGCTGTCGATCTTGCACACCTGCCTCCTTTTATTGATCACAATAAACATATGTTGTGACCGAGTGGCGTTAGTGAAAACCAATCAAATAGTATAAATGAAACATATCTTATTCAATCGTGGAAATACTTTGGAAAATTAGTTAATAATAAGGAGGCGAATTATAATATTTTAATTATCTTTTAATTTGATAATTTCTAATCTAAATGCTTACCTTGAGAAAGAAATGTTCCAAATACCATCCACCCAATATTCGACAGTGTTATCTTTGGCAGATTGTACAGGTAAGATGATGCCATGATTAATCCATACAAGAAAATAGATACTAAAGCTGAGACAAACCCCAGTGACATCCACAACTTCAAAGAAACAATGGTAAGTTACAGTGGGCAACACTTAGTCTACTGTAAGGCAATTCACACTATTTTATTGCTTGTATAATCGAGAACGTTGGCAAAAATTTCTAAATCTTAATTAAAGACTTCGAAATTTTTAATTATTATACAATATTCTATCATTAATATATAGACATCTGCATATCTACATATGACCTTTATTTACAGGAAAACTAATAGTTTGCTGTATAACCTGTAGATCGCAAATAGCCAAACATCCAATTCGATTCACAGGTTCTCTATAGGATTGAGGCAAGGCTCTGAGCTTGCCATTCCAAAATTTCGATGCTTATGTCCTCAAACCAGTCCGCCACAATGCGACCACTATGACCTGGAGGGTTGTCCTGCTAATAGAGGTATGGCTTCCCGGGCACGCTGCCACGAATTAGGTGCGACAATTGTCCAGGACATGCAAGACCTCAGCATTAATGGCTTTGTCCAAACAACCAATGGCCATAGTAGTAGTAGTAGTGGCATGTGATGCAAGAAAGCAAGTGTATGACCTGATGCAGCATCAGCCAGAAAAGAAAAAAAAAATCACACCATTCCCTCCAAGTGCATGTCCAGTTCCTCCTTAAATTTATATAACCTATCAACTTCCACACCGACAGATGGAAGTTTGTTCCAGCAATTAACCACCCGCTGGCTAAAGGCAAATTTTCGCACATCTATTCTACAGCTGTCTTTTCTTAATTTCAATTTATGCCCCCTCAGGTTCGTAATCTGAACAAGTGGAAGAATCCCATCAGAATTCAGCGTGCTCAACCCATTCAAGGCCTTATACACCTCAATCAGATCAACGCGCAGGTGCCTAGTCTCCAGCCACTGCAATTTGCAGAACTTAAGCCTTTCTTGGTAAGAGGATCCCTTCATTCCCCTCAGCAATCTTGTTGTCCTTCTCTGTACACGCTCAAGCAAATCTACATCCTTCATAAAATGAGGCCTGCAGACCTGTACGCAGTACTCAAGGCTTGGCCTGACCATTGCCTTATACAGAGGGACAATCACCTCCTTTTCCCTGCTAGCAAAATTCCTGTATATCATTGACAAAACCCCATGACCTGCCCTGGCAGCCTGTCTTGCATTGCTCAGAAAACTTCATATCTGACTGCACAATTACTCCCAGGTCTTTTTCATTTTCTACCATCTTAAGTGTAGTACCACACAGTTGGTACGTTTCTCTGGGGTTACTTCTACCCATATGCAGTACTTTGCATTTGTCAAGGTTAAATTTCAGTTGCCACTTCTTAGCCCATCTGCCCAAATTATCTAGATCCTGTTGCAGTAGCACACTGCCATTGCTGTCATTAACAACCCTGCCAACCTTTGTATCATCTGCAAACTTCGACACTAAGCCTGATATACCTTCATCAATATCATTGATAAATATACAAAACAACAGTGGACCCAACACCGAACCCTGTAGGACTCCACTAATAACATTAGTCCACGAAGAGCAGCACTCATTAATTACCACCCACTGTCTTCTCCCACTCAATCATCCTTTTATCCATTGTAGTAACTTACTCTTAATACCATTCTCCTCCAATTTGTACAATAGTCTTCCATGCGCAACAGTGTCAAAAGCTTTCCTGAAATCCAAATATATGATATCAAAATTATTTCAACCTCCAGTTCCTTTGTAACCACATCATAATATCCTATCAAATTTGTCAGACAAGACTTTCCCTTAACAAACCCATGCTGTGTCTGAATTATTGCTGCAGTCTTGTCTAGATGATCCTGCAAAGCATCTTTAATAAGTGACTCCATTATTTTACTCCATTATGTTACGGAACAGAAGTTAAACTAACTGGTCTGTAATTACTCGTGTCACCTTTCAATCCCCCTTTGTGAATTGGGGATACATTTGCATATCTCAAGTCCGTGGAGACCTCCCCTGAGTCCAGGTATGCTCTCATAATTATGGCTAAGGGTTTGCTTAGTTGCTTTTCCGCCTCCTTTAATATAACTGGATAGATCCCATCCACCCCAGGTGCCTTTCTTATATTTAACTTCAACAATTTCTCCTCCACTTTGCTCTCAGTTATTACAGAATCATTATGCACCCTCTTACAATTTGATAACCTTGTGGCATTTTCAATCCTTAATAACTCCTCATGTGTGAATGTAGATGCAAAATACTCATTCAATTTGTTTGCTATCTGAGCAGGATCATCAACAGTCGAACCATCGATGTCAAGTGGACCAATCTGATTCATCCCCTTCCTTTTAGAGTTTATATAAGTAAAGAAATCCTTGCTGTTTTTCTTAGCATCTTTTGCCAAGGATTTCTCGTAATCTGCCTTCGCCTGCCTAACCTCCTTTGTGACCTGATTACAGACTAGCTTATATCTGCCATAGCCTTCTGCTGAGTCGCTTGATAATTTATATGCATCCCATGCATTTTTCTTCTCTGTTACGAGTCTCATTAGTTCATTAGATAACCATTTAGGCCTAAACCTTGAACAATATTTCTTAATAGGTATGAAACTTTTAGTAGCATCCACGATTAATTCCTTGAATGCTTCCCACTTAGAATTTACTGTTGGTAACATCGTCAGTTGATCCCACTGTACAGAATTTAAAAACTTTCTGAGACCACTGTACTCACCTTATGGAAGCAAAAACCCTTTCCTTTACCCCTGATGGTAATTAAATCTTTAAGTAAATCCCACATCAGTACACTGTGATCACTGCCACCTAGTGGTTCATTTATCTGCAAATTCTTAATACACGAATGATCACTGCTGATAACCAGATCAAGAGTATTACTTTCTCTGGTTGCCTCTAGAACATGCTGCTGCAGAAAACAATCATCCAATAAATCCACAAAAGTCTTACTAGTGTGCGAGTGCCCAACCCACAAGTTCCAGTCAATATCTGGGAAGTTAAAATCCCACATTATAAGACATTCTGATTTACTGGCCCACTCTATTTCTCTGTACAATTGTTCGTTGTACTCATTCGAGTCATTAGGCCTATAACACACTCCTACTCTTATTTTTGCTTTCGCAGTGCACGGGTACTAGGGAGCAGGGACTGCTCCCTAGTACCCGTCCAAGCAGCACAAACCCTCCAAATAGAGGGGCTGAGCCCGAACCACCACCAAACCGCCGTGGTTGACCTCATCATTGCCGCTGCAAACCGCTCAATAAAAAGGAAAAACCCCACTCCAGGGGCTGCCCCCTGGTGGTCCCTGGAATTACAACAGCTCAGAACACGGCTCTAATTCGACTCAGGAAACAGCGGTCGTGGGAGCAACTAGTTTCTACGACCGGAAACAAGCACCCTGGGGGGGGGTTGTCTACAGAATAACAACAAATAAACTCCCCAGAGGAGAAGTCATCCCCGCAACAAAGACGCCACTAGGGACTTATACCAAGACCTGGAAGGATAATATCAACAATATCTTGGGCAGCATGTTTCTAGAACATATTACTACCACTACACCAGAACAGCAACAATTATGTCAAGACAATGATACCTATACTACCACCAATAAGGAAGAACCGCTGATCATCGCTGAATTTCACACTGCTGCAGCAAAACTGCGCAACAGGAATTCACCGGGTATCGACCTACTGGAGCCTGAAATCGTCAAGAAGGCCGTCGAGACCATTCCAGAGATAATTCTCACCCTCTTTAATCACTGCCTTAATGAGGGATGCTTTCCACAAGCTTGGAGAACTGCCAAATTATGCTTAATCCTGAAAAGTCCAAACAAGCAACACGACCTTCCGGAGTCATACTGACCGATAGCCCTTCTCTCAGTACTAAGTAAACTCTTTGAACACCCCCTCAAAGACAGAATCGAAACCTGCTGCATGGCTGCAGGCCTTCAATCACAGAATCAATTCGGCTTTAGGAGGGGCTGATCCACTCTGGATGCCCTGGAAAACATTACCAGAGCTTCTGAAACAACAAACCATAAATGTTTACTTGTAATCGCAATAGATTTTGCCGGGATTTGTCACCCTATGGTGGCCAAGCGTCCTCGGCAGACTCCGGAAGGCCAACATCCCGGCCAACCTATACCAATGCATCAAAACATATTTTGGCAACAGATTGGTTGTCGTAGAAACTCCATATCGTTCCAGTTCCATTTCCAGACATATCTTCAGAGGCTGCCCACAGGGCTCCGTCTTGGGCTCACTCTTCTGGAACATGGTTCTCGACGGTTTCCTAAACCTAGGCCTAGGTCTTGTGGCAATTCAGGCATACGCAGACGACCTGACCCTGGTACTGCGAGAGGACAGCAGAGCCAGGCTAGAAACTTCTGCTACTCCTGCCATTGACACCTTACAGAAGTAGGCCGATGAAAACAATCTCCGCATATCCTCAACCAACACCAACTCAGTACTGCTAAGAGGTGCGCTGGACATCAGGAGACCACCCCAAAACCGTATCCAAGGCACTACAATTAAGCTCACAAAGGAGCTAAAGCACCTCGAGGTGGTCCTATAGAATACTCTGCTCTGTTCATGAGGGTCTCCCACAAGGATTGGAGCCTGCGGAGGAGAGCCCTCAAGCTATTCTATAAAATCGTATTCCTGCCTGCCATAATGTATGCCGCTGGCGTGTGGTACCGGAAGACCACCACGGCTCTCAACAGAAGAAAACTGGACACACGCAGCGGTATATATTACTTACAATAACAAGAGGTTGCAATACGGTAAGCACGCACGCTCTCCAGGCCCGGACGGGGACTCTTCCCCTAGACCTGGAAATAGTCTTCCGCGGCCTAACATATCAACTCTCCAAGGATATGTTAACCACCTGAACTTCACCGTGAACCTTGAAACTGACCACAAAGTGGAACGCAAGCGTCTCCTTGCACACCTCAACCAGAGCTGGCAATACCGCTGGCAGACATCAACCAAAGGTGAAATCACCAAAAAAATTATTCCCGTTATCCAACTGGTGTACCCAAACTATCCACCTTGGCTTTCTCCTGGACTTCTCGTCACCTACCTGTTGACTGGCCATGGCGCCATAAGAGAAAACTCCATGGATTCGGATTAGGTGACACCCCCCCTATGCCAGTGCGGTCTACGCGAGACATGGGGACACTTGATGTACGACTGTCCATTGTACGAGGATCTCCGCTGCCGATTTATAACCACCACCCAAATAATGCTACGAGACTAGGAATATTTGATACTAACTGAAAGAGATACCTATAGTGCGTTCACTCAATATACACAAGACCTCTTCACAAGAAGACGGACTCTCGCGCATCCACCACCACAACAGCAACAACCACGAAATGAATAACCTATGACAGAAAACAATACAAACCAACAACTAACTGCCTCAGAGAGAGCAAAAAAAAAAAAAAATCAACAGGATAACAGGATCACACGAACCGGAACTAACCCACGAAAGGTGCACACCCGATATGTGGACCTCCCCCGGACGGGACGCAGCCTCATGAGTGACTTTCTACTCAGCTGAATTCCAACCAGCTTAATGAGACCGCAGAGCTTTCTGCACATGCCAGCCATAATGACAATCGGTGCCAGAACTCTTTCTGGGCCCATCTTTTATCCCCCTCCCTTTGCAGTAGGGGAGGAGACATTCCCCTCCTCGTCAACCCAGATTTCCTCCCTGGTGGGGTATGGGCATTCCCCACTGACTTATAATGGGGTCGTCTCCTCTATTGACCAAATTTCTTCTGTCTTTCTCGCGCCCCCTGTCTTCAGTCTCCTCTCCCTCTCTATCTGCCCGCCAGCGTATACTCCACAGGTCAAAGTTTAATATCATCCAAATTAAGTTCGCCCACATTTTAGTCTTTCATTCTAGCGTTCAACCCACGCAAACGTAATTTTTTTTAGGTCCTAGCCACTGAAATCTCTGGAAACTAGGTGGCAGGACCTGCCAGAGTAAATTACAACTACTTGGTACCAGGTCTGCCTCCACGGGGCGAAGTGTGGGCAACGTCGGGCCTCAGCAGTGATCTGGCGGTACACAACAACGATACACAACACTACACTCATGCAATATTCATGCACTTTTAAATCTCTGGCCTTTACAGTAAACTGTATCACACTACAATGTAAACTACGCGGAGATGGGGGAACCCCTGGTGCCGTTTGGCATGTGTGTCAAACTTCTCACTGAAGGCCTGGTGTACTGCGACAATGGTCGATTTGCGTTCTGAGCATACGATTCTTTGCAGAACTTTCCTGTTTTCCGCTTCTATTTGCAATCACATCATCAATCGTCGACTCAGGGATCTTGAATGCCGTTAAAATGTCACATACAGATCAACTTATATGGCCTCCTGTTATCATTCCGCATGGAAGTCTGTTAACTCAGTCGATCTGGGCATCTTCCATCACAATCTCCTCGAAGACCTACGAGCATCTGTATAGCGGTGTCTGAGATGTGGTGCTTGGGTAGATGACCAACTATCAGCAGACGAGTGTCCACATATTAATGGTAGGGCAGTGTATAAAATAGTATACATATAGAATGTTATCAAAAGTATTGGGACAATAAGCTGTTCCGTCTTATACTGAGTCCCCTACAATGCGGCACCCATTTATTTTTTCCGAGTTCAAATCTAAAATCCACACCACGTCATGGACAATATATTTCGTGGAATGTGGCTGTCGTATAGTTTCCCAATACCTTTGGTAACATTGTGTAGAAATTGCTATACGTATCGTTATATCCACATAATTTTGAACAAAATACAGAATGATAAAAGTATTAAAAATTAAAATAAAGTAAAAACATAACGTACCTCCCACGTGAAAGGAAGAAACAAAACAGTGGGTTTGATTTCTTTCTTCGGTGATCTGGTCACAAACACGAACTTATTATTTTCATGCGCATAAAGGCGGGATCCGGCAAATCTCCTTTCAAATGTATTGATTATAAAATTGCCTGCCATGTCAGCCACCTAAAGGATGGAAAAGGTTATGTATTATCCTAATAAATATGCAGATATGTTTTAAAAGCAATCCTTTATACGATTTCTTTCAGTGAAGCTGTACTACCAGAACAGCAACAATGCAGCTGCAGCTTTTAGAGAATTCTGATAGCTGCAGCTGCATAGTCAGAAGTGCATAAGGCCCACGTGGACCTATGACTGTGCTGTCCGCAAAATGATTACGAAATTTGAAGCGACAGGACATCTTGGTGTTCAACCAGGTAGAGGTCGAAAATGAGTGGACTCCTCTCGTGTTGAAGATGTGACTATGGCTGTCGTGGATTTATCGAGTCAATATCCATGTGGTAGCGCAAGTGTGCCAGCTGTTTCTCGTGAAGTGGACATGCCGTATTCCACTGTAAGGCTAGTATTTCGTCAAGTGTTGCGGTACATGATGCCTTACAAGATGCACATGGTACAGCAGCTAAAGCATGGTGATGCAGATATTCGTTTCACAAACGCACTTCAGTTTCTGCGTGAATGACGGTGGATATCACTTGGCCATTAAAGATCCTTTGGAGTGATGAAGCCCACTTCTGCTTAAATGCACAACTGTCACATTTGGGCAATAGAAAACCCTCGAGTTATCCAAGAGGTCCCGTTGCATTGTCCAAAAGTGACAGTGTGGTGTGGTTTGTGTTGTAACGACCACATTCATGATTGGGCCATATTTTTTGAACAGGTAACACCGACTGGACCTCACACCTGTTCCGTCACTGGACAGCGATATTATGAAATGTTGGCAAATTTCGCAATACCAGAGCTGCAACAACGTGGGTGCCTTCAAGATATCATATTCATGCAAGGTGGTGCGCCATCCCACATCCACCGTTGTGTCCAAAGATTGCTAGGGCAACACTTTACAGACAAACGGGTCATCAGCCGTTGTTTCCAGACATGTTGGCCACCGCGTTCACCGGACCACACCCCATGCGACTTCTGGTTGTGGGATTTTTTGAAGAACCAGGTGTATCGGGAAGGATGTCAAATTCTGGCAGATCTGAAGGCCAGCATTAGACGTCATATGCTATCTGTTACAGTTGACATGTTACGTTCTGCTGAAAATACTGTTCTTCGAATGGAAACTGTTGTTGACCAAAATGGAGAACACATTGAACAATTGTAGCGCAGTTCAAGTGATCTGTATTGCCACACCGCCATAAAATGACAAATTTTGTAACTAATTTTTTATTCCAATAAATGGCGAGCGCATTCTTTATTGTACCTGTTGTCCAAATTTCTCTTCAGTATGAGCCTTAGAACTCGCTCCAGAGCCCTCTACATAGGGATACTTTAATTTTAACAAACCTGTACTTCAACAGCTGCCCCAAAATATGTTATAAAAATCTGCCTTGTGTAATTGGTAGTACGATAGTTGTACAGTTGGGAAGAGTAAATGATTAGTGTATGTTGTTCCCGCAGGTCCCCTCCAAATCAGATCGCAGTGGAGTCAATTTACGTGGAACACCTCCTGCCTGCCACGCTCAAGTCAGGCACTTCTATTGTGGCATGGCGTCGGATATTCTGTCACCGGAAACAGATGGTCTGGCCCATATTGGAATACACAGAGAACCAGTCCTCAGTGAGATTCACCCCCTTCACGTAGGGCACCCTGGCCCTATGCTTTTAATCCTCCCGAAGACCAACCCTCCCCTCTCTTCCTCCCTTCCCCCATTCCCCACCTTTCGCCTGGTGAACCCTACTACCACAAGTAGGGTTCACCAGGATGCTTCGCACTTTTCGCACTCAGGATGCTTCTTATCAAAAGCATCCTGAGTGCGAAAAGAGATTTTGCTGAATAAGAAGTTACATCTGCCAGCGTAGAATCTGTGTGGCTTGAGTTGGATGCAAAGGTATAATGAGAGTGGGAGCAATGTACAGACCAGAAGATTGTGAACAGTATCACGGTGAATCTCTTATTATGGTTAACTTCAACCCTTCCCCTATTTGTTTGGAATAAGTGAGAGGGAAACGCACCATGGTAAACAAAATTTTTAAATAAACCAGGTGATTATTATTTGTACCAGCATCTTGGAGGAAATGCTCAAGGGTAAGAATATTCTTCACTTCATCATTACTCACGAATCAAATGATATCACAGGGCTTACGGTATAGGAACTATTGGCAGATATTGATTACACAGTTGTTAGTTGGCAGATGATGGAAGATGTTGCAGTACTTAATGATAAATGCACGGTTTTAATTTCAGAAAAGGACTATGACAATTTTAAGGTGTTACACGGCATTTATTAACTGGGCGGAATGTAGAGGGCGAATACATCAGAATTATCGAACTTCTTTAAAGCGATAACTACAGAAGGCATGAACGTATATATAGCATGAAGAAAATATAGCATGAGGAGGATGTCGAGATGAATGAATATGGAACTGGGCAGTCTAATAGAGCAGAAAAAAGATAGCATGGGTAAGTTACAGAGCAAGGAAAAGGGCAAGCCTACAACAGCTAAAAGTTTGTCTTAACAAGAAAAGCAGCAAAGACTTGTTTACTTATATTAACATTGAGGGATTGAAGTATATTGGTCTATTTGACGATGGTTTAATTGTTGATGATCCTGCTCATGTTGCTGAAAAACTGCATAGGTATTTTGCATCTACATTCACGCATAAGGAGTTCTTTAGGAGGGAAATGCCAGACGTCCATCGAACTCTAACAGAGAGCTAAATGATTTGTCACATCTCAGTGGAAATTGGAAGAGAAATTCTAAATATTTAACACAAAAAAGAGTCTGGATGGACGGTATCAATCCAATAATAATAAGGAAGACAGCAAATGAGATAAGTAAACCGCTAGACGTCTTTATAAGAGCATTTTTATGATCAGGGAAGGTCCGTAAGAACTGGAGGTGTGCGAATATATTCCAATTCACAAAGAAGTTTCAAAAGATGACGAGTAATTACAAACCTCTTAGTTTAACTTCTGTTCCAGGTGAATAATGGAGTCACTGATTAAATAAATAATGCAGGACATGTAGAGAGGAATGCAATTATTGCATAAGCATTCATTTCTTAAGGGGCCATCTTCTCTAACCAATCTGATTGGATTCTACAATGTGGCCATAAAGGAATTGTTACGTTTTAATGCAGCAAAATGCATGGTTCTACACTTGGAGAATAGTAACCAGAAATAACTGATACACTTGTTAGTGTTGAATTAAGAACCATAGAGGAAGAAAGCGATCTGGATTTTACGATACAGGCATTTCGGGAGTTTTCTGAGCAGTGTAAACAGGCGGCCAAGAAATCTCATGGGTCTATCGATGATTTATCGAACAATATCCTGTGCAGATTTCATCTGAAAAAAAGATATTAATTTTTTTGAATGGTCCAAAGACGGACAACCCGCTTGGTGAGATCAAAAGGGCGACCGTAAAAGGTGAGACTTTGAATACGTGGGTTACAGACATTGGCAACCAGGCACACTAGAAGGTTTCTCATTGATGTTTATAGGTCTCTTAGAGGTGGTAGTAAAGTAAATGAAGGCTGAATATTCACTGTTATAAAGAATTCCAAAACTCGAGCCCATAAATTCAAATTACAGAGGAAGAGGGTTAGACAAGATTGCAAAAAGTTTTCTTTTGGCCAGCGAGTTATTGATTACTGAAACTAGCTGCATCCACAAGTAGAGGAGGCTAACAATTTGAAGAAATTCAGAAATTCAAATTGATAAAATACTCTATTGGTTAGGTGATCATAATAATTTGGTTTCACTTTTTCTGCTTTGCTATTCGATCGCTATATACTATCTTAATTATATTTAACTTCAGCAAGCAATTATATTTAGAATCCTATTTGCAAAATACATTGACCATATTTGGATAAATAAATGTGTCTCATAAAAGTGACGTATTATATAACAAAATAATAATATTTAAATTTAAACTGAATACATACAGATGCATTATACCCATTTTCAAACTTTCATGTAAATATGTTTTTAAAAAATTAACATATTATTGCCCATAATTTGTATTTCTGATTAATTAATAATAACGCATTTGCTTATTTTTCTGGGCAGAAGGTTATTCGTCATTCAATATGTACAAAATTTAATGAAACTCACCTGCCGATACACCATTCCTAAAACCCCTGTAAAATTCCTCTTAAATAATCGTCCAAACTCTCCATCTTCAGGAGTCACAATCTTTATTCTAAAAAAATAGGAAAACACCAGCATAGCTGCTTCTGCAACGTTTGAAAGATACTGTATTCTTAATTAGGTTGAAAGATACTATATTCTTAATAAACATAATAGAAACAGCATCGAACAACTGGAAGTCCCACTGTCTGACCAAAAAATTAGAACCTTTTGCAATGGGCGCCAGTAGATAATTGACAGTACGGGGTACAAATATAAGCTGTCACGTAGTATGATCATAAGTTCCTTGGTATCAAATAAATACCCTTTCCAGGGGGCCTCTTATTAGATCCGATTCGTGGTGGACAGGTGATTTTTCCAATTTTCAGAAATATTTTGTTGTCAGAGCACGTTTAACAAGAGCCACAATTCATAAAACAATGGAAATAATTGGTCTTTCCTTTGTTTTATAAATAACTGGTGTACCGAAACATCAGTTATTTAGAAAACAAAACAACTAGTATACCGAAAGCCACCATCTCAAAGGTTTACAAATGAATGAAGAATGCAGCTCTAAAAAGAAGAAATGCGCAGAACGTCGGTATTTGAAGGATAAGACCACAGGAATTAAAGCAAATGTATGCCAGAATAAAAGGTCCAGTGTGTAGCAAATTACTGGAAAATTCAATTTAGGTAAAGAAAGATTCATTTAAAATCGATCTATGCAGCGAGAGTTAAAGAATCTCTGATTTAGGATTCGTGTATCTTTACGAAAGCCGCTTCTTTCTTGAAACATTCGAGAGATTCGATTGGAGTGATGCTCTCAACGCCAAGACTTTACTGTGAAATAGTAGAAAAAAGATCGTGTGGTTTGATGAGTCTCGATTTTGAGCTAAAAGCATAGTGAGTAAAAGTATGGAACCTCGTGAAGCCATTCATTTTGATTATCTCGTGTATCCCACACAAGAAAAAGGCGGTGGTGGTAGTATCAGGGAACGAGCTATGTTGTGTTTGTATGGACTGGGTCCTCATGAGGGTGAGTGGTCGTGTTACCTCCAATGAATAGCTTTCTGTCGTATTGAACCAACTTCATCCTGCAATACTTCCTTTTTGCCGAGATGGTAATGGATTCTTTCAAGACGATAACGCAACTATGCAAAAGTTATAACTGAATACTGTAGTTCAAAGAACATTCCACGATTGTAAACACGTAGCCTTGTCGCCTAACTCACTAGATAACCAATATAGAGAATTAGGCCATCAGACCTAACTCCCTAGATCTGATCTGTTTGGAAAGCAGTACCGCTTCGCAGTACTGTGGTCTACCGACCACAATTAACAGGTGAAAAATATTAAGAAGGAAGAATGTCAAATATGGAGCTGACATACGTAGTTACTTTGTGTAGGGACTGTAATATGGGTAAAAGTTGGCTCTATTGGATATTAATACTGATTTCTAATTTTCCGGCCTATGATTGCATATTGGTATTAACGGTTCCCAGTCGTGCCTTCATATGCGTCAGCATATTATCTCTGTAGAAGCGAGAGGTTCAAAGGGTAATTTTCATTTTGAGGAAGCTGAAAAATCCAGAATAACTCACAGGGGAAGACTTTAAATTCCACCTGAGATTAGCATCGAATGGCGCAGAATGAAAAGAACTTTCTTTAAACTGTCATAACAGGCCAGCTTAGAACCAACTCATCTACCTATGTTTAATATGTCCATAAATTACATGTATTCTCTGGTCTATTTTCCTGGACGAAAACCCAAGTTTCCGGGAAAAGTGTGTGTGAGGGGTGGGATAGAAGTTTGCTATCCATGCCTCAGACTGATTATCTCAACCACAAAATGAGAATAATGGGAATTTTAGAAATTCCTCTAGTCATCGATGGGGCTCGAACCCAGACTTCTTCGAATCAATGGCAAAGAACGATGTATTGTGCCGACTAGGCTACCACAGACAGCTTAAGGGATTCTTCGTCTGAAAAGTCCCGTTTCCTAATCTTTCGCGTTGATGTAAAGAACAAAATACAGCGAAAACAGCGCCCATGGATGCTATTTTCATTACACGTTGTTCTTTACACCTGATAGGATGGATCTCTTAGTCCATGGACCCATCCTGCCAAGCGTGAATGATGCAGGCTGGCGGTGGCCGTGTGGGAGAGTGGTTTTTGTGATGACTGTTTTTTATAATACTAGAACAACTTTTGGATGACAAAGATTTTCTGGAAATTGTTTCCGACCAAGGACCATACCCTTATGGCTATGGTGTATCTATCTCTGAACAGGTTCTGAGATAGATACAAGCCGCAACTCTGACTGCAATTTTCAGAAATTTCCAAACTCTAGGGTGTGCAAAGCGATGAGTTAGCAGATCATTAAAGATGACGCAAATTTCACATAAATAGCAAATTTTTAATGAGACTCAAAACAAAATCTACATATAGATTTAAAATTTAATTCTTTACATATATAACTGTAATATAAGGATTTTTTTCACCATTCAACTATTCTCAAATATTTACTTATATATACATAAATTACGTGGGTTAACACAACACTTTCTTCCTTTCTCTTTTCCTCTTTGGAAATCTCTCATGCACAATCAATGATTTTTAACTATTGCTCAGGAAGAGGTCCTTCTCTTCCTTTACTGGTTTTCATGTATCACTTCAAAATACAAAACTCCGACTCCCACACTTCTTACAACCGAGAGGTTTAGTACACAACAGGGTGGTTCTAGTGCCACTCTGTTATAGTTAAAAGCTCGCTACAATTCAGCTTGGAAGAATTCATAAACTTTCCTATGCGCAGACGGGAATGGAACCTGGATGATTTCTAACAAGGCGAGGAAGAACTATGTTATGGCCACTTTTTGAAGTGTGTACAGGCTATCAATGATATACTACACGATATTTAGTTTCATTTATATCTAACAAAGAAAAATCAAAGAAAATAAAATTTTCCTAATTTATCACTCATTTAAGAATCACTTATAAAAATAGAAAACATTAACCTATTCCAGATATTTATACTGTTTAATAAAAGGACATTGAAATAACCTACCGAATTGGTTGAACTAATATTAATTGAGTATTAAAATTACATAATCGGCAAGTGAAACATAAAATATTCCAACTTAAACCACCAAATCTTTAGACTTTAATATTCCACTTACTTAAATTTCAGTTTTCCTGCTATAATCATCAAAAAGTTCATTCCTGCTCCTGAGTATTTCACATCTCCAGTTAAAGAAGTTGTGAGATTAACTAAGGCACTCTGAAGAAGAAAAAAATAACCATATTTAATTATTACTTTATATTATATCACAAAATTATTGCAAGCTGCAAATTTTAATATTCCTACCGGTCTGGCTGCAATGGTCAGAGTAACATCTTCCAAGTTTAGACAACTGGCATCGTCCATCAAGGGGTGACTTGTAAAATCGGTTGTAGAATAAGAAAATGATCTAATGGATAATTGTCCAAAGAAGGGTTTTCGGTAGCGAACTACTTCATATTTAGGATGTTTCTGGAAAAAAAGTGTTTAGTAAATGCAAATCACAAAAATAGGAGAAATTCATGGTATACTTTATATAGAATTTGGATTGATATTATATGCAAATTTAAGCGCAACAGGTTAGGTATATGTTAAACGCCAAAGCAGCTAAGATTATCCGGCGTCTGTATATTATTTCTGTAACTGCCTGTATTCTTCGGTCGGTTTGTGTTTGTTGAACGAAAAGTTTAGGAAGCTTTTAATACTGTTGCACATGAAAAACTACTGTCAAATTAGAGCAGTATGACATTAAGGGCAAGTTGCTGCTATGGATAAAGGACATTGCTCTTCGTGGACTAATGTTATTAGCGGAGTCCCCCACGGTTCGGTGTTGGGTCCATTTGTTTTTTTTTCTGTATTTATCAATGATATTGATGACAGTATATCAGGGTTAATGTCCAAGTTTGCTTTGCAGACATACGAAGGTTGGCAGGGTTGTTAATGACAGTAGTGACAGTACACAACTGCAACAGGATCTAGAAAAGTTGAGCATATGGGCTGAGTAGTGGAAATTGAAATTTAACATTAACAATTGTAAAGTTCTGCATATGGGAGTAAACCTAGAGTAACGTACAACTGTGTGGAAGTGGAGAATGAAAAGGACCTGGGGGTAATTGTGCAGTCAGATATGAGGTTTTCTAAACATTGCAAACAGGCGGCAAGAGCAGGTCATGAGGTCTTATCAATGATATACAGGAATTTTGCTAGCAGGGATAAAGCAATGTTCAGACTACGGTTTGAGTACTGCATACAGGGAAAAAATGTACAGGGCTCATTTTATGAAGGATGTAGAGCTGCTGGATTGAGACACATAAGGGATTTGGGACTGGTGAATGGAACAAAGGGTTTCTGTTACCAAGAATGTCTTAAGTTCTGCATATCGCAGCTTCTGGAGACTAGAAATCTGTGGAGAGATCTGAATGAGATGTATAAGGCCTTGAATGGTTTGAGCAAGCTCAATGCTGATGTGATTCTCCTCTTCCTCAGATTACTCACCTGAGGGGACATAAATTGAAATTGAGGAGAGACGGTTACAGAATAGATATGCAAAAATTTGCCTTTAGCCAGTTTATTGCTGGAACAAACTTCCATCTGTCGTAGTGGAGGTCAGCAACTTAAATAATTTCAAGGCAGAACTAGCCAAACATTTGGAGTGGATGAATATGGGTGAACTGGCATGTTTTATTTTATTTTATTTTATTTTTCTTGCTGGTGCTGTATAAACTTGATTTCTTGCATCATATGCCTCTACTAATGCTAATTCTAATGCGACATTCGTATTTTCGGGAGTAAAAACTTTGATGAATCGCAGCCCCTGTTTTACCCTCAAGAGTAGTTTAAACAGGACATACATTTATTGCAATTTCAAACTCCTCTATTTCTTTACGTTATTACAATTTATTTATTATAAATGAAAACCAGTTAACTAATAATTTATTAATTATTACATTATTTATTGATTAATAATTATTTAATTTTTGGAACATTATTATGTCATTAATTATTATTTATAACTCGTGATATTTGCAGCCCTTACCATAGAAAGAGGGAGAGAGTTCCTTAGAAGACTGATAAAAGTTATATCGTAGACAGCTGGAACTGATGTTGAGATCACTTTAAACTCTCTCTCATAGGAGCTGTGTATGAACTGGTCTAGAAATACAAACCATCTACAGGAAAATTTCGCTCTGGGAGGCACCTGGAGAAAGAAAACAAAACGAGTCACACAGTGCCAGGTTGTTCACATAACCTTGCAGTGACAACTGCGTAGCATTTCAAGCCCCGAAAAAAAAATATACACTCCGTGACTTTAAAATTTCAGCTCCCAGAAATCACCAGGCAGATGAATTGCGCAGACATATACAAATAACTAAAATACGGGAGGTTTCAGTTAATATAAAAAATATGCACAGGTTGTGGAGTTCAAAGTAACGCACGTTTGATGCAATTAACATTGTATCTTGCAAGGATCAGCTTCAGAGTGTAAGGCGATTGTAGAAAATGCCCAGATGACACGTTCGATACCGATATCAAGAACCCAGCGACTTCGACAGAGGACGGATCATCGGCCTTCGAGAGGTTGGATGGCCACTTTGTACCACAGTGAAGAGATGTAAACGACAGTGGCTGCAGGAAGCTACGACTGCTCGTGGAATGAGTAGTGGACTACGACGGAGGTGCACAGAAATAGAGGGTTATCTTATCCGTCGAGTTCTACAACGCGCCTATAACTATGCTGGCTACCATCCAGCGAATTGTGATATTAGCTGGTTGCCACTCCACACCCTTCGAACCATTGCACGACGGCTAGCAGAAGAAAGTCGCTGTACATACCGACAATTGCGTCGATTACCCCTGTCCGCTGCCCACCTTCAACAGCTTTTGCAATGGTGCCGTGCACGGGTCACTTGGAATAGAGTATGAAATGCAGTGGTCTTCAGTAATGAATCCCGCTTCTGCTCAGCACCCGATGATGGCCGCATACACGTGTCCATGACGTGATAAATGCAATGATCCTAGAGCCATTGTTAAACGCCATACTGCATGCTCTGCTAGTGTATGGTGTGGCGAGCAATCAATTTTGATTGTGGGTAGTCATTACAGTTCATCAACGGCAGTCTTTTGCTCACCTTTATGACGGCGAGATTCTGAAACCCGTCTCTTCCCTTCTATACTGGGGTACCTGGCACCATTTTCCAGCAGGTCAATGCCCGAACATATAAGGCAGGGGTTTT
Source organism: Mastigoproctus giganteus (assembly GCF_048544385.1). Taxonomy (NCBI): domain Eukaryota; kingdom Metazoa; phylum Arthropoda; class Arachnida; order Uropygi; family Thelyphonidae; genus Mastigoproctus; species Mastigoproctus giganteus. Next base: position 30,288,315 of record NC_143580.1, on the reverse strand, counting down.
CTCTGTCTTCGTGGTGTGGATGTACAGTCTTGGCCAGCCAGTTTGCATGGATTTTCCCTTCAACGAGCAAGTGCGGTCCATGATTGCACACCTACAGAGCCATCCTCACCTAGCATTGACAACGAATTTTCTGCCGGACCAAGTTCAAGAGGCTTGGTGGGAAATACCGCAGAAAAGCCACTGCTGTACGATTCAATACCGAGACGCTTATCTCTTTGCAGCCGTTGTGGAATTTACGTAATCTTGATCTGTCCATTGTATGTATCATTTTGTGTCATTATATGTGTTCACGCACACATCAATCTGTAACTTTTATCATGTGCTCTTTAGTCCCTTGACTATCATTACTGTTAGTATCTTCTCTATATTCTCCTTCCTTCAGGGTGTTGCAATTTCAATGTCACAGATCGCTATTTACTGCTCGTGATCCCTTATTTGCAATTACTTGGAATCATTATTTAAATAAATAAAGATATGCAATTAATTAGTATTGCAATATACTGGTAAAAGGTCAAGCAAAATACTTATTCTTTTATTTTCAAATATTAAAATCCTGGCTTGTCAGTGTAGAAGATACTACTCATAAAAAGTCATAGATCTCATTTACATACCATATAACTGGTAGAGTTCCATATGGGAACACATTGAGATCTGTTCTGCCACTGACAGTGATTTTAGGTCCAAACATTAAAGCACCACCTCATAATATCCGAAAGAGTGTTGCTATGCTGTGCATAGAAAAACCGACTCTCAAAATGAACTTTTGATATAATAAGAAAACCAATTAACCTCAACTACAACTCATTTTGCAAGTTACACTCGTAGTACGTGACCATACCTTTTCAAGTTCATTTACCACCTGAGACACATTGTGGGAATTATAAACGATAATCAGCTGGGTATCCTCTCTATCCATCTGATCTAAACTAGACGGATCATTTATACGTTGTATATATTCCAGGCCTTTTCTGACTTCAAATAACTTCACTGGAAGTCCTCTTTCGTAAAATACTTCCGCTGGACAGCGATGATTGGATAGAACGTTATCTAAATGCACGTAAGAAAACAGAAGGAAATAATTAATAATACAGCAAAAATTACATTTCATCTCCATTAAAATAAAAAACAAAAATGGTTCATCTTTTTATATGAAAAATTTGGGCTTCCTTGTCATGTTTAAAGTAGAGTTTCGTGGAGAAATATTGTTCTTACCTGAATGTTTGGAATAGAAGTACAGATATCTCTGGTAACTGTTTCTCTTCTCATCAGTGAGTTGGTAGATTAGCTTTTTGATTGAAGAATACTTCCAATCTAGAAAACGAGTCAAATGATGATAGGTATACCGAATGGAACATTTCTTTCGCTGTTATTCACATGGACTCAAACTACTTAGAAATTATTTATATTAGAACCATTAGCATTTAATTAGCATTAACCTTTATAGAGATTCATGTAGTTGTGGACATAACATTGCGCAACAAGGATTTTAATTAAACTTATGCACTCCCAAAACCTGTGTGGAGAGAATTTTTCATAGCGCACTTAATAATCCGGAAGTGTTTCACTGACATCACTGGCAATTATCTATTGATGCCCCAAAAACCTGGAAATACGTAATAAACATCAATCATATAACATCATTCACGTAATAATTCACTTTTTTTCAATAATTTCCATTTAGAAAACCCAAAACTCAAAAAGATATGCCTGCACTGTTCGAGTTCCACACAAAATTGTAAGCAATTTAGGTCCTCTTTACCTGTGAGGTCGATTCAAATCAAGATAATCAAATCGCATAATCTTTACTTGAAGTCATCTTTCGATAGCTTCAAAACAGCAGGGAAATCTTGAAGTTTCAGTAAGTGGCACATGCCTTAATTTCATTCTAAGTTCAAATTTATCGTTTGAAAGTTTCATGGTTTGAAAGTTCATTGCAAACCCAGATTGAGCACAAACTTTAATTACATATCTAACGAGAGTTTGGAAGTTGATCAAACATTCTTCGCTTGCGTCCAACATCTGTAACACTATCGCCACCCAAGAGCTATCATATCTGCCCATGTATTAAGTCCACAAATTGCGTGTGTCCTCTGGTCGATTTAGCTGGACGAAGAAGTTTCCCCCAAGGTTTTCTTCCCCCGAGTTTCGGGGGAGATCTTGTTGTCCAAGCCTCAGACCGACTAATTCGGCCACGGCGTGAAGAAAACTCGAAAACAGCCACCATGAAAATTCCTCGCGTCATTGATTAAGGGGGTTGGAAGCCAAGCCTTTTCACCTCGTGTGAGAAGATGGTAATTATAACCACTGTATTACCTGTGCAGACTAGTTGCGTCTTGCCTCCTGCATACAAAGAAGTCTGCTGTTGTTATCCATCGTACCCTGCTAATGTACCAGGAAAAATTTAACAATTTTGTGAGGATTGAGCATGTGAAATAATTTGAACCATTTCCAACTGGTATAGTTGATATTACTTAAATCTGTGGTATTTATTTTTTTACAATTCATTTTATAAAATATTTATTTACAATTTATTTTACAAAATCTTTTTCCACATTACAGACAGTCAGATGCTATCTGCATTTCATAAATATTATATTTACATAAAGTAAACATACTTTAATTGAGGGTATTGGACCTTGTCTGTTATTTTATTTCAAATTACTTTATTGTTTTGTTGTTTTTAATAAAGTGCTAAATAAAAAAAACTGTGCGAGTTGTTATATTGACACAACAATCAATTAACATTTAAATATTTACTGAGCTTAGCTGCAGTCTCATATCTATTGAAACTTACCTATTTCAGCTTAATTTGTACCCGATTACTACTGCATTTCATCTATAATACTTGAATAGCCAACAATTTGGATAAATCAACTTTATTCTCTGTCTTAATACATTTTAATCTCTTTTTTGTCTAAGAAAATTAACACTAGAAAGAAAGAGTAAACCACATTTATCAATAGTTATGAACAGCACCGTTGTTCATGATCCTTCTATGGTTGCTAACAATCTGACTAAACAGTTTTCACCGTTATACACTCTTGAAGAAATATTTCGGGACGGGAATACCACCAATATTCTAAGTTACTTTGGAGATAATTTTATGATAATTGAGAGGAAAATGGAACAAAAATTGTTGAAGGCAAATATAAATAAAGCACCTGGAGGTTGAGGGAATTTATACAATTATATTAAAAGAAGCAGCAAAAGGGGTAAACAAGCCATTGGCCATAATATGAGAGAATCCTTGGATTCAGAGGTGTATACAGATCCATATTGGATTCATAAGAGTACAGATCGTGCAGTTGTGGAAGACCACTGAAAGCTCATTACCCTAAAGACGATGCCACTGTGCATCATGACTAGAGCGTACAGTCCTGGTACCTCCTTTTAGGAAGAATGTGAATCACCAAAGATAATGGAGTATTAGAGAAATACTCAAATAATTCTCCATTAATACTTCAATACTACAGTAATACTTCAATACCGTAATACTGTAGTGTAGTACTCCAGTAATACAATAACACTCTAGTAATAATACTATGTAGTACAGTAATACAACATCGTCGAGGTAGTATTGCTCGGAATCCCGTCGATGACGCGAGGAACTTTAATGGGCTTTTTTCACTCAGTGGCTGAGTTAGTCGGTCTCAGGCGAAGATCGCAAGGTCTACGCCTGAAACCCTTTTTCCCCAGAAACTGGATTTTTTCGTCCAGCAAAACAAGCAAACAGACCAGAGAACACATGCAATTTATATACACAAATACGGGTAGATGGTCCTGCATTACCACTTTAACGAGGACTGTTTTATTTTCTCTGGAATAAAAGTTTGTGAATTGGGGAAAAAAAATTTGCATCTCTCCAGTTCATAGGAACGTCTTCAGAATTCAATGATATTTTCATAATAATGGTTAAAGGCTTTCATACCTCTCTTGCTGCCTCTATTAATATACTGGATAGAGCCCATATACCCTCGGTGCCTTTTTATCGTTAGCTTCAACAATTTCTCCTCCAACTTTCTCTCAGTTATGGCAAAATCGTTTAGCTCTCCTCCAGAATTTTACTCACTTATGGTATTGCCATTTCTAAAATAATCTTCATGTTTGAACGGAGATGAAAAAACCCATTCAGTTCGTTATCAACCTGGGCAGGATCATCAATTGATTAATTCGTTAATCCATTGATATTTTATTTCATTTCCGCTTTCCCAGTATGCATGTCACATCAAACTGACTCAAGATTGCTCTGGCCACCCGTATCCACTAGATGCACTGCCTCAGATTTAGTATGCATCTTAACTAAGAGTATAACCCTTCTCCTTTCTGTCATGTTCGCCCTTTTGTACACATTTTAATCCCCATGTTCAACCTCTGCATCCGTTATGTCTGAGTGGCACGATGTCTCGAATGTTCTTACAATGTCTGCGTTTGATCACTTGATCAGTACTTCAAATGCATCAAATTTATTTACACTGCCCCCAGCATTATACCGCTGTTCTTACTCTTCGTTTATCCAGCACAGACCATGTATGTACTTGTTCCATGATGGCCCACACCAGCGCGTGAAATCTCGACACCTTTCTTCCAGGCTACTGCATGGTCCAAGAGAAAATATGTAAGAATCTCTTTCACTGCTGCTTGCTGGTTAACTTATTAATCTATCCACCTCCAAAGCTGTCACTTTTCTACCTAAAAAACTTACTCGATAGCATCAGAGAATATTTTTACATATCTTCTATTTAAGTGTGTCCTATCCCTGAAAGAACAGTCTCACTCTCTTGTTAGCAAGCACAAACCACGCTGAGAAAAATATACCTTGCTTTAATAAAGCAATATTCAACTTACCTGAATAAACGGAGTAGTTAACACAGTTTAACGTAGAAGTTAAAGAGAAAATGAACAGTACAGTCCAAGAACGATTGTACATATTTTGTTTGGTGAATTACTTTATTATTTGGACTATTCTTACCACAAAAGGTAAACTTCTCTACTCAAAAGTGACGTGGCAATTCTTCCCTCGAAAACATTTATCCAATTTCAATTCAGACGGCTTGCATGCGTGCCACTGGAATCGATCTACATGTGTGATTGGTCGTTGTAGGGTTTTAGGCGCATTAGCAACATAAGCCTTATTGTGCCGCATTTATGTCTGTAAATTGCGTGTAGTCTGTGGTCGATTTGCTGTTTGTTGAACAGAAAAATCAGAATTTTTCGAGAGAGAAAAAAATGCTATTTTTTGCCGAGACCGACTAACTCAGTCACGTTTTAAAAAAAAGACCCATCAAAATTCCTGGCGTCATTTTGATGGGATTCGAATTCAGATATTTTCCACCCGGTGTGGTGTGATTATAACAACTGTGCTACCTACGAGGGCTTACCTGTGTGCTAACAGAAATATAGACTCGAAAAGCAATGTCATTTTAATTAAACTATGAGAACAACATTAAATGATAGGGCAAAATGATGAATTCAAAACCAATAACTGTTACAGAGGGCAGAATTTACATCAACAGTATCTCTCAATAAGTGAAGATTAATATGAACTGTAATAAGTTAACGCTAAAAATGTTGGATAATCATATACCCACTCACTTAAATATGATCTACTTGCACACTCTGACTAAATTAAAAACCTACTCACCTTTGGGGCCAGTGTCCCATGCACTCCTCTCAAGGATTTGGATTTTATTCAGCAAAGAGCCAACCCTACTATTGAGTACACTCAATTTACAGAGACAATATACTGACACCTCTTGGCCCAAGATTTCAGCTAAGTATACAATCGACAAATCGAACTCTACAGTGGGAGACAAAAAATCTGCATCACCTTAAAAAAAGTAACTTTTGTAGTGAAACATATAAGATATTGTTTGATTACAGCCATTTTGTTCGTCGAAAAGCAAAGGTATTGCGTCAGACAACGCTTCTATTGCATCGGACAGTAATTACAAGGTATTGCATCAGCCGTTTCTATAAATACGGCGTTGGAAAGGCATACACGCTCATTAGTATCCTGTTTTGCGCAGGTGAAAGCATGGCTCCATAAGTTCAGTTGACACCAAGAAAAAAAAGTGTAGCTGTTGCTCTGTCCCAGGAAGGGTTTTCTACGCGTGCTATCGCTGATAAAATAGGTTGCCACCAGTCAACAGTATCCCGGGTGCTGAAATTAAAGCGTGAAACTGGTGATGTGAAGAGAAGATCTGGATCAGGCCATAAGAGAGTGACTACGCCTACCCAGGATCGATATTTGAAACGGCTATGCCTTCGTAATCGCCATGCTAGTGCTCCTGATCTAAAACTGGACTTTGAGATGGTCTCTGGTGTTGAAAGAAGTGCACGAACTATCCAAAGATGGCTTTCGGAATGTGGTCTGCATGCCTATCGGTCTAAGTTGACCCAACAAATTAGGAAAAAGCGAATTGCTTGGGTTAAAACGCATGTTTCATGGACAAAAGAGCAATGGGACACCGTCATCTTTTCTGATGTATCGAAATGAATTCAAACTGCATTTTTTTTTATTATTTATTTATTGTACAAAGCGGTCCCAGCCAGCGTTCCTAGTATCCCCACCACTAATCACAACACTGTACATATATTTGCAGACTTACATCACTAATTCCGGCTCCACTACAAGATATTGAAATTCTGCACGTCATGTTCTCGCGCAATATGAAACATTGAAAAGCTGCAGTTCATATAAAATGAATTTGGAGTCCCTGCTGTAAACCCATATTGGTTTTCAGACCACTCACAGTTTCCTTAAACGCACTCCATAATTCTACCTGCTAGCAATCTTTCATAAACTTTTGCGAGTGCCTTCAATAATGCAATTGGACGATATGAAGTTGCCCTTTCTTTCGGTTTCAATGGCGATTTCAGCAGAAGTTTTAAACTTCTTCCCTCCATGGTGGTGGAAATACTCAATCTCTAAGACGTACATTAAAAGTGCTTAGCAGGTGCTCTGGTATCAATTTCAGACCTCGTTTTATGACCTCTCCCTCAATGAGGTCCATTCCTGGGCATTTATTGTTCTTGATTCTTTCTACTGTGATTTCTAACTCGTTCATCTGGAAGCTGCGGACTTCCCTGCTGCCTCTGTAACTTTCATTAAGCAATTTCATTTCCAAGTGATTGTTTTCACTGTCATCAGGCTCCCCATTTGCCTTCATATCACTCACCAAATTATCTAAAATCATACCTACACTTTCTTCCCACGTTAGAGAAGTACCGTCACTTGCCTGAATTGAACATGGTGATATCTCCCGTTGGGTGTTCAATTTTGCTAGTACATAATTTGTAAATTAAGCCCCAAGGGTCACTGTTCCCACATATCCTTACAAGTTCCTTCCACGTATTAAATTTTTCTTTTGCAATCAGACGCGTGTATCTTCTTCTCAGTCGTTGATACTCATTCCTAAAATGCATTTGATCTTCTCCACCGCGACGTTTAATTCTTTGGTATATCTTCCTAGTTTCTTTGCGTAGCGTTGTTAACTGTGGAGTCCACCTCTTAGCAGGTATACGTTTAGTTTTACAACACCTCATTGCAACTGCAGAGGCATTATATAACCAACCTTGCATCTTCTGAACTGCTACAGGGCCACCCAAATCATTTAACATATGTGCTGACACTGCAGCCTTCTGTTTGCATAATTCTTCATCAAACAGATTCCACTTAGCAGTACGTAGAGAGAATTGTCGCAATTGACCCTGCATATACGCATTTTGACAAGTAACCTTTTCCGTTATCTCAAACCTGATCATTCTATGATCACTGGAGAACCAGTCAGGCTCAATGTTCCGTCTCGTTATGTGCTTGGATCCTCTTATTGTTGAAAGTGTGATATCAATATTCGATTCCCCATTAACTGTCCAAAATGTGCTATGCTCATTATTAATTTCCGTTCTCTTTCAAATTCCGGACATCTCCTGTCCCTAACTGAACGATCTGCTTTATTTCCTCGATTTAAACAGTTCACACACGTAACTTGTTTATGAATATCCGGACAAGTGCGATATGTATGTCCACTCTTTGGCCAGTGGCTGCAAGCAGGCTCTTGCCGCCTGCAAATTTTTGTAGTGTGGCCAAATGACTGGCAGTTGTAACATCTGGTGACCAAAATTCAACCTTCATTGCTCGGATGGAAAGCGATACATCAGAAGACGAAAATAGGAGGCATACCATCCTGACTGCATAACACCGACTGTAAAGTTCCCCGCCGATCAGATTGTCTGGAGATGCATAACAAGCAAGGGCCATGTGCGTAGGGGGCGATTCAGTTAATTAACGCAACGGTGAATGCAGAAATCTACACTGTTATCTTAGAGAAGTGCCTAAAACCGTTATTAGGGATCATCACACAGACGTCCAAACTGCATATTTCAACAGGACTCAACACCTTGCAAGACAGCAAAATTGGTAACTTCTGTCCTATTTAGATTTAATGATGAGTTTGTCTTCTTGTCTCACAAGGCTTAAAACATACTTACACCAATGCTTTCCCTCGTTTTTCCCCTTTAAGGTGCAGTCATACCTCAGAAATGATGGCATTACAGTGTAGATTTGAACCCTCTTGAAAATTGCTGCTACCTATTGTCATCTAAAATTACTCAGAAGAAGCCAACGAGAAAGATTCAACTGCAGGAGAGCATTATAAGTGTGTGGTACCATGGAATTGGGCAACCGTATAACCAGAAGTTGATTAACTCTATACTAGATCATTGCAAGGTTGAAATTGCAGCCTTGCAACGAGGATTAACAAGAAAATATTGAGAACTTATTTTTCTGATTTACAGTACATAATACTATTAGGTTAAGTTGTCAATTCAGTTTGTACACGTAAATACAATAAAATGTATGTTTGGTTGTCATGATTACCATTTGCATGATTTCTCATATGTCCATTAATTATGCATTTTACCCTTTGGGAAGATATTTATGGCAATTGAGTATATCAGGTGGAGAATTTTTATTGGATTTCCTTCAGAGAGATATATAACCCATGTAAAAAATGCATTTCGAACATTTCTGCAACCCACAATGCAGCGCAAAACACATTATTTGCAAAATTCATAAGTGATGCAGTTTTCTTGTCCGCCACTCTAAGAGTTCGATAACAGGTAAACATCTACGCAATACCAAATAAACCTCGCTATGGAATGCTGTGTGGGGGGGGTGGGTTTAATACGTGTATATTTTTATTATTTTATTTATATTATAATTTTTTTTATTTATGCTATATCTTTTGTTTAAACAACTCCCCTTTATAATATCTCCCCACTTGCGCATCTGACTTTACTTCTCAGAAAATTCTAAGTTCATAGGGGAGAAACTCTTATATGTTTAATTCCCATTCGTTAGGCTTGTGTCCAGTACAACAAATAATTACACAAATGTTATACAAAAAAATAAGTTTATTATGCATATTTACAGTTAAATCATAACAAATCTCATTAAGAATAAAATTTCACTGTTTCAACACCAAGGTACTTACAACATATCCAGTCTCTTCCTATCTAACAGGCTCCTTTACAGACTTGACTTTTTTTTTATCTCACTTTTCTCATTATGCATACACAGGTTAAATAGTTACACTCTTTATATGCTCACCTTATTTCTGCTCCTATTACAACACAATCAAATCGTACCTCATAGGTGTCAATAACATTTTTTTATCATTAAAGTTAAACATATCATTGATCATATTACTTTTATGTATCATCATAACTACCAATTTATTCTTTAATTCCCTATTCCTCTTTCTTATATATTTCTTTAACCATTATCAGTTACAGAACTTGATTACCAAAATACAATATTACATTCAAACACACCTTTAAGGGTTAGCAATATACATAAATTTTATCTCCACACATTTAGTATTTCTATTTTTACTACAATTCCTTCCGTTAACTTTCTCATCTACATTACTATCCTCCTTATTCCATATTACTGCCTAAACCAACCATAATTGCCTTAGAGTAGAATTTACTCCTATTTGGTTCACCCATCTAATCTTATCTTTATCATTAATTTCCCCAATTATCGCACTACAGTCCTTTCCCTAGCAGTTAACTTACAGTATTTTCAAAAATAACTTTCTCTTATCATTGAATTCCCCAAATATCGCTCCACAGTCCTTTCTCTAGCTTTTAACTTACAGTATTTTCAAATTAACTTTCACTTACTTAATTTCTGTGATCCGGTGTCTTCATAAGGGCCTTCTATCCTATCCTTATCCAGAGCTGTTATCTTCTGCTATCCAGGGCAACGTCTTACAGCTTCCAGGGCAACATCTTACAGCTTCCAGGGCATCATCATATGGCATCACAACTGCTACTCCGCTTTCAGGATATTATCGCCTTCCTCGGTGGACTGGGTGTTCTAAGGGAATCTTCTTCTCTCATTCTCACTGTTTGCAGAACTTCCTTTTACTACCCCTTTCCAGTTCATCTCCTAATTTCTCACTCACTACATTACTGATAACCCCACTTCGACTTTTTTCGTCGGCTATTTCTTCATCATCTTTCAAGCAACTCCTGCCGACTCACCCTTTCACTAGCACCGCTCAAAAAATTCTCCTCTCCCCTTCTCTTCCTTTTTCCCACTCTCTGACTCTTCTTGTGTCCATATCCATCCACAATTTTCTCCAGGAGTTTTCCATGCCTTCCCACAGTGTTTTCTTCCAATCACTCTTTCTTTTTCATTTTTTCTTTCTTTTCATTTGTTGGAAGGCCTAATTCAGCCTGCCCCGTAGCACTAGCACGTGATTCCCAATATCCCTTTCTTTTATTATTTTCAACTTGTTAACATGTGTTCTTTGATGTCGGCCGAATATTCCAAAACAACTCTTCCTGTCTCATAACAGCTTGTCTCTATTGCACTCAAAAAAACCACAAATTGTGACACTGGCTACTATAGCGTCTATTTTTAGAAACTAGTGTGTGTTGTACAGAATACGTTTCCGGTGTGTGACCACTCATAAACCTTAAGTTGTTTTTGTAGCGCCGGACCCCCTGCTGGGTTTGTCATAGTATCCTCCATCTGTTCCCTGGTTTAACGGAAGTAAAGCTAATGGCTCTGTTTTCGTTCCTACTACTCTTTTAATTTTTATACCTCTTACCAGAATAATTCTTATTTCTGAAACTGCATATATTACCCATTTATCCTATTAACGGCAAGAATCAAAAGAAAACTAACTTTCAAAGTCAAAAAAAAATATTTTATTTTTGTAAGATTTTCAAATCTTACAGCTGGTTATTAACCCCTAAAACAGAACGTGTTACCACTCATCCTCGCGAGTAGAGTGCAGTGGATGTAGCAAGCACAATCCTCCCACTTCAGAAGAAAAAGCATTAGTTCGAATCCACTCAAAGGAGTTTTTATGGTCTTTTTCCACAACTTCGCTGAGTTAGACGGTTTCAGACGGCTGCATAGTTTAACCATAAACTTGGGAAGACTCGTTTTTCGTCCAGTAAAATAGACAAATTGACCAAATATGAGTAATTTACATTCACAACATACTTTATTTGCTTCGGCGCTTTACATAAACAGCTACTGTGAAACAGAAGACCGAACGAACAGATCTACTTTTTATAAACACTCTATAAATACTCTAAGGGTGTGCAATCATTTCCAATAACGAGTGAACCGTAAACCATAACACAGGTGAATATAGATTGTGGGGGGGAACCCCACAATCTATATTCGATTATATCGATTAAAATAGAACACCGGTTCAATTTTACTTTCCATATAGTTGTATGTTAGCTGGCAAAGTAATGCCAAAATTTGAATTGAATTCTTCAAAGACCACGACTAAGATGGACAACGTAGCCATTGCCTAAAAAGCCTTGCATCCGATTATACGTATATGCATTGGACAAATCCTGAAATTTTCCTGCTGACACGTACATGTTAGCAAGACAATTTCATGTACGTGATGAACACCAAATAAACCAAAGTATAGAATGTTGAATATTGATCTCATGCACCGAAGTCACGGCAACTCCTCATAAGTCTATTCATTTTCTTTCTGTTTCGCATATCTCTTCATTAATGAAGTGCTAATAATATCTGAAATGGCCTTATGTGAGTGGGTCTCGAAAACTCTAGGATTTGTCCAAAGTACGTCTAGTTGAACATGAAGTATTTCGAAGCAATTAGCACTTTGTGCATTTCAGTCATAGTTTGATTTCTTGGAGAAAAAAAAAACAGCTTCCCGTCTACCGTCTTACAGAGATTAGGCTCATATCTCTTTAGTCAGTAAATCTGGAACCTTGAATCTGTTCATCCAAGCAACAACCAAAATATTTTCAGGTGCTCCATAACAAAGAAAGCGTTGTTTACTCGGCTAGACATCACAAAGCAAACGTCATAAAGCAACTGAAATTGGATTGGTTTTTTAATCAACTCGTGATGGGAAATTTTTAATAACAGAAGAGTTTGGTCAACATGGCGTGTCTGGTTGTTTTCCTTTCTTTAGCCTCTGAACGGATAAGAAATATTGATGTCATATACTCTGCAATCACCAGCACCGTGCAACTTTGGTGATAAAAAACAGGTCTAATATGATTCAATACAAATTCACGCTATACACTGGTGCTTTCCACAATGACTTCAAGGAAAATGTTGTTCAAATAGCTTATTCCGTTTGAAATATCCCCCTCACAATCGAAATTCAAGGTCATACCAGACAGCCCAAGCCTGCACTTCTATTGTAGTGAGAACTTATCCTAGGGGTAAAGTATAACTTTAATAGTTATGTGTACCCTCTTTTCATCTATACGTGGCAGACTGCCAGTTTTCGCTTGACCAATCAGGCATTGCCAAGATAGCTAATTGTCATACTGTACTCCAACACTAAAAATCTTTGCGTTCTGATACCATCTTAACAGTTCATGGTACATGGTAGCTGAACACTAAATACCTCTTTTAATAATACAAGATGAATAAACCATTTTATTTTCCAGTTATTTATTTTAACTTACTTAATGCGCAGTAAAAGAAATGCTAGAGAGACGGCGAGGTACAATAACCTCGATAACTACGAAGAAATGCGTTTTTTTCTTATATCCGGTACATCCTCTTTCATTCAATACTCATATAAATATTGACAACCTTTTCTTTTCTGGCAATTATCTCCATGACATTAATGATTGTTACTAGGTAACGGACAAAAATACAAATGCTGTTTATTGGGTTATAATTCATCTCTGCCAACTTTTTATTCCTGTTTCCACTCACCCTAAGATTCAGTCAAGGGACGGAGTTCATTTGGTGCATCACAAATGGTTTCACGGTTCTACACAGTCTTGCTGTTTTCGTTCACGTTTAAATGGATCTCTTCAGGTAAACGTTTCATTATATTACACTTTATTTAGCCATTACTACAAATTACAATTTCTTGAGAGCTTTAAAGAATTTTTGATAATCACGGGAAGCGTTCTTAAGTTTTTTTCTCCAGAGGTCTTTGATATTCACACAGGTTTCAGTGTCGGGATAAATGCGAACAGTCTACGGTATCGACAAAAATGTATATCTTACCATCTAACAGATGGTAATTTGATAAATTCCTATGAAAAGAAACCTGAGCTTGGCATTCATAAGTAAGTTTTAAGTAACTTTTAGAAAGGCACGCATTATCTTGATTTCTGTGTTCTTTTAGCCAACCAAATATTGAGATTTGAGTTACCCATAAAGTTAAGAAATATTTATTTTTACTCAAGGGTGTTGTTCAGTTTAATTTCTTTTAAAATTTTCTCATATGGGAGAAGAAGAAATAAGAAATTGCTTAACTAGATCGTATGTATAGCTTAGCTTAATTTTCAGCACTCACCACAGCACATAAGGACTCCTTAAAAAATCAAGAGAAATTGCTTAACTTATTACGAAACATTCTATGAAATCTTAATTTTGTTCCTAACTTGTTTAGGAATTTTCATCACAAAAATCTTAGATGTAGTCAATTCTATAAATAGTCATAAAGGTTACCAAGACAAAGTGAACTACAAATTTAAAATACGTACTTGATGAGTGGTATTTTGGAGATTTAAAAATTAATGATTTTAATTGAAGAAAGAAACTTTACATTTCAAAAATATAACAGTATCTAGTTCTTCATTGAATTTAGTCAATCTGACAACCTCTACAAAACATCATAGGGGTTTGTTCCAATAATCAACCACCGTTAAGCCTAAGGAAAATTTAGGTACATCCGATCTGCAACCATCCCATCCTTCCTCAATTTAAATTTTAGCACACCTCATACGTGTACTGTGAGCAGGAGGAAGGATTACATCAATATTGAGCTTACTCAATCCGTTCAGGCCTTAAGCACCTGAATTCGTTCTCTTTAATTAGATCCATTCCTGTCTAGAGACGCTGTAATTTCGAAACTGTAGCCTTACCTGGTAAGATCATCCTCTTGCTCCCCCCCCTCACCAATCTTGTTGTTCTTCACTTCGCTCATTCAACAGATCCACATCCTTCATAATAAGAGGTTTCCAGAACCGGTATACAATATTCAAGATGTGCCCTAAACACTTCCTTATACAAGGGGATAACCACATCCCTATCTCTGCTATCAAAATTCCTGTATATCGTTGACAAAAAAGGCCATGAACTGTCCTGGCAGCATGTCTGCACTGCTAAAAGAACATCATATATCGACTGCACAATTACCTACAGGTCTCTTTCATTCTCTACTGCCCTGAGTGTGGTACCTTGCTTTAGCCAATATTAAATTTCAATTTGCACTTCTTATTCCGATGCCGAATTTATCAAGATCATGTTGCGTTCTATTATCCTGATTACTGTGATTAACCTTAGCAACATTCTGTTTTAATCTGCAAACTTAGATGTTAAGCCTGGTATCCCTTCATCAATATCATTATAAATACAGAAAACAACGATGCGCCAGACTGAACCCTGGGGAAATCCCGGTAATAATATTAGTTCTAGAATAGTAGTGCCCATTGATAAACAATCTCTTGTCTTTTCCCACCAACCATCCCTTAATCCATAGCAACAACTTTCCGTTAATGCCACACTCTTCCAATTTGAGCAACAGTATCAAAAGCTTTCTTGAAATCCAAGTATATGATATCAAAATTATTTTTTGCATCCAGTTCCTTTGTGATCACATCATAGCATCCAATCAAATTGGTCAGGCAAGATTTCCCCTTAACAAACCCATGCTGTGTCTTAAGTATTACTGCAGTCTTGTCTCGATGATCTTGCATTGTTTCTTTAACCAGTGACTCCATTATATTCCCCGGAACAGAAGTTAAATTAACAAGTCTGTAATTACTCGTATCACCCTTTGATCCCCCTTTCTGAATTGGAGATACATTTGCACATCTCCAGTCCGTGTGAACCTCCCCTGAATCCAAGTATGCTCTCATAATTATCGCTAAGGATTTGTATGCTTCCTCTGCTGCCTCCCTTAGTATGATTGGATAGATCCCATCCACCCTGGTGATTTTCTTATGTTTAACTTCAACGATTTATTCTCCACTTTCAAAATCATTTAGCTTGTTTGTTTAGTTTGATAAACTTCTGGTCTGCATTTCCCTACAGAATGTTCTGAAAATATAAATCCAAAATACTCATTCAGTTTTTCAGCTATCTGAGCAGGATCATCAACAGTCGAACCATCGTTATCAAGTGGACGAATCTGATTCATTCCCTTCCTTTTAGAGTTTACATAAGTAATGAAGTCGTTTCTGTTTTTCTTTGCATCCTGTGCCAAAGTTTCTCATAATCTGCCTTCTCTTTGCTAACCTCCTTTGTGACTTGATTAGATTATACGCAAAGGCTTATGGTAGATATAAATCTACCATAAGATATAAATCTACCATAAGCCTCTGCGTCGCCTGATAATTTGTATGCCTCCCATGTATTTTATTCTCTACCACGAGACTCATTAATTCATCTGACAACCACCTTGAACAATATTTCTTGGTTGGTACGAAAAGCCTAGTACTTTCCAAGTTTAATTCCTTGAATGCTTCCCATTTAAAATTTGCTGTTGGTAATATCATCAGATGGATTTCATACACTTTCAATTAAAATCCTAACTCGCGACGTTTTTCTCAACCTTGCACTGTACTTGTTAATTAAATCCCCAGATCTTCTACTCTTAATACCATTAGCACCAACGATGACAACAGTGTGCACTTAAAAGATGACAGATGCTCTACAACGGCATCTGCTTCAGCTCCCGGCAGACATAACTGGTCTTATTACACCTGTCCTTTTATTACAGTAGATTTCCTACTTTCCTGACAATCCGCTCATCAACTATAGCTACTTCCTGTGGTGCGGTCGGTGTCATTGTGTTTTCTGATGTTGGAGTGTGGCCTGAAGAGTTGGGTTGGGTGGGTGAGTGCGAACGGCTCCCTCTCTTTTAAATCTTCGAAGGCATCAATTCTAATCTTTAAGCCCTCACTAATGCCTTCAGAATGCCCAGTTTGAGCTGAACTTCCTCATACTCTTTGCAGCGAACACATACATCCCTTACGGTCGCATCATATCCTTCTGCCAACGAAAGTTCTTTCCCCAAACCAAAGCTTCGAGTCCTTTGCTTTTCTTCTCTAATCGGAGACATGATATTAGTCTAAATGTAATTTGAAAACAACATAAGAAAAACTAAGAGATCGATAAGAATAACGCTACGCTGATCTCGCTTATTTAACTGGTGTATAATCGAAACTTCTGAGACTAAATTACACTGCTACCCTTGTTTCTTGTTTATGTAAATTTTATTCACTCCACTTTAAATGCAAATACTGAGATTCAGCCTTTCCTTTTGTGAGGTAACTTTCCGTCACACTAACCAACATATTTGAAATTGCTACTTAACTGCACGTACGTATTGTAATGGAGCTGAAAAAGTCCATGTGATAAATACCGGGAAATGTCAATAAATAAAAGCCAGCACAGAATTCACTTCAAGATGATAATAGGGCCCTTCTTATATGTGTCATCTTTGAATGAACTTCGACAGATGTCCAATACAGCCTTTTAGTATGTTGAACTAAAGTAGGATATGCGTTTTATAACAGTCTAGATGGTTCTATAAATTTCAATTTCTGCGTATAATAGCCCTATTTATGTCTCTCTATCTTGCTTATGATTATACGTTCTACCTTTACAACATTGAAATTACTTCAACTTTCGAGGTTAAAAGGAAGAAAGGGATGATAGATTTCCCATGGACTGCAATTGTGATCCGCTTATTTTTATTTATGTGTTATATCTTGTTTCTTTCACATGCACTCTTGAAAAATCGAAAACAAGGTTTTCGATTATTCAAGAGTGCATTTTAAATTGAATTTATTTGCAAAGTAACATTTATATTGAATAATCACCATTCCTGTACTCAAAACTATAATCTAATAGTACCAAAGAAATGCTTTTGCTGGAAAAGGCTGATTATCGGACACGACCATAGCGAGTGTGGAAAATAGCGTTAGATACCCCAGCTGATGTTGTTGATGAACTGGATGAGTATTTCGCATTGGTCTTTAAATTGGTTAAACTGTGCGAATCGAGCTGAGTAAGAAGAAGAAAGTTTATTACTAAAACTTCAGAGCCCCAAGGGAAGATACTCCGGTGAACTTGATAATGATACCCATTAACTTTAAGGGGAGCAGAGAAAGAGTGTTATGAGCCATTAAGTTTAGTTATTGCGATATAATTGCAATCAAGATGTTTGGATTGGAAAGGATGGAACGAAGTGGCTAACTACACACTGGTCAGTTAGACTTCGGTGGTAGTAAAAAGTCATGGAGATAATGATTGAGAATCTAGTGCGCAGCGTATACTATAGATATAAATCATATTCAAAAAGAAACATAGCATGGCATTGTAAAAGAAAAATCTTGTTTAATTAATCTGGTCAACTAATTTCACAGAGTCACTCATGAGCTGGAAGAAGGAGATAATTTTAACATTGTTTATTTGAATTTTTATTTTTACTCCTTCTCCTAGAGAAAGAATGATAAGTTGGAACATGTTGGGATCAAGTATGGGATCTTTAGATGGATCAACTGCATGGTGGCTACAGGATAAGAGGAAGAGGGTTGTAATTAATGATTACTCTTCAGCTTGGACTATGGTTAGTAATGATGTTCCTCAGGGAAGAGCACCGGGTCATTGCTGTTCATAATTTTCTTATATGACATTAAAGAAGATACGCAGGGCGAGATGTCAGTATTTCCAGATGGTATCAAATTGGAAGAATGATTAAAGATCTTTCTTCTGCCAAGCAGCGTTCCTTCAGAACAAGTTGGAGAGGCTTCAGAGTTGTTCTGAAAATTGGCAGCGTTGTTTTATTACTGCAAAATGCTCTTGTACTTTGGAAATATCAACCCCAAGATAATGTTTTCAGGGGTTGAGCTAAAACAGGTGGCGGAATAAAGGAATTTAGGGATTGCAATATGGAGATATGAATTTTTCGATGCAGTGTAGACTGGCGACAAAGAGGACACGTGATATCGATGTCTCCTCGATGTCTTCTTATCGATGATTTATCAAATATTTATGTATTTTAGGTGTGCCCGTTGCTCGTCCATTCTCGCAGGTCGACTGGGTGTAAAGGGACGACGCGCAGGCTCAAACAATATACCTGAATCAAACCTTCCGTAGTGGTCGATAAACGAGGTGTAGTTTCATTGCCCATTAATGAATTTGCTAAATTTCGTCCACAGTTTAGTATTTTTATTAAGCAATAAAATAAATTCTTAGTCGCTCAGCAGGTGAAGCAGAATTATTACTGTTAATAAATTACAATAAATAAATTCCACATATTATTAATTTTTCTTTTATGTTTTTAGAGTGGAAACAACACGCAATGGAAAGAGTGATCGAAGGAATTCGTCATTCAAATTCATATTTAAGAAACTATGTACTCTTCATGTATTCCATGAAATCAGGTAAAATTTTGATAGTCTTGAAACTATCTACATTTAGAATACTTAAGCGTAGATTTGCTCTTCCGTTTATTCAAGCCTTTTTGTTTAACATTAATAAACAATAAGATTGGTGCACAGGTATTTGTCCCTCTTGAAAACTAAATATTTCGAAATAAGTTTGGTCATTTGCAACCTGCCTCACAGTATATGATTCCACATAACACACATTCAGCTTAAAAATGTGAAAAATATATTTTAATCCTTCATTTTGTAGATTTCTTGTGGCACAACAGAGAACGTGAAGTGGCAAGACTCCATGAGAAGGGAATTTCTCTAAGGCTCTTCTTGGACAAGAAAGGAATCAGATATATAAACAGTTTAAATGACCCTTTCACTCCTAACCCATCTGCTCAATGCGAATTGAAGTACAACGTTCTTTATAGTTGCCACAACGTTGACCATGCTCTAAGTAATCTTCAAAAGGTATTGCATTCATCTATATATAAATCAATCTGTTACTTTTTAACTATTAACCTTAATTCGTATTCGAAATTGTTTTTGAAACAATACTTGGCAAGCGCAGCTTTCAGGAAAATTCCAACCGAAATCATGTATTTTATAATACTAAAATTCATAATTCATGTTTCAATATTCAACATTCATAATGTTTCTAATGCTTAGCAGTGTAATAAAACTACAGTGGTACACCTACTTGCAGGTACATATGAGAACAAAGTTTACAAGCAAATGGTTTGTGTTCGTAAATGACCCAATAAGCAACTCAAATGTAATTGAAAAATTCTCCACCTTTCTTCATGGAATTTATGATATAACTTTCATCACTTCTGCCCTGAGTAGTCCTGAAATTCAGCACGTAAGTTTACCTTAACTATTTCTTATATCCACATAATATTGTGCAATTAAATGAAATACAATATGTTGAATGTTGTTGCTTTATTTTTACTTTTCAGAATGCATCCCAATATGAAATACATCGTTACAAGAAACCTCTCTTTGGATCATTTGCCATTCCCGATATAATTTTTGATAATGAAACAAATTTTCAACAACGTTCTTTATCTGATGACTGTAGAAATTTGCAGGGTTCCACAGTAAGGGTTTCTGCCATTCCTGTAAGTTAGATGATAAAATTTATTAATTATTATCAATTTCTAATTTATCTCCTATGAATGTTCGCTTAATCATATTTGATCCTTTCGTTTATGGTTATAATCAATCACCTGAATATTTATATCTTTCGTGGTATTTTAGATATAATTAACTGAAAAGACTTCCATGTTGGAATTGTGTTCAGGTGAGAATATAATTATCATTTTGTCAATTTTGGTGTTATTCGAGGTCGTTAAATGATTTATAATTATGCTGTAATTATGAGGCATGTTTGAAAAGTAAGGTAATAGATATTTTGGGGAATAAAGTGTATACCTTTAGCAACAAGAATACTTCGCACGAATAAGGCACAAATCCATAAACCCTTGTTGATTTGAAGTGACTAAACAAGATGGTTATCTCGGTTATGTTTCGATGTGTCTCTGACCTATCAGTGTATTGTTTATATATTACATTTTAGCTTCGATGTTAAAAAGTGCTTATAAAGAACAATTGGTTCAATAATTGGTTCAATATTTATTGATGAAAAATACCTTCAAGCTGATTTTTCTAATATAAGTTCCATTTTTTTACTATTTTAAAAGAATATCTTTACTAGACTAACTACAGACATCAAAGGAGAATTGATGCTGTCTGGCGGAATAAATGAGAGATTCATGAAGACATTTTCTGAGAAGATGCATTTTAAGTAAGTGTACGCTGAAATTTTATTTCTACAAGATTTATGTACGTGGATTACTCCAAAATATACCACATTTCTGTTTTTATTTTACAAAGCAGCTGTGTTTATTCTACAGCACTCTTACATTTATATGTCCAAGTGCATCCTTTCTTCCTATTGTGACGTGCTCCCTCATCAACGTGGATGCTTTCATGGATGTCCACCTTCTGACGGGATTCATGGAAGCAGTCATCTTTTACTGCTGCCACAGATACACCATCATCTGTGGGAAGACATGTTAGCATAATCAAAGGTAGAAAGAATGTGGAAGTAAGGGTTCTGTAGAAAAATTGTCTTGTATAAAACGTGAACCTTCGAAATGATCCTGTCAGTTAAATTCCACATTTAAGATAAATGAGGTACGTGAAGAGGTTGGTGACTACTAACTTTTATTGTCAGGAAATTACCTCAGTATGATGTAAAAAGGATCCTCGCTAGCCAAGCCTCTTTGTTCAGTTCGAAAAATACTTCCTTCGATCCATGTTGTCGACTCAAGATGAATCCCTTCGGTCGGAGACATTTTTGGCTGTTTAGAGCATTTATGTACTTTATTTTATAGATTGTCGGTCCCTCAGAAATGCTTTACACATGCTTTTTCCCCCCACAAACTCCTCTTTTCATCCCGAAAAATCTCTGATCACCAATTTTCAGAATGAAATATTGATTTGATATTTATTTGTGTAACGTAAAGCCACGCTATGAAAATCCTTGTTCAAAAATATTACTTTTTGTTTTCCGAGCTCTTAATAATGTTTATTATTTGTTTAGCGTGAAGATTAAAATTCCGGATGACGAAGAATATGGGAAAATGTTAAACAGTTCTTTCAGTGGACTTTTTGGGCTGGTTTACGAACAGGTAAAATTGAGAAATAAAATCAGTTTGAAGAAGTACAAGTGATCTTAGTAACCAATGAATACCTATTGTAAAGTATGTTTTAATTTTTTTTAAATTCTAGTTTAAAATTTGCTTTGAGGAATGGTCTGCAAATAAATTTCCAGTATCAAAACAGGGCTATATACAATTGATATTCGCCATAGTCTTTCAAAATGTCATATAAGTGAAGCCAGATGGTTATTTCTGTGGCCCCGTAGTTTTTATTTTTTTTTATTTTTACTCTTTTAATGATTATGGATTTCTAAAACAGCTACGTTATTATAACAATATTTCACCAGCAGGTGAGCAAAGCAACTTTGAATTACAAAAATATATTTGTTTTAAAATTCAAATTGAATCAATCTAAAACTGAAATTAATCTACCATCCAAACTCATTTTCAGGAATGTGATATGACTGCTACTCGTCTCATAAATAATTACGATAGATCTTTGGCTCTAGATGCAATCCAGCCGGTTTTCGGTTCTAATATAGTGTTTGTTACAAGAGCTCCAAGAGAGATACAGAAAACAACAGTGTCCCTTTTGCCATTCTCTGGTCAGGTAAGTTAATCATTATGAGAACTTACAGAACCAACAACTCAAGTATTCAGCAATAGTAAAATGTTTCAAATCTGGCAGTAAATGTCAGTTGATGTCTGTGAAAAGGGATTTTTAATATCGTGCTCTACTCTTTCCCAAATTTCCATGAATCATGTCTTGTCCCTTCTATAACCACTAGAAGATGATTGTCTGAAGATAACTCATGCAATGTACCTGCTTCAGTTCTAATTCTACCAATCCTATTCTTTATCGGCCGTCGGAAAATTGGAAACTCTCCATTATGTATGCTCTTAAACCAACTATTTTTTTCATAATTAAGAAATTTCGGCGAGTGAATGGCTGGCATAGAAGACACGCAGACTTCCAAACAAGAACGTTTTTATTGTAACTTTCCAAATTTAACATAAGTTACCAGTAATTGATCCCTAGGGAAAATACTAGGGTTTAAATATTAGTATTAGTAGTGCAAATGATGCAAGGGAGCAAACATACATAACATCAACCAAAAAAAACCCCGATTTACCTACCTAATCTGTCCACACAGCTCTAATTTGTCTGATTCTTCCATACATTTATTAAAACTACTCACTTCCACAATATCAGATGATAGTTTGTCCCCACAATCGATCATTAAGCCAGAGAATGATTGACTGTCCCCACAATTAATCATTCTGTGGCTAAAATCTAATTTTCACATCTGTTCTGTAACCATCCTTTTATCGATTTATGCCCTTTTACGTATGTTGTCTGAGAAAAAGTACGATGATATTTAGTTTAGTCAATCCATTTAAAGCCTTTAACACTTCAATACTCCAAACAGCTACTCCTCGCAGTTAAGTTTCCAAGTTTTCAGAAGTGAAGTCTTTCTTTTGTTTCCATGGCTAATCTTGTTGCTGTTCTCTGCACATGTTCCAAAAGGTCCATATCTTTAAAATGAAGCTTTTGTAAGTGTATGCAATACCCACGTTGCGGCCTGAACATTATCTCATACAACGGGATAATCACCCCTGTCCCTAACGGAAAAATTCCTGCTTATCACTGACAGAGAAACATGAGCTCTAGCAGCCTCTATGTACTGCTCAGAGGAATTCATATCTAATTGCGCAATTATTCCTCCACCCCAGATATTTTCCTTTCTCCATCTTGAGTACGGTATAATCTAGTTGGTATGCAATTTAGGAATTTGTTTTGTTGTTGTTACAATTCAGTCATGTTGTGAAATAGCCCATAGAGATTCCCCACATCATCGACGGGACTCGAACTCAGATCTTTTCCACCCAGTGGGAGGAGGACGGCGATTCTACCACTGTGCTACCATGATCGCATTTAGGGATTATTGTTTCTCATACTTCTCAGCCCATCTGCCTAATTTTTCTGTTTTGTTGCTGTGCCAGTCTCATAGTCCGTTAAAAAGTAATTAGTTCATAGCCAATACTCACTCCCATCTTTTTAATTTTTAATGGAAATGAGAATAAAAGTGGAGTTAAGAGGCCAATCTGTTCAAAATGCAATTTTAACTTTCATTTTCTTTTTCAGCTTAATTCTTATCATTTGTAATAGGAATGTTCTGACAAAAATATCTATTTGACCTTAACATCTCTTTCAGTTGTGGCTGTCATTGGTGATATGCAGTATTTTAGTTTGCTTCTGTATGTATGGTATACTTCGAGTGTCATCCTTTATCTATGGAGGTCCCACTGTCTCCATGTTTAGTGTAATCTGGCTCATATACGGAAGTTTTCTCTCACAAGGTGAGCAATTAATAACTAATTCACTTTACAATTTCTTATTAGTAAGCTTTACTTATTATTATTTAATTATCCTGTTAAAACTAATATTTATGGTTAAAGTTGCAAGTGTAATCTGAATTTTTAATAGTCGTATTAGTATTTACATCTACGTGTACATAATTTGCAGGTGCACAACAGAAAATTCTACTTTTCCAACCTTTCCGACATCTGTACGCATTCTGGAGGTTGTCCACGCTGATAATCGTAATGGCCTATTGCAGTACTCTTTTATCATTCGTGACAGTCACGATACGTGAGGATCCCATAGAAACTATTGACCAACTGTCCGAAGCTATTAGGGACGGCGCAATCTCATGTGGAGTTGTGAAAAATACGGTGGTACACATGCAAATAACGGTAAGTATTTAGTATAATATCATATGTGTATTAGGGAATGTGTTCGCTGGATATAATGATATGCACTGATCTCATTAAATAATGAAATTCTTAAATAAGGTAGAATTTAAAGCAAATATGAAGTGGAACTCAGTCTTCTTGTGGATACTAGTTTTTTGGCGGCATAGATGAGCCGCCAAACAAAAAGCTTGAAGGAGATGTACACGAAAAAGCATATTTTGTGAATTGGACTCAATGTTTTATCCACTAGCAAATTAGACGTATTTGTAGTTCCAACAGACAAACAAAATAAGCTACCTTCCAAAGAAATATCAAATACACTCTAAAGAGGGCTAATATATATCCAATTTAGAGATATTACTCATTATATATATAAAGGGTAATATATATCTAAATTAATCTGTATTTATTTTAACATGCTTTCATTAAATATTTATATCTTTGAAACGATGATTGCCTAAGCGGTTTCGAGGATTGAAATTTGGTTGCCAATGTTTTCCCAGTTTCAATTTAGGTAATCCCTAGTTGCCCAAATTGAAATTTAGCGAATTAGAAGACTGGTTGCCAAAATCTTCCCTATCTGGAAGGCTTTAAAGAACCGCTCAAAGAAATTGATTATTTTTAAAAATAAAAATGGGATGTTCACATCATATACCCAGAGAATAATTCTGTATGTTAGAAATTTTCTCGGGGTATGTGATGAGAAAAACACTTTCTTTTCTTCAAATAAGCATAAATTCTGCTGTTTCTCTGAATGGTTTTGTCTTCTAACAGAAGGATGATAGCGATTCTCTTCGGGAAATTCGAAGATGTCTGAAAGAAAATCATCTTTTCCTTCCGAAAAGAATAGAAGAGGGCCTGGGGAAGGTTCTTCGAGGAAATTATGCATACATCGATTCTGCAAGTGCTATTGAAGCAGCCATTCCACCGGAGGCCGAGGAAAGTTTCTTAATATCTGAGGATTCGTTTTTTGATTTTTCTGCAGGACTCTACATCCAGCATTCCCATCCTTGTAGAGAGACATTCAGTGTCATGTAAGTGAAGTAAAGTATTATCCATTTGTTGAAACAGGAATTGTAAAATCGACTTATTTTAAAAATAAGATGAGTTCAGTTCAATTATTTCTAGCAAAAAACCCGTTAAATTCAAGAAAAGTGACTTCAAATATTATGATTTAAAAAAACATCCAAAAAGTTACAGAAGGTATTTTTCACGTTCATAAATGTTATAAGTTTTTATTTTATTATCCTCCTTTTAGAGGGCATGAACATTTTTCAGAAATTTTTATCTTTGGTGGTGCATATTTATATAAAGATCGATTAAATTTGAAAATAGGTGCATGTGGTAATATTTAATATTTAATTCCTTGTAGGGTATTGAAAATACTTCAGGCAGGACTTGACCTCAAGTGGCTGGAAGAGATGTCCTTCATCCTCACGTTCCCTGCACGGAAATATCTAACAAAGGAAGGAAAGCATAAGGATCTGGCATTTCACCACATTCAAGGTGTTCTCATCGAATTACTTTTAGGATATTTAATTGCTTTGATATGTTTGGTTGGAGAAATTCTATACAGCAAATTGTTTCGATGTTTTAAGCGATGGAAAATCTCTGCAGTAAGCGATTATAACTTTTGAAGTACAGCTCATTCGCTTAAAATAACACTGCCATAAAAAGTGAGCAAAATCCTAGACTTCTTGATTTGCACATATTCAAAGATACTCACCTTTGTATTAAACGTTTTTATCATAAAATATGTATTCAGAATCTAAATATGTAGTATCTACTTCTAGAGCAGAAAATTGCTTCATAAATCTTTCCAAATGATAAATTTAAGTCATACTCCGTATACGAAGGAGGAAAATATTTCTCTTCTGCATACCATGCATAATTACATCTGATAATTTGTTGTTTTTTCTTAATTTAAAGGAGTTTCTTGAAATATGGTATTCTTGATTATCTAAAAACACAGCCATCCAAGCTATATAAATATCACTGCCATCTAATCTTTATAAATATCACTGCCATCTAATCTTTATAAATATCACTGCCATCTAATCTTTATAAATATCACTGCCATCTAATCTTTATAAATATCACTGCCATCTAATCTCTATAAATATCACTTCCATCTAATCTCTAAAAATATTACTGCCATCTAATCTCTCTAAACATCAGCCCTCGTGGGTAGTACAGTTGTTAGAATAGCTGTCCTCCCCACACCAGATGGAAAAGACCTGAGTTCGAATCCCGTCGATGACGTGAGGAATTTTTATGGGCCTTTTTCACAACGTGGCTGAGTTAATCGGTCTCAGGCGAGGGTAGCATGGTTTTTTCTCCCGGAAACTCGGGTTTTTCGTCCAGCAAACAGAAAATCGATCTCAGAACACGCCCAATTTACAGACAATATATACAGAGCATATGGCCTTAGTTGCCGGTACTACTACAACAACAACTCCAAATATCACTGCCATTTAAACTCTAGAAATTGTAAAGAAATGTAGTATGATATAAAATGTAAATGAATAGGTTTTTATAAATATAAAGCATATTGTATGTGATAATGTTTTTGACTGCCTGTTTAATAATTACATGTCACCAGATAATTTTGACAATTTCTATGCTGTGTATTAATGTTTCCAATTAAATACTACGATTATATTATCATAATAGTGTTGATATTTTTTTCCAAAACAGTGCAGATCTAGGACTATTTTATACCTCATTTTATGGCTTTGGTCTCTCATGCTCAGCATTTGAAATCAGAGAGCTATTTCTGACAGGTGTTCTGTTTCCTTTTCATGGCAAGAAATGAGGGAATTTCTTAAAAATAATATTTTATAGTTTGATTACAGGTGGACTACAAGACAAGTTTTCCCACATCATGGTACTAACGATGGATAACTATCATAAACTTTATTAGTTTAAAAAATATAAGAAAAATTAAGAGCCTATTTTTGTGTGGCTGGAGAAGTCGTTCGATGCACACTGAAACCTGTTAAGTTTTATTAAATATTATTTTGCATTTGTAAGCATTTCTTTTAAAATGATCAGGTCGATCAATAAAGGACTCATGTCCATTTAAGTTTCAAAAGATAACACAAGATAATAAATAATATTAGTTATTAACTTATAAATTATATAAGATAATAAATAATACTGCGATTAATTAATAATATATGTAAGTGTGAATTTCTATTTAAATAATCCTTTACATAAACGTTCTGCAAATAAACATAAGCCAGACAATAAATATCCTGACAGCAAGAAGACATAAGGAACCAGAAAAGCCTCCAGTCCAAGTGGATCAACATTTAAGTGATCTTTATTTGAAGATCTTTGGAACGTTATATTTTCCTTCAACATGAACTCTGTTTTCCATTTATATATGAGGCCAGCTTCTACAATTTTCATAATTCTGCAAATAAATAACAGGAAATACTGGATGTTAGCGACGCAAGAAATGAAAGATATTTATAAAAATATTTACAGATATAATTTATAACTATGATAATGATATAATGATATCTATCTATTAGATCTATTATCTATCTATTATCTTATATCTAGGATTTAGATAATTTCATCTAAATCCTAACATTTTTGGAAGTACGCTATTTTCTAGAGTTTATAAAGAATGTTATTTAGAAGTTTTAACAATTGCCGGAAATTACGTAACAAATTTCTTACTCAGTTAGAACTGAAATAAGGTAATTCTTTCGGAAGGTGCTTGCATATACCGAGTAGAAAATTTATTAGATAAATCTATGTAAGTAGTATGTAAGTCCCTCTTCAGTCCGTTGAACAGCCGGGATTCTTTGTTCCATGAGCTCAGCAAGGTATTAAAAGCTTACAACAGATTGCGCATCTCTGCGCCAAATAGTTTTCTTTCCCCTTCAAACCTCAGGTTCTAATTGAATTGAGATCTTTTTACTGGACAGACAACAATAGTAGACAGAATGCACTCTAATTTCCTGAAACGTTGGAAGAACCTATTACCTCATGTCCCATGAACGAAACTGCAGCTATGAAGGGAAATTGGCCTGATCTAAACCATTTCCAGATTACCCGTGGTATTCAAATATTGCTCCAATGGTATTAAGGGTCCCAATGTACACCTCGAGAATCCCTCTGCATTACATCGCCACTACCAGAGTGAAATAGCAGGAACCAGGATTCGTCAGACTAGTGACTTTTTTCAATCCTTCACTGTACAGTGTTGTATTCCGAAGCTCACTATAACTGCACCTTCTTGTTTTTTTGCTAAAGGGGTGAAACTTGGTTAGTCATTGATTGCTATACCCTATTCGAGATAGTATACGAGGAACTGTCCGTTCTGAAATGCCTCTTTGGTTACTGTTGGTTGTTATTTGACTAACTGTAGTCTTTCTATTAATACACACAAGTTTCCTTAACCCCTCGGATCAATGAGCTCTTTCCGACCACTGAAATGTCATTTACTGGATATTAGTTGGCTATTGGAGTACTCTCGATACACCCGAGACAAAGTTACACGTGAAAACACCAATAGGGTTGAAGTTTCCAAGATGCTCATAGTGAAGTGTCTGTGGCTGACTACCATACCATGTCCATAGTCACTTAAAAATTTTCGTTTTACCCATTCTCGCGCTGAATTGCACACAAATAACAACAACCCTACGCATATGCCCACTTACTTTATATCGCATGGTAATAACACATGATATTGTTTCTGAATGAGCAATCCATTTCGTGAAAAGGATAAGTACCTAATAAATTGATACAATAGTGTAATTGAGATCAACTATAATAGAGTACAAAATAGTATAACAACTTTCCATTTCATGAAACCCATATAATGTATACTTCGAAATTTCTCCAAATAGACACTACTTACAGGTTATTAAACTGTCCTTTGCACGGATGAGAATGGTGAATGTAGAACCCGCTGTAAGCTGCATAAAAGTAATCGGCTGAGATTAAAATATTTTCTTCACCAAAATGTGAAGCAACTTGATGGATATGCGACTCCAGACCAATCAGAGCGTATTTTCCTTGGCTAATCTGAGACACTGCAGATGGATAATCATCTGCCAAAATGCACTTATCTATCTGAAATTGGACCTGCTTGGAGTTGTTCATCTGCGTAAAAAAAACAGTGAAATCAATTTAGTAGTAAATATTCTTATTTAGTTATATACACTCGTAATTTAAAACAACGGGACATCAGTAGCTCATAAAAACCAAATAATATTTAACATACCGGAAAAACACCAACAAGATTCAAAGTTTATAACAGGTTATAAAGACTGTTAAATACAATCTTACTACGGTATACAATAAATTCCAGGTTATGTACATTCAAATATTAGTATTTATAGAAGAGTTTTAACTGAAATGTTAATATTACGTCCATGGATTAAACATGACTACAAATGCAGTCGATGAGTTGGTATTATAATCTGCTGTGAACAGTTGACATTGTAATCTGTGATCTCACAATGTCAACCATTCGGAACTTTAAACCGTGAGCATTTTTCACCGAATCCAAAGCCTCGGTTTTGTTTTTAATTGAGAAATAGTCATGTATAAAACTCAAAAACTTACCGCAAAGAATTCTTGGGCTTCGGAATTAGCCACAACAACACATTTCACCTTTCCTTCTCTCACAGCTTCTTCCAGTTGCACAATGAATTGCATGAGCCTATCTGCCTTCCTGACTGAGATCATGGATTGCAGCATGGTACAGTGCAAGGAAACTATTACCACTGATGATAAAATCCAAAACCCATAGATTATTCGGAAAGAAGCATGGCGGAAGAACTCTGAAGCATTAGCTACATGAACACATTAAAATATCCTTCAGGTAAAAATAGGAAAATAAATGTGAAAGCAATTAATATTAGGTGGAACTAAATAGTTTATCCCTATTCGACAGTCACTTAAATCGAACATAATTACTATAAATCAAAAAGTGTACTTTATTATTATTATTATTAAATTAATAATATTTGCTGATGTTCATTGTGCAGATTATATTAATTATCAATATCACAGTGTGGTCATACCTCCTTGTTGAAGTAGGTTTCCATAAACGATCCAAATGATTCGAATGCATTTTGGTTTTCGGGTTTTAGAAAGATAAGACGATATCCGCAGCGCTCCATACATAGAGGTAATTACTGTAATCATCGTGATCCCCAAAGTTAACCACATCTGGAAAAAAATAGAACGAGAAAACATTATTATAAATTACTTGTCAGTCTTAACCTTATATCCTTAAATTAATCTTAAATGTTATTAGTATATTTGAGCTTCCTGAAATGCGTTATAAAGAGAAGTAATTGAGACATTGCTTGTTCGGCTAAGCCCTTAGCGGGTGTCAAAGATAGAAATATGTTGTCGTTGTTGTAGGGTTTTAGGGGCATCAGTAACTTAGGCCATATTGAGAATTTTGAGTATGTGGAAATGAAAACACTTAACGTGGAAGTTGGGAAGGAGCCCGATTTCACTAAGGATGAGTTATTGGCAGCGATTCGGCGAATACGAAGAAACAAATGTCCTGGTTTAGGCTTAATAGACAGAGAAGTAATCAAGCCTAGCTTTACCATAATACCGTCTTGTAAGGACCCGTCCTTACATTAATTAATAAAAATTGTTAAATATTATGAGAATTTAACTGTAATACGAATAGTGGTTTTCTGATAAAAACAACATGGGTTAAGAAGCTCTGGAATTCAAAAATACCTTCCAGTCACTCCCTGTTTAGTTGTAGTTTGTTTGTATGGAAATTCTTTGACGAGTCAGTAAAAGTAAATAACCGTGACAAATCCCCATTAAGACAGAGGCAGATGCACCATAGTAAGGGCCAAGAGCACTTAAGTTGGCTCTCTTAGAAATTTCACGGTGGAACGCTAGTAGAGGTGGGCGACGTCACCAGGTGTGCGCGCGTGAGGTCACGGGAAGAGCTGTGACGTTTCTCAGTTAACCTGAACTTCCGCCTCTCGTTCTAGATGGTTCTCGTATATTCTAGGCCACGGAAGTTGGGAAGAAGACCCGCCCACGGAAGATGAGAGGAGACAAATGAGAGCACAGGAAAAGGGATGCGCAGATCTCCTATTGGCCAGGAAGAAAGTGGAGGGAATTTTTAGAGGGAGATTAGGAAGAAGTTTTCGTGGCATTCAGGGAGAAGCTTTCGTGGCATTCTGGAAAAGTTTTCGTGAGATTCGGAAGAAGTTTTCGGAGGAGTCGGAAGAAGTTTTCGGAGCGGTCTGGAGGATGATTTGAATGAGTTGGAGAACGATACAAAGCAGAGCGGTAGTCTAATTTGGGTGATAGCTGCAGCCCTGAGGTAGATGGAAGCAGTGATAGAAATTCTGCGTATCCCGACAGCCCGTAGGAATGTTCACCTGTAAACATGGAAGCCGTAGTGAGGAAGAAGGAAGAATCACACCCTGAGAATTATATAGGCAAAGTCAGTCGAATGAGTGGTCGAACCATTGACCTACTCGAAAACCCCTCTATCCACGGAAGAAGAAATGCTGACCGGTAAAGAGTATGCGACACTGATTGATTCCAGCCGTGCAGTACCCGGTAGGGAAGCACCATAATCACCGAGGTCCCCAAACGAGCGCCCCCGCATTCCAGTACCTGAATGACCGATATGAAAGGAAGCCAAGCAGAGAGGGAAGTTCCAGGCCTAACACGTAAGTGCTAGAGAGTTTACCGACATAGGTGTGCTTAATTTATTAAGGAGAGGACTTTAGAATAAATAGATATTTATAGTTAAGGAGGGAGGTTTAAGTAATGAATATATGAATAAAAGTGTAAGGTATTTAAGACGGACGCAGCCTATAATTTGAAGTGAAACTCCTCATATAAATGCTTGCTGGAAGGAGAGGTTATAATAGATAATTGAGAATTGTTTAGGGTTGGGAAAGTTTTTTTATATTATATATGAAGTTAAAGGTTGGAATTTTGAATTATTTATGAGTTGATTTGTGGAGAGTATTTCTGATTTGAGTAGGGGCTAATTAAAAGTGATATATATATATAAAGGTATAGAGGATTAACGGTCCTGAAGGGTAATGTTAAATTGAATTGATTAATATTTCCTGTTAACCTGATTGCAGTAAGGGTGTCTAATTGAATAAATGAAATTTTCGTACAAATTGAGACACGAACTCTGAAGGGTTTTGTGAGCCAGTTCATTGGCTGGTAGTTGTTGGTTTGTTATACAGACTGTTCAGAAGAAGAGTTGGAAGAATCTATGTAAAGTGAATACCACGACCTATTGAAGTCCCTGTAAAGAACATGAAGAGACACCATAGCATAATGAATAATAATGTGTATTAGAATAGGATATCGGATGATGAAACATTTGAGTTTGAACAAGATATTTACACATATAAAGGTTAATGAAATAACAAGTCACTATTATTAGTTTCTGTATGATATGTTAATAAACATTGTTTTATTTTACATTCATGTGTTGGAGTCTGTCATTCCGAAACTCAGCCAATCCTGTGGAGAAATACTTAAAATAATTAAGGTCCCCTACGAGTCAGGTAATCTTCTGAGAACAAACAAGTCAGATGCTAAGTGGGAGGATTGGACTACGGGGATATACATATAAAAAAAAAAAAAAAGGGGATAAATTATAATAATTAAAATATAAAGAAAATTAGGGCAACCAAGAAGAACAATAATACCACCACAAGAAATAAATACCACAACCCCCCACAATAAAAAAGCCCCACCCCCACAGTCTCATCTTCTGACCACATTTAATGCCTGCCTTCGTGGCAAACTCTTCCCATGCCAATGGAAACAGCCACAGCTGAATCTTATCTTGAAATCTACTAAACAAAAAGAAACGTGGAGAGGCAGGGAAGGTAAAGTGAATTTTATCCAGGATATTCGGTTTTTCATCCAGCAAGCAGAAAATCGACTATAGAACACACGCAATTTACAGACATATTAATATAGCTCAATATGGACTAAGTCACTGATGTGCCTAAACCTAGCAACAGAAACAAGAAGCCTGATTAAATTCGCTGAGATTATTTAGCATTCGCCTTACATCTCGTACGGGAGGTGTTCTCTGGAGCACGGCACGTATAGCCTTAAAGGTAGGCCTCTGTTTCTTTATAAAATCAAGCATCTGCATCTGGTGGAACTACAGAACTATCAGAGTGGTAGCAATTGGTTGTCCAGAATTTAGAATGGTTATTTTACCTCCTGTGGGTCGAGAAAGCTCATGTTCAACTTGATGGATCTATACTTGCCATAAAATGTCGAATTTAGCTTAAGAACAACCTCCCACTTTCAAATTGAGAATTCACATCACTCATTAAAGGGTACAGTGCGGTGTGAATTATGGTCCATACTATTATTGCTCCCATTTTCTTTAAACCCATTGACAACTGAGGAAATTTTGAGACTTGCGCAATTAACAGAACACTCTATCTTAGCCTATTTCGCTCCAAAATTATCCCAGAGATTAATAAGCATGATTTACACAATCATTGTACGCAATAGTGATCGTGTACAACTATACATGATTACTATTGTATATAGTTGTACTTATAAACATTAAGCTGATATTTATTGAGAGAAAGGAGGACAAAGAGAGATAACACGAGTAAGAAATTATTAAATCACTCACGTATCCTGTAAAAGGGACAAAGGGAGCTGACGAATCTAATCCTATCCTCGTGGCTGCCATGGCGAAAACCAATTTGTTTCTTTCGTAGGGATAAATTGGGTCCACCCATAAATTCCTGTGGTATGTTTGGGACAAAGGCAATGAAGTCAAATCGATATCCTGAAAAATAAAAATTATCCAGTAACAAATAAAAATATATCTTTTTTTTCCATTTTAAATTCTTCTTTTTATGAGAATTTATGTTAATTTTATCCATCAATCTTAAGCGCTTAAATAAATTAATTACTAAAATTTACAAGTAATTTATTTCTTCCTGTATATCATCGCAGACCTATGTGAATGTAGTAGTAGTAGTGGCAAGTGATGCAAGAAAGCAAGTGTATGAGCTTATGCAGCATCAGCCAAAAAAAAAAAAAAAAAAAAATCACACCATTCCCTCCAAATGCCTGTCCAGTTCCTCCTTAAATTTATTCAACCTATCAACTTCCACAACGACAGATGGAAGTTTGTTCCAGCAATTAACCACCCGCTGGCTAAAGGCAAATTTCCGCACATCTATTCTACATCTGTCCTTTCTTAATTTGAATTTATGCCCCCTTAGGTTCGTAATCTGAACAAGTGGAAGGATCCCATCAGAATTCAGCGTGCTCAACCCATTCAAGGCCTTATACACCTCAATCAGATCACCGCGCAGGTGCCTAGTCTCCAGCCACTGCAATTTGCAGAACTTAAGCCTCTCTTGGTAAGAGGATCCCTTCATTCCCCTCACCAATCTTGTTGACCTTCTCTGTTCACGCTCAAGTAAATCTACATCCTTCCTAAAATGAGGCCTCCAGACCTGTACGCAGTACTCAAGGCGTGGCCTGACCATTGCCTTATACAGAGGGATAATCACCTCCTTTTCCCTGCTAGCAAAATTCCTATATATCATTGACAAAACACCATGACCTGCCCTGGCAGCCTGTCTGCATTGCTCAGAAAACTTCATATCTGCCTGCACAATTACTCCCAGGTCTTTTTCATTTTCTACCACCTTAAGTGTAGTACCACACAGTTGGTACGTTTCTCTGGGGTTACTTCTACCCATATGCAGTACTTTGCATTTGTCAAGGTTAAACTTCAGTTGCCACTTCTTAGCCCATCTGCCCAAATTATCTAGATCCTGTTGCAGTAGCACATTGCCATTACTGTCATTAACAACCCCGCCAACCTTTGTATCATCTGCGAACTTCGACATTAAGCCCAATATACCTTCATCAATATCATTGATAAATATACAAAACAACAGTGGACCTAACACCGAACCCTGTGGGACTCCACTAATAACATTAGTCCAAGAAGAGCAGAACCCATTGATTACCACCCTCTGTCTTCTCCCACTTAACCATCCTTTTATCCATTGTAGCAACTTACCCTTAATACCATTCTGCTCCAATTTGTACAATAGTCTTCCATGCGCAATAGTGTCAAAAGCTTTCCTGAAATCCCAATATATGATATCAAAATTATTTTTTGCATCCAGTTCCTTTGTAACCACATCATAATATCCTATCAAATTTTTCAGACAAGACTTTCCCTTAACAAACCCATGCTGTGTCTGAATTATTGCTGCAGTCTTTTCTAGATGATTCTGCAATGCATCTTTAACCAGCGACTCCATTATTTTACCCGGAACAGAAGTTAAACTAACTGGTCTGTAATTACTCCTGTCACCCTTCGATCCTCCTTTGTGAATTGGAGTCACATTTGCACATCTGCAGTCCGTGGGAACCTCCCCTGAGTCCAAGGATGCTCTCATAATTATGGCTAAGGGTTTGCTTAGTTGCTTTGCCGCCTCCTTTAATATGGTGGATGGGATAGATCCCATCCACCCCAGGTGCTTTTCTTACGTTTAACTTCAACAATTTCTCTTCCACTTTGCTCTCAGTTATTACAAAATCATTAAGTATCTTGCTACAATTTGATAACCTTCTGCCATTTTCAAACCTTAATAATTCTTTGCTTAGTTGCTTTGCCGCCTCCTTTAATATAACTGGATAGATCCCATCCACCCCAGGTGCTTTTCTTACGTTTAACTTCAACAATTTCTCTTCCACTTTGCTCTTAGTTACAAGATCATTAAGCACCCTGTTACAATTTGATAACCTTCTGCCATTTTCAAACCTTAATAATTTCTCACGTGTGAATGTAGATGCAAAATACTCATTCAGTTTGTTTGATATCTGAGCAGGATCATCAACAGTCGAACCATCGATGTCAAGTGGACCAATCAGATTCATCCCCTTCCTTTTAGAGTTTATATAAGTAAAGAAATCCTTGCTGTTTTTCTTAGCATCTTTTACCAAGGATTTCTCGTAATCTGCCTTCGCCTGCCGAACCTCCTTTGTGACCTGATTACAGATTAACTTATATCTGCCATAGGCTTCTGAGTCGCTTGATAATTTATATGCATCCCATGCATTTTTCTTCTCTGTTACGAGTCTCATTAGTTCATTTGACAACTATTTAGGCAACCTTGAACAATATTTCTTAATAGGTATGAAACTTTTAGTAGCCTCCACGATTAATTCCTGGAATGCTTCCCACTTAGAATTTACTGTTGGTAACATCGTCAGTTGATCCCACTGTACAGAATTTAAAAACTGTCTGAGACCACTGTACTCGCCTCTACGGAAGCAAAAACCCTTTCCTTTACCCCTGATGGTAATTAAATCTTTAAGTAAATCCCACGTCAGTACACTGTGATCGCTGCCACCTAGTGGTTCATTTATCTGCAAATTCCTAATACATGAACGATCATTGTTGATAACCAGATCAAGAGTATTACTTTCTCTGGTTGCCGCTCGAACATGCTGCTGCAAAAAACAATCATCCAATGAATCCACAAAAGTCTTACGAGTGTGTGAGTGACCAAACCACAAGTTCCAGTAAATATTTGGGAAGTTAAAATCCCCCATTATAAGACATTCCGATTTACTGGCCCACTCTATTTCTCTGTACAATTGTTCATTGTACTCATTCGAGTCATTAGGCCTATAACACACTCCTACTCTTATTTTTCCTTTCGCAGTGCTTATCTCACACCAAACAGACTCAACAGTGCACTGTTCATCTGTATCAACTGGATGCACTTCTTTGGATTTTATGTTTTTCTTAATTAACAGCATAACCCCTCCTCCCTTCCTACCCTGTCTGTCCTTTCTGTAGACATTGTACTCCCCAAATTCCAGTTCTGCATTCCTTATATCTGTGTGACACCACGTCTCTGATATCCCAACAATATCCGCCTTTGATGTCTTGACCAACACTTCAAATTCATCAAATTTATTTACTATACTTCTAGCATTGGTATACATGCAAGTAAACATGCACCTATTATGTTTTCAGAACCAGTTTCTGAGTTATAGTTTGGAAGAGGGTAAGGCTACGTATCAGTGGTCACATATTCAAAAACGTAATCCTTTTATTTAATAATAAAAAAGTCATATAACGAAAGGCATTGTCCATAGTTATGAACAAAAGCAAGTCCACAAATTGTGAATCGATACCTGCCAGAAACCCATACACCGCCATCTGGTGATATAAAAATGAATTAGGTGCAAATAATTGTGAATAAATCATTTTAACTATACAGTATATGTGATTTTAAACTCTAAATTTTGTAAATGCAATTTTAAACCGTAATTTTTTTTTTCTAAATATAATTTTGAAACTAAATATTTTCGTAAATGTAATTTTGAAACTGTAAATTTTTGTCAACGTAATTTTAGAACTTTTTGTCATAAATACAAACACCTCAATTTGGAATTAAATGTACCAGGCCTTATTCTTATACTTTAGATAAGAAAATAAATTTAAATCATCCTTGAACACTACAAAACAATAGTTCGCATTTCTATCGAGTTATGCTTCCTCATTATGGAATAAGCATATATTTGGACTAATTATTCTTAAGTATATCATTATAGTTTCATAAGATAAGGGCAATATCTTAAGGAATACTTAACCTGTTTGTACACCATGCCAATTAATCCTGTGAAAGTTCCATTAAATGTTTTCCCTCTTTTTTTATTCTTCAGGATGGCGAAGTCATATCTGCAAAATATTTAAAACGTCACGTGCAACAATTCGAAAACCAATAAATAGATTTTTATGAAAGTTTAAAAATATTAGTTGAGCAATTCAAGTTTTAATTGAAATCAGACGAATAGAAATCCTTTTATGCGTATTTAGGTCTTACTGATTTGCGTTTAAAATCGAATTATTGATTTATTAATTTTGAATAAGTTGATAAAATTGAATATAATATATATCGGGTTACATTCAACCGATATTTTCATTAAATTGCATAAAGTATCTGTTTAGATACTTCATGAAATTGTAAATTCAGATAAAATTTATTTCACATAAATTATCTATATAAACCTTTTGATACTTAATGTAAAATAAATCAAGTGATCGATTTAAGAGAAACCTAACGCTTCTGCAATATTATTTTACATTTTAGAATGTAAAATAATTTACATTCGATAATGTTACTCTTGCAGTAGCTTTATTGGATATGACGTCATGAACACACTTCGTATTTACAGTAAATTCTATCAGAATAATAAAATGTATTACGTTTTGGTTCATTTATACAGTATTTTCATAAGTTGTAGGCATAAATTGACGTTACTTCAGTTTTAATTTCTCTCCAAATATTTCGAATATAGCTCTTGATATCTCCAACGACATTAAAGAATATCCATCTATAGGTTTGCTTTCACTCCGAAATAGATTCTACAAAAATATATTAAAAATGTATTACTCTTAAAAGATAAATGAGCGTATCAACTTAAAAATGAAATTATATCACAAAGGTCCTTAAAAATCAAATAAGATTTATTAATATTGGATCAACTGCAAATAAAATAACAGCACTTCTTTACCAATAAATCCTTTGGTGATCTGTCTCTTGACCAATCATGACTGTTAGGGCAGATACAAATGGATTTCATGGCGAATCTGTGAAGCAAAAAGGCCTAAATCCAATCTTCTTATTTAAAATAGTTTAGATCGAACTCCAAGATTCAAGTAGGGCACTTCTCATCAGGATATTAGGAACTTTTGATAAGACCTGTTTATAATGCATTCCGGTTAAAGTAGCCTCTGGTAAATGTGTATGGGTTTTTTCCAAGAGTACTTACCGGTGGTTTTCATCCCAGAAGATTTAAACCAACTGGAAAAGACACACGATGCATAAACAGGGGGACTAGAGAGCCGAGATCCAAGTAAACTATTTCAAGGGTCTCCTCACAACTTATATCTCTAACAAGGGATCTAAGTTGTGACACTTGGTATCCATTCGCGTCTAAAAAATAGTCTAACATAACGCTCAAACTGGTTATATTTTTAAAGAATTAGAAATTTTTTTTATGGCTCATGGACAACTGAAGTCATGATGCTCCAGAACCAGAAAGGTAATACAAATATTGATTCCATACAGAATAAAAAAAGCGATATCTCAATTTATGTGTAAATATTTTGATATCAATCGCTATTTTTGAAAATGTAC
Organism: Mastigoproctus giganteus; assembly: GCF_048544385.1. Taxonomy (NCBI): domain Eukaryota; kingdom Metazoa; phylum Arthropoda; class Arachnida; order Uropygi; family Thelyphonidae; genus Mastigoproctus; species Mastigoproctus giganteus. The sequence continues at coordinate 30,248,759 of NC_143580.1, read as the reverse complement.
GAATAAAAGGAAAAATATTACCTGCACTGCAGACACTTTTGATGTATATTGTTTTAGATTTCTGCACTTTTTTGAGCGGTCCAAACCAATTCGATTGAAATGAGATGTTCTGAAGAAAACCGGTCTACCGAATTTTGAATAAATGGGAAATAGTGGCTTTTGATAAATCGTGATTTCAGTTTGGGACTTAACCTGAAATTATCAAACAAATTTGCATTTAAATTCACTTGTTGCTGATATGGATAAATAATATGAATCTACAACATTTCCGTATTATTTTATGTCAAAAAAAGACCTTCATTCTTCTTTTTATAATAATGTTTTACACAAATACAAATAAACACTTACTCCATTTTCGTCACTTTGAGATTGATAAATAAAAGTGATTTCATCTATACCTGGAAGCAAAGTATGGCTGGAATCAAATATGTAAGAATCATTTGGGGACTGAACAGTTAATATAAACCAATGAATTCGATACCTTGCCCTCTCGTGTATCTGAAAAGATACAATAAATATGCCCTATTTCACTTTAAAGAATAATATTTTGAAATGTATATATTTTATGCAGTTCCATTAAATAGCATTATTATCTCATTTACAATTTAATATCGGCATTATCTTGGAAGTTCAGTTTCGTATGCTCATTTTACGAGCAACAAAATGCGCCGAATTCAACAAGTAACTGAATTTAATCACGAAATTCAGCAGGTAGCTTAAATTTAAATAAATATACTCCAGAAATATACTCCACACGGTCAGAAGAGTTCACAAGACAGAGAGAGAGTACAACAAATAACACTGTATTTAGCATTTATGGACTTGAACCCCGGTCACTCATGGCACATGGACTTATGCATCCTCGAGATGACCACTCGGCTACGGCGGCCAGTTCAAGTTTTAATTCACCAAAGAGTATTCAATAAAAAGTGCAAAATAAAGAGTATTCAATCCTATAAAAAATGCACGATAAACGTATATGACTACAAAGGTCTTTTTGTCAGTCCATGGCTCAGTAAGTTTCTCGGGTGGAGAGGAAGGATTTTTTCATCTATAAAAACAGGCAAATCAACCAGACAATGCAACTAATTTATGGATATACGACATAGGAATATATGATTTCGTTTCCTGCCACAGGGATATAAGGGACCTTAATATGACTGTATTTTTATACAGTCCTTCAATACTATTCTAACTACTACAGTGGGTGTGGTTTTATATTTACCCTGATTCAATTATTGAATTATCCACGGATTGTTTTGGTTAATGTTGGAAAATTTCATCTTGATAAATCCTATCTTCTTTAAATTCATTGAGTTTTAAATATACCAAAGGATCGGGATTTTACAATGGATAGCAAAATATTTAGCTATCATATTGATGAAATTTTTCATATATAATTTTAAACTCTAAAATCTTCTGTATAAGACAGAAATAAGTTTGTAATATATTTTTAAACCAACCTTTTCAAATGTAGCAAATACATCTTTCATATTGTCAACGTCATAAATGGCTATGTAATTTTTCCAGTTTTCAAATATGTGTTGATCTGAAGGATACGTGGCAAGATTTACGACTTCAGCTGCTTTGACATCATTTAAGATATAGTGGGGAACACCTTTATGGTCGAGTTCTTGCACAATGCACGATCTTCGCGAAAAATCTGAAATGAAATTCCACATAAAATGCTGCTATTTTCAGGATTAATGCATGTTAATTATTCTTAGAAAATAACGTATTTCTCATGAAATAAATTTATCAGTAGGGACGTAAACCAAATAAAAACAATTTTTACTCTAACAAATTTTATTGCTTCATCCACTTAAGTGGAGTATTAAGCCACATGCAGAGGTGGAAATAATTCTTGCGCTGCTTCTATTGAATGAGAGCAGCCCGCAAAGCCAGTTGCTGGGGATTTCAGGAACTGCTGAGGGTCATGAAACAAGTAAAAACATGACAGATGCATGTAAACTTGCAAGTACACCAATGCTAGGATTATAGTAAATAAATTTGATGAATTTGAAGTTCTGGTTAAGACATCAATCGCGGATATTGTTTGGATATCAGAGACGTGGTGCCACAGGAACATAAGGGATGCATAATTGGAATTTGGAGAGTACAATGTGCGCAGAAAGGATAGACAGGATAGGAAGGGAGGAGGGGTTATGCTATTGGTTAAGAAACACGTAAAATCTAAGGAAGTGTATCCAGTTGACATAGATGGACAGTGTAATGTTGAGTCAGATTGGTGTGACATAAACACTGGGAAAGGGAAAATGAGAGTAGGAGTTTGTTATCGGCCTAATGACGCTGATGAGTACAGTGAACAATTATACTGAGAAATGGAGTGGGCTAGTGAATCAGAGTGTCTTATAATGGGAGATTTTAACTTCCCAGATATAGACTGGAATTTGTGGGTTGGTCACTCACACTAGCAAGGCTTTTTAGGATTTGTTGGATGATTGTTTTCTACATCAGCATGTTTGGGAGGCAACTAGAGGGAGTAATACTCTTGATTTGATTATCAGTAGTGATTCTTCATGCATTAAGAATTTGCAGATAAAGGAACCACTAGGGGGCAGTGATCACAGTATGCTGATGTTGGGTTTACTTAAAGATCTAACTATCATCAGGGGTGAAGTGAAGAGTTTTTGCTTTCGTAAAGGCAACTACAGTTGTCTCAGAGATTTTTTAGGTTCTGTACAGTGGGACCAAATGATGATATTACCAACAGCAAATTCAAAATGGGAAGCATTCAAAGAAGTAATTTTGGAAGCTACTAGGCTTTTTGTTTCAACTAAGAAATACTGCTCGGGGTTCAGGCACAAATGGATGTCAGATGAACTAATGAGACTCGTGGCAGAGAAAAAAAATGCAAGGGATGCACATAAATTGTCAGGCGACACAGAAGCCTATGGTAGATACATAATTATCAGTCACTAAGGAGGCTAGGCAAGCGAAAGCAGATTAGGAAAAATATTTGGCAAAGGATGCGAAGAAAAACAGTAAAGACTTTTTTACGTATATAAACTCTAAAAGGAAGGGAATGAATCAGATTGGTGCACTGGATATCAATAGTTTGACTGTAAATGATCATTCTCAGATATCTGCCGAACTAAATGATAATTTTGCATCTGCATTCACACATGAGAGTTATTCAAGGAGAAGAGGGCCAGATATTTATCAAACTCTAACAGGGAGTTAAATGATTTTGTAATAACTGAGAGAAAAGCGGAGAAGAAATTGTTGAAGTTAAACATAAGAAAAGCACCTGGGGTGGATGGGATCCATCCAGTTATATTAAAGGACGCAGCAAAGGAAATAAGCAAACCTTTAGCCATAATTAGGAGAGCATCCTTGGACTCGGGGAAAGTCTCTGCGGACTGGAGATGTAAAAATGTATCACCAATTCGCAAAGGGGGTTCGAAAGGTGACACAAGTAACTATGGACCTGTTAGTTTAACTTCTGTTCCTGGCAAAATAATGTAGTCACTGGTTAAAGATGCATTGCAGGATCATCTAGACAAGACTGCAACAATCAGACACAGAATGGGTTTGTTAAGGGAAAACCTTGTCTGACAAATTTGATAGGATATTATGATGTGGTTACAAAGGAACTGGATGCAAAAAATAATTTTGATATCATATACTTGGATTTCAGGAAAGCTTTTGATACTGTTTCACATGGAAGACAGATAACTGTACATATTGGGGCAGTATGGCAAAAAAGGACGAGCGGGTACAATGGATAAAAGGATGGTTTAGTGGAAGAAGACAGAGAGTGATGATCAATGGGTATTGCTCTATGTGGACTAATGTTATTAGTGGTGTCCCTCAGGGTTCGGTGTTGGGCATATTGTTATTTTTTACAATTATCAATGATATTGTTGAAGGTATATCAAGCTTAATATCAAAGTTTGCAGATGATACAATGGATGGAAGGGTTGTTAATAACTGTAAAGATAGTATGTTGCTGCAACAGGATCTAATAAAATTGGGCAGATGCGCTGGGAAGTGGGAACTGAAGTTTAACATTGACAAATGCAAAGTACTGCATATGGGTAGAAATAACCCCAGAGAAATGTACCAACTATGTGGTGTTACACTCAGTGTAGTGGAGAATGAAAGAGACCTGGGGGTAATTGTGCAGTCAGATATAAAATTTTATGAGAAGTGCAAACAGGCTACCAGAGTAGGTCATAGGGTCTTGTCAATGATATACAGGAATTTTGCGAGCAGAGATAAGGAGGTGATTGTCCCCTTGTATAAGGCAATGGTCAGGCCACACCTTGAGTACTGTGTACAGGTCTGCAAGCCTCATTTTATGAAGGATGTAGATTTGCTAGAAGAGTGCAGAGAAGGGCAACAAGAGAAGGGAACAAAGGGGTGCTGTAATGAAGAAAGGCTTAATCAAATTGCAAATTTGATTAAGCCTTTTGTGTGCAAATTGCAGCTTCTGGAGACTAGACACCTGCGAGGCGATCTGATTGAGGTGTATAAGGCCTTAAATGGATTGAGCAGGCTTAATGCTGATGGGATTAACCCTGGACAAACATTTGGAATGAATGGTTCAGTGAAATGGGAATTTATCTATTTATTTTTATTATTTATTTTTTATTTATTTTTTTTTTGGCTTATGCTGTATAAGTTTGCTTTCTTCCGTCTGCTAATGCTAATCTCTTAATAAACCACTCTACTCAATTCATCAATGCCCTGATCGCATTGTTCAAATGTTTTTGTTGCTCAATCTACCTTTATTCAGCGGTATATCTTCAATAAATTTTCACTTTAACTGCAGTTTGATCTCACACATCAAACAGGAACTAATTATTTAAATATAAAACTGATAACACCTTTCATATATCTTTAATTAAATTCCATCAAAAAGATCTACTACAAGAGAAAAAAATCGTCACATGTTATTAATGTTCCATTGTAAACAAAATTCTTGCAATTTGACAGGTTGGACTACGTTATATTTGATCAAATATATCAAATCACTGAATTATTATTGTACAAATAAATGCATGTTATTAGTAAAAAGATAAGATTGTATTGCTTATAATTTACGAGTGAAAAACAATTGGTGAAAGTCCCTATATATTGGAAAAAATTAAGCAGCCTTTGTAATACAGGAACTCCCCGACTTACGTAAATTCGACTTTACTTAAGTTTTTTCCCGGCCCGTGCAAACTTTAAAAAAATCGTGGAAAACTATTTTGCATCCCGTGGAACTAAATGGAGATATCGTGAACGAAAAGTGCAAGTGGTGGTAGTACCAGGAAACGAAACAAAATTGATTTAGAAATGAAGATGAAAATGATTAAGAAGTTCGAAGCAGGACAAAGTTTGTCATCTATTGCAAGAGAATTAGGTCTCGCTGCTTCAACACTGAATACTATTTTAAGGGACAGTGCGCGTATTAAAGAACATGTTAAAGAATCAACGCACTTAAGATCAACAGTGATCACAAAACAGCTTTTAGGTGCTATATCGAAGATGGAACAGCTGTTAATAATATGGATCGAAAATCAGATTCAGAAGAAGCGAGTGCCCCTGAGTGTAAGACCATTCAAGCAAAAGCAACAAGTATTAATAAAGATATTAAAGATGAGTACGGCGAACCCCAACCCAAGTTCGGGGCCAGCAACGGGTGGTTTAATAAGTTCAAGCATCGCGTTGGTTTAAACAACGTTAAATTATGCGGCGAAGTCGAAGTCGCCAGTGCCAATTCTGCAGCTGCAGATAAATTTTGTGATGTGTTGGAAAAAATTATTGATGAAGGCAGCTATTCAACACAGCAAATTTTTAACGTTGACGAGAAAAATGCCGGATCGATCATACATTGCCAGAGAGGAAAATACAATGCCAGGTTTCAAGGTGTCAAAAGATAGGGCCACGCTCATGCTTTGGGCTAATGCAGCGCGAGATTACAGATTAAAACCACTGCTTGTGTACCATTCTGGAAATCCTCGTGCATTTAAGGGCATCAATTAACCCACCCTACCCGTGCATTTCCGATCGAACCAGAGAGCATGGATAACAATATCTCTCTTTGAGGATTCGTTTAAATGCTGCTTCATTTCTGAGGTTGAAAAATATTATGAAGATAACGACGTTCTTGTCAAGGTTTTGCTTCTATTAGATAATGCTCCTGGACATCCTACACATCTAGATGATTTCAATTCGAACGTGAGAGTCATATTTCTACCGCCAAACACGACTTCACTCATCGAACCTATGGATCAGGGTGTTATTTCGAATTTAAAAGCATAGTATTAACGCACAACGTTTGCTCAGACATTGTCTGCAGTAGACAGTGAGAAAAATTTTACGTTTAGAGACTTTTGGAAATCTTACAAGATTTACCACGCCATCTTAAACATTAATAAGGCCTAGGCAGAAATTACTAAAAGTTGTTTAAATGGCGCACGGAAGAAAATATACCCACGGAACGTAAAAGGCTTCGAAGGATTTGAAAAAGACGAATCATATGAAGAGGTTACAGAGAAGATTGTAAAGGTTGTAGAGCTACTTCAGTTGGAGGTTGATGCCAAAGACGTGGAGGAGTTAATAGAGGAAGAACAGAAAGAATTGCCTAATGAAGAACTTATTGAATTGCAGGCAGCGATAGCAAAAGAAGAAAATGCTGACGAAGCTCAAGATGAACCAAATGAGCAGCCGAGATGCTTCATCACCAGAGAGATGGTAATGGCATTTCGTGAAATTGCATCGGTAATAGCGAGGTTTGAGAAGATGGATCCTGACAGCGAACGATTTTTAAAAGTTAACAGAGGGGTGAATGATATGCTTGCTTGCTACAAAGAAATCTATGATGAAAAGAAAAAAGCCACCGTCCAGTCATCCATTAATATGTTTTTTCGTAAGGTTGAGCGGCTTCTAAATTCTGGCAAACGATGTGCGAGAGGTATAACTTACTAACGTCATGCCTGTCTCCTCTCTTTTTTTGGAATTTTATAATTTTAATTTTTTTTTAAATTGCACGTTTTTGTAATTTTTTCTGCGCATGAGATAAAAAATTGAATAAATACAATAAATAATTCTATTTACGTGTTCGTCGAACATTTCTTTTTTGATTCAATCAATTCAGCGGACACAGTTGCAAGTGCTGCACAAGCATGGAGAAATTCCCTAACTTACGTAAAATCCGTTACGTAAGTCGGGAGTTACTGTACTGTTTTCTCTCACAGGCTGCCAGTTTTAAAATAATTATGTTTCTATATAAATTAAAAACGAGAACATACCTGAACCAACTGGATATATGTAAAGAAACGTGTATGAGTCGATATTTTCCAGCTTAAAAAGATGCTCCACTAATTTTACGGCCATCGAGCATTTCCATTCTGAAATATAGTCTTCACTAGTTAAGTTGAAATTTAATTTAAATTAACAAAATTAGCTCAGAAGAAACTTCTAGCTACCTACTCTGATATTAATTAAATTCACTCAATTTGCATTTGCTTCTACATAATAAAGGCCTCGCATCCCTTTCATAATTGCTGTCCTTCCATATTATGTGGGAAAGACATGAGTTCGAATTTCTTCAATATGTTATTTCGCAACGTTATCGAATTAGTCGGTCTTGGAGGGACACTGCATGATTTAACTAATCCTCCTCCCCCAGAAACAGAAACTGGAAATTTTTATCCAATAGAACTGCCATAGAATACTTGTGGTAATTTTACTGGATGAAAACCCTGATGCCTCATAACCAAAGTTGATTTTGGCGAAAAACAAACAATACGAACGATACAAAATAGATTACCACAAAAAAAACCCAACTTTTTCCTATCAACATGTCATTAGTCAATCACGCACATTGTAAGGACACCTGTACGAGTCCCATAATGGACAAAAGTCAGGTTACGCAGAAAGGAACGAAGATGGAAAAAAACACTTAAACTGCCACAAGCAAAGATCGTGCTGTACATCGTATAGCAGTGAACAACTATATGTTTTATACAGTTACGTAATTATCTGTCCTGTCCACTTCCATTCTAGCGAAGAACTGAAAATCAAAACCCCAAGGCGTCTGAGAATCACTAAGAGTTAGCTGCTGCTCCAATGGCAGTTGATATTACTACGTAGGGCTTTGCTGACAGTTGACCGTGAAATGTTCAGTTGTGTAACAACCACTTTGCTACTACTGGACGAATACAAATCCATCTGATTTGTCACATTCCCAGCAACATCAGTTCCATCAATAACACTCGAAAAAAAGGTGATCTCTTTATTGGGAATTTCTTTAACCGTTCCAATCCTTAATCGGTTGTTCTTATAGCTCTTCTATGGACATATAATCGGACTACAACTTGGTTAAAGCATTTCATGCAGAGTCATTTTCCACTTGAAGGTACTTTGGGAAACTAATTGTTTGGTGTAATTTCATGTAATTGATGCATTTCAATTATTTGGCATAATACTTGATCAGAAAGTATGCCCAAATACATTCACCAGAATAAATCGGCCAACTGGCTAAAAATTAAAAATCTTTTGCAATTCAAATCAACAGATAAGTAAGCGTATGGTAGGCAAATGTGAGTTGTCAGGTACTGCGATCACAAGGGCCTCACAACTGCACACGCCCTTTGAGTAGACCGGGGTTCAGGATCCTGAATGCTAAATACAGTATCTGTCAACCCGCACTGGACCAGTGTGGCAGATTATGGTTCATTCCCTCAACATTAATCGTTGAGAAGGCTTCCATCCTGCAGTAGATTGATAATGTTTACCTTTTTTATCTTTATGATCACAAGTTTCTTGGTTTCGGATAAACAATGTGCCCTTTTCTCGGCTTCTTAATCAATCCGATCGTAAGGAACACAGATAATCTTTCCAATTTTCAGAAAAGTGTTATTTTTTGAAACACGTTCGGTAGGAACCACAGTTGAGAAAACAAAGGAAATCACTGGCGCATCTAAAGCAACCACTTAAAATATAAAATGAGTTGAACACGAAATCGGCATTCCGAGAGAACCGCATTAATTTATAGCGAACTGTGCATCAGAATAAATGTTCTCTCTTCGACAAATGACTGAAAGTTCAATTTAGATAAAGAAAGACCCACTTCCAACAGAACTATGCGGCGACAGTTAAAGAATTTGGGATTTGGTAGTCGTGTTCCTATAAGAAAGCCAGTTCTTTCTGCAAGAAATCAAACGGAATTCGACCAGAGTTGTTGAAAAAGTGCAAATTGAGATTCGTCAAACAACGTGATCTTTTTACACTACTCCGCAGTCAGTTCCATCTTGGCGTTGGTAGCACCACTCCATGTAGATATATAAGCTACCATATATGTCTACATGGAGTGGTGCTACCAACGCCAAGATGGAATTGACTGCGGAACAGTGTAAAAAGATCACGTTGTCTGATGAATCTCAATTTACACGTTGTGGCACTAATGGTAGGGTGAAAGTGTGGCGTAATACTCGCGAAGCCATGCATCCAGACTGTCTCGTGCCCACCACTTAAGCAGCTGGAGGTGGCATAATATTATTAGGTATGTTTTGTTGGTACGGACTCGGTCCGCTCCTACCAATAGAAGGGCGTGTTACCTCCAATGAACATCCTTCTGTCGTATTGAACAAACTTCACCCTGCATTGCTTAATTTTTATCCTGATCGCGAGTGATTCTCTCAAGACGAAACCGCAACTGTTCACCGTGCAAAAATTTCATCTGAATGGTACGAGGAACATTCTCAAGATTTCCAATATCTACTCTGGCCGCCTAATTCTCCAGATCTGAATCCTATTGAGAATGTCTGGAATATGGTGGAAAGGCCAGTTTGGCTTCGCAGTTCTCTACCGACCACAGTACAGAAGCTGACAAATATCCTGATGGAAGAGCGGTCAAATGTGGAGCTAGACTCCCTCAAACACTTAGTCGGATTCATGTCACGATGCGCCTGTTAAATTATTCTTATTATTTTTGTAATACGTTTTCTTTTTTTATTATTATTTTAATTTTCTTTATATCATCATAGAATACTACGGAGTTCAGTTAGCGTTCAAGAGCTGCCTTATTGAACTCATAAATCATGTCAAACAAATGCTATACTATGGGCACCGTTGCAAGTGAAAAACAGAAATACTTATTGTTCCATTAAAATAAAACTCTACATAACTACATCCTTAGTTTATTTAAATATTTACAACCTCTTATGCATTTCATTCTCAATAAATCCTCCTTAGTTAAATTCTAAAAAAAAAGTGTTACCTGTGCATTCAGCTATGGCAGACCATCTCACAACAAAAATGGAACAAAAAACCAATATTTCATAACGATCTTTAGAAACCATCATCAAAATACGTCTAATTTAACTTTAGGTATGAATTTCGGGCATTAAGTACTGCAAATGGATCAGTTCTTCTCACTTTATCTGGTTATTAGGAGAAGTAGTCATTTTACCTACAGATATCTCACGGGATATCCACCAGGTACACCAACAGCGTCTTCAGCGAGCACTTCCTTGAATATAAATTGCAATGTTCGATTAGGAGTTTTATGGATATGGAAGTCAAAGAAGGTAACCAGGTGCTTTCAACAATCTTGTTGCCAACCAAAATAACAAGATATTTAAGAAAGTAAACACAAAGCCATAGCAAATGGCGTAAGGTCACGCAACACTTAAGGTAAAGGATGGATATAGAGGCTATACTGAAATTGGTAACCGGTTTAATTTATATATAAATGACACATACCCTTGACCTGATCCACTAATCAATATTTCTTCAAACTTCGTTAATACGCTCTGCTCATACAAACCTCTTCTTATTATCTTTCTGTGGTTTTATTGGCGCAAGAGCATCACTTTACCAATGACGAACATGAAACACAAACTATCATATTTATAAACCGTCCTCAGTCAAAGGAGTATTTTGTAAAGAATGGCTTCATTCTCTAAGTTTTCGGAACTCATTAGTGCTTCAACAGATTCTTTCTTGATAAAATCAATGCGGTACTACACAAGTAAAGTTCTTTAGAAAACTTTATTGGGTGTTATTAAGGAAGATAAATATAAGTCAAGATGTGTATTATTATTAAGACCATACAATATTATCATATACCTGAAAGAGAAAAAAAATACGGTTGAACAAGGTAAAGGTAATAGAATGAGTAGTAGTTGTTGTTGTTGGTTGTAGAAAGCGCATCGTCAAAGTAGGCCATATTGAGCCGTATAAAACATGCCTGTAAATTGTTTGTGTTCTGTGGTCGATTTGCTGATCTGCTGGATGAAAAACCCGAGTTTTCAATGGAAAAAAACCAGTGTTAAGAAGACCCAATGCATGTGTTCTTTACGCAAAGAAGCGAGTGTTATCCCATTAATCCCAAACCACTGCAGAGCTCGTCAAAACTGATCCCATGATCATGTGACTTGCAGCGCTGACAAGTGGAGTAAAGTTCTGTTCTCTGATGTATTCAGTCCCGTTGTAGCCTACAAATAGATTTTAGACTTTATTTCTTATGGAGACAACGAGGAATGCGGTACCATCCCTCCATATACCTTATTTATACCTGTTCAGAAGTTTCTCGCTGTCTCCTCATTTCATCGTTATTCTATGGTACACCACCATACCAAATTTCACAACTAGAATCACACGAAGTATACCTTTAATTGCGACATTAGATCATCTATTCATTTAATGGCTGAAAAGCGTTCTCTTTTAAAAGTCTTGAAGATGTTACCATTTTCTCTCTTTGTAATTGCGTTTTTCCTCAACAGAAGTAAATTATCACTCCATATACGTTTTTCCTACGATCTACTTCATCAGCGATTTCAACCTTTTTCAACTGAACAAGATGCTAAAATTGTGGAGGCGTACCATTTTTTTAAGGTGAGATTTTATCGTTATAAAACGAGTGTTAAGATAGTGTTTAAAAGTTCAATGGCTAAAATTCTAATCATTATGTTATTTTTTTAAAATAATATTGATCTGGATTTAAAAAGATTTTTTTTTAAATTTTTGTTCAAATTATTGAAATAAGATGTCATTTATAAAAAAAAATGTCATATAAAAATATCAGTGGGAAACCTGTGATCGGTGATGTATCATGATGTCTCTTGTCGGAGGTGAGATGGTTGACAAGCATACCCTCAGGTTTGAATGTTCTTGCTCGTGTTTATACCAGAAAAGCAAGCCTCAAACGTGGGACAGCGCCGTGTAGTCGATACCAGTGGTGAGAATCGTGTGACCCGTCTGGCAACACAGTCCCGACGAAGCACATTAGCCCAGTTAAACACCAGTATTACGCAGGAGTAGCAAAACCAATAGAGAGAAGCACTATGCGCCGGAGATTAAATTGTATAAGCTATGGCGCTCTGCGGCTGTCACAGACACCCATGTTCACTGCGAGACAAGATAGTGAGCTTTGCATCTGCATGTGAACACCAACACTCGACCACCAACAAGTGGAAATCTTTCGCTTGGTCTGTCGAATCTAGTTTCCAACTTTGATATGCTGTTGGGCGTATCCTCATTTGAAGAAAGTGGCGTGACTCCCTGGCGTCTAAATTCACTTTCGGGTGTTAATAGGATGGAGGTTGGGTTGTTATGTTTTGGAAACTGTTTTCTTGGAATGCCCTGATAATAGATCGTAATATCAACCTTTATTTCGTTACCGACCAAGTACACTCCTTCATGTTGATAGTACATCCAGTCCATTCCAGTGTCTATTAACAAAAACCGTACCATATCATAAAGCCCACCACGCAGCTAATTAGTTTCAGGAACATAATCATGAATTCTCCGTAGTTCCATGGCGGCCCGCCTCAACCAATCTGAACCCAATTGAGCATGTTTGTCCTTTATTCTGAAATAAAGGACATTGGATGCTACATCAATCCTCCTGACAATGTGCGGGCGTTACTGAGCACATTGTGCAAGGCATGTGTAGCATTGCCAAAGGACACAGCAACACCTTGTGGTGTCCAATCCATGAGGTGTATCCGTGTCCATTCCATTAAGATGGAGTGGACACAGATATACATGCGGAATCCAATCCATGAAGTGCAAACGGGATATATTACTGGCAATAGGTGGCCCACCATAGGTGTTAGATAGGCGTTGCTAATGAAAAGCCAACTTCGTCTACAGGGAAATGTTTTTTTCTAATTTCATTCTCTTGTATACATCTTCTGAACTGCAAATTAACGGTATCACACTTATATTATTATTATTTTCTAAACTTGTGTTTAATATTTGGATTGCAAACTGCAAAATTCACTGTATAATAAAATAAAATTAAGGTTTCTGAGATGGCTTTATTTCGCACTTACAAGTACATAAGAATAATTTCTCGTTTATCCAACGACAAAAATGTTTCTTTTATTCGGGAGAATGTCTCTGGTGGTTATAGTAGCAGGATGCAGTAATACTCTCTTACTCTCTTTGACTGTCGTTGGAATTGGGCAACCGTTAAAGACTATTGAAGAGTTAGTAAACAGTGTACAGCTTGGCTGAACTTCTTGTGGTACAGTAGTGCATACACTGTTACATAATTTTTTCAAAGTGATTATAATTTTATAGTTAATTGTTTTATTTATTCTCTTCGGAGATGAACTGTAGTTCCAGGTGCAGTACATAAGAACATATAGAAAGACATACTTGCATGCATTACAATAAAGATGATTTATTCATTCGTCCATTCCAACAATCGGTTTCATGAAAACAGGACCGGCGCACTTTATTGTTTCCACGATTGTTAACAAAAATATTTCACATTTTGTTAGACCATTCCAACAATTACAGTTTGCCATTCGAGTGATTACTACTGACACGTTCAGAAGCAAATATTTTCTGAGAGAAGTTTCGAAAGACGCTTTAATTATACTGATAGAAAAGAAGATAAATAGAAAAGATAGAAAAGAAGATAAATAGAAAAGATAGAAAAGAGAAGATTTCTAGAAGAGTAGCAAAACCGCGCGATATTCAGGGACTAGAGACACGAGCTCACGTAGGAATAGACGACCGTAAAAGGAGAGGAATTCTTTGGAGGCAGCAAAGAAAGAGTGGTTTCTAATATACAAAAGAACCGTCCAGATATATAAGAAAGAAGCCGTATAGAGAGTCGTTAAATAGTTTTTCCTGGAACCAACGAACACTCTTTGATCTTGAGCAGTTCAAGCCATCGTCCATAGACGGACCAAAGGCATTAAGTGGAAAACCACCTGACAACTTAAGAGAATAAACTTTCCAGAAGCCGAGAGATTTTTTAAAAGAGCTACGGCCCGAGCAACATAGATTTAATAGAAGTTTCATCTCTTAGATCATAGAATAAATAAAGAAGAAACAATTTTCTGTTTAAAGTGAAAATTTGAGGACATCAAACAAACAAAGGTACCGATAGTTTTCAAAATAGAGCGAAATTAGAGGCCCACTAAGGGACGAGGAAGACAGCGAATAATTCACTTTATTACAAATCAAAGTTAAACAGATAATTCTATTTATTTCTGGACAGAATTAAAAAGAAAAGAAAAGCGGATTTTCATTTAATATGGGACGATTTAGGAGAGCAATAAAACGGATTTTTCCGTGTTTTGGTGCACACGTAAAAGAAGGCAGCGTCCTTAAACCTGATTACCTATTAAAAGACGAAGATAAAGAATACAATGCCAGAAAGGATCATGGTCTACTTTCGGATAATATTCCTGTTTCTAAGGAGGACAATATTTCACTTCAGTTACATGAGGAACACGAAGCGAGTGAATTAGACACTCAAATCTTCAGTGCATTGGAAACACGAGATTTAAAAAGCGATAAGAAAGAGGTAGATGACTTTTCTCAGCAAGACTGGCAAGATTGGATGAACGACTTACTTCAAAAAGTGGAAGAAAATTTAGTGGAGAGAAATGAGGCTGATCAGCAGCCAGAAATAAACAATAATTTGCCCGAAAATGAAGAAGTTCCTCAACCAGAAAATGAAGAAGTTGTTGTGCCACAAATAGCGGTAACATTTTCGGGAGATGCTCCAGTCATCCATGAATACGTAGTGAGCAGGAAGCAGAGGAAGTCCGACCAGAAACATTATAGAAAAATGAATGCCAAATGGGAATTTCGCGATCAACTCGAATCGCTATATGAACATTACAGAGGAATGACAATGCCTTCGATAGAAAGTCCAAAGAAATGGATCATCACACCGACTGTAATGAAAAGGAAGGAAGATGCCACGTTCTTCGAACGCATTCGTTTTCACTTTGTTTTCTGGAAATGGAGGCGCAGCAATCATTAGGCCGGAGTTTGTCATCCTTTGGGCAACTAGAAGTCATATTAAAGGTAACGTGATTGGATTTCAGATGAATCCACAGTTTTAGGACTCACAAATGGTTGATAGTGATCTTCGAGTAGTGATAAGTCATACGACTTTTTTGGACAATCAAAACTAGTAGTATGATTTAAGTTCTTTGAAAACATGTGCACAGATTTCTTAAATAGAGGGATTGTTTCTTTTGCAAGAGAGACTTGCTGGTTCTGTCTCCACTACGAAGTAGCCCGCCTGCCATTTTCTTTATTTCCAGAAGACGGAATAAAGGAAGATAAAAAGTTACTACTTTCTTAGAGTTTTAGTGAAGAGATGACTGAAAATCATGACAGCTAGTTAGAATTGTGCAAACCTAAGAAATTCGAACAATTTCACAATATTTTTTTTCAATTTATTTCACAAAATTCCTATGTTAGAGACAGTCAGATGTCATTTGCATTTTATCATTATTTTTATATAAAGTGGGCATAGTTTAATTAATGGTTTTGGACATTGTACGTTATTTTATTGTTTTTAATAAAGTTCCAAATTTAACAAAAAGTGTGCTGCGTTCTGTACCTTGACACAATCAACAATTAACATTCAAATATTTACTGAGATTCGCTGCAGTGGCATATCTATTGAAATTTATCTATTTTAGCTTAATTTATACCAGTTACCACTGTATTTCATCTATAATATTCGAATAGCCAACGAAAATTTCAGTGTTAAGACAGTGTTAAGACGAGAAAAACAAATTTAAATAGTTTGAGAATTATCTATATCTGTAGCCGATGGATCAGTTTCTTTGACTGTATGCAAGTATACAGCCACCCATCAATTTATCAAAGGAATCTGCCAACCCAATATTTAATACTAAAAATAATAATCATAAAAAATTAGAAACCTTTAGCAATTGGCGTCAGCAGATAAATAAACGTAAGGTATGCAAATATAAGTGGTCAACTGGTACGATCGCAAGTTCCTCGGTGTCAAATAAATAACATACGGACTCCTTAGGGCTTCTTAGCGATTCGGTCCTAGGAAAGATGGGTAGCCATCGATTTTTAGGTAGGTGTGATTACTGGAGCAGGTTTTTTAGTAGGAGTCACAACTGGGAAAACAACAGAAATCACTGGTGTATCGAAAGGAACCATCTCAAAAACATACAACAAGCGGAAGACGAATAGCGAATACTGCTCTAAAAGGACGAAGGTGGTACTCGAAAGGAGATCTCAGGATTTAAAGAGAAATGTGCGATAGAACAGAAGGTCCCGATTTGCTGGTCAATGAATTGGCTTTATCTACCTGTGGAAATAAATTAATTCAGTGTTCCTCAAACCTCCCTTTTACACATCTGAATTGAAGTAATTGGCAACTCCTGGTTTAAAGGAAACTTCTTAGAATCACTGTAAACTTTTTTCCTCATAATTTGGATTTTTATGTTGTTCCTCTGGTTCTGAAATCTATAAGTGGCATTGTAATACCAAAACAACCCAGTGGAAGGATATTTACAATACATGAGATGCGAGATGGTTCAGTAAAGTTTCCCTGAACTTAACTATGGTATAGTACCTAATTTTAAAATTGCTTAATAAATTATGATATTTTTAATATCATAATTTATTAAATCGAACATCATTTAGAATACCATAGTCATTCGCTATGAGAAAGTGTATTAATCTTAAAGCTCTAAGTTTTCATTACGCGATAAAAGTAAATGTGAACATTTCTTTGTCTTTATATAGGCACTCTTGTCGCGGTCTGAACATTTCATAAACATGATCATATTAGTTTATTTGAATAATCTGAATGAGATTTTGCATCTACATTCACACATGAGGAGCTATTAATAGAGGAAAATGCTTGGATTTTCTTCATATACTTGGATTTCAGGAAAGCTTCTGACACTGTTACGCAAGGAAGGTTACTATACAAATTGGAGCAGTATGGTATAAAGGGAAAGTTGCTACAATGGATAAAGGGGCGGTTGAGTGAGAGAAGACAGAGAGTGGTAATCAATGGACTCTGCTTTTCATGGACTAATGTTATTAACGGAGTCCGGCAGGGTTCGGTGTTGAGCCCATTGTTGTTTTGTATATTCATCAATGATATTGATGAAAGTATATCAGGTTTAATGTCCAAGTTTACAGATGATACAAAGTTTGGCAGGGTTATTAACGACAGGATCTGGGAAGAGGCAACTGAAGTTTAACATTGGCAAATGCAAAGTACTGCATATGGGTTGAAGTAACTCCAGAAAAACGTACTAACTGTGTGGTAATACACTTAGGATGATAGAAAATGAAAAAGATCTGGGAGTAATTGTGCAATCAGATATGAAGTTTTCTGAGTAATGCAGACAGACTGCTATATCAGGTCATGGGGTCTTGTTAATGATATACAAGAATTTTTCTAGTACGGAAAAGGAGATGATTATCGCTTTGTACAAGGCAAAGATCAGGTCACGTCTTGAGTACTGCGTACAGGCCTGGAAGCCTCAGTTTAGGAAGGATGTCGATTTGCTTGAGCATGTGCAGAGAAGGGCAAACAAAATTGGTGAGGGGGAAAGAAGGGGTCCTCTTGCCAAGAAAGGCTTTGCAAATTGTAGCGGTTGGAGACTAGGCACCTGCGAGGTGATCGGATTGAGGTGTATAAGGCTTTGGTGGGTTGAGAACGCTGAATTTTGATTGGATTCTTCCGCTTGCTCAGATTACCAACCTAAGGAGGCATAAATTAAAACCGAGGAAAGACAGTTGTAGAATAGATGTGCGGAAGTTTGCCTTTAGTCAGCGGGTGGTTAATTACTGGAACAAATTTCCATCTGTCGTTGTGGAAGTTGATAGCTTAAATAAATTCAATGAGGAACTGGACAAACTTTTAGAGGGAGTGGATGTGTGAATTTTTTTTTTTTTTTTTTTTTTTTTTGCTGATGCTACATAAGGCCATACGCTTGCTTTCTTTCATCACACGCCTCTATTACTACTACTACTACTACTACTACTACTACTACTTTGATTTGATTTTGATTTGGTAGTTGTTGGCGCATCGGCTTCTGTGGCCATATTGCACCTCCCAAGGTTTTTGCAGTACTTTGATCCAAGCCCGAGGCGGGAATCGAACCCGCGACCTTTGGGTTGCCGGGCAGGTACTTTACCCACTCGGCTAGCCCGGTCGGCACTACTACTACTACTAGGGTACTGGAATCAGAAGAAGCCTACAAAAAAAAATTATGATATTAGGGTCCCCTGAAAATCTACCCATATATTTATTTTGTCTGTAAATTGCGTGTGTTCTCTGGTCGATTTACCTGTTTTCTGGACGAAAAAACCCCAGTTTCTGAGGAAAACCTTGCTATCTACGCATGAGACCGACTAACTCAGCCATGGAGTGAAAAAAAAACCCACTAACGTTCCTCGCGTCATCGATGGGATTCGAATCCAGGCCTCTTCCACCCGGGTGTGGGAGGACGATGACGATACCACTGTGCTACAGAAGCCTACAAAGCATTCTCGAATTATGCCATCGCAGTCTTCAACAGACGCGGCTATCATTCACAACCTCCAACTGGTACACCAATGACTACCGCAGCTCATTCTGTTGCCAGTGGACTGATGCTGAAAGGCTCCTTCCATGGTGATCGAGCCTCCCAGTAACTAAGAGGCCAGTCAAACAACATACTACTCACACATAACCCACACCGACTGGTCTTTCAGTGTTGTGCATACATCACAGAGTACTCAACGCGGATTTGTGAGGAACCGCTTGGAAAAAAAAAACACTAAGTCCATTATTCATCCAGAAGTATTTGTGATAGAAAGATGAAATTTATTTTTTGTTTGATACTATGAAATATGTAAGCAACCACAGAAATTTTGGTTTCGATCTGACAGCACCACCCCTAACAAAATTTACTCCTCTCCAGACAAAGTGGTCATCCTTTTCATCTAGGTTACAACTTTGCATTGTGCAAGCGGTTATCACAACCACCCCTTGCAACACTATCGAAATAAATATAACAGTTCAAAAAAAAGGAGATTAGAATACATTAAATATTCCTTCTTCATTACTTGCATTAGTTGTAGTTTAATTTAAAAGTAAAGTAATTTAATTCGTAAAGTGTCAACAGTTGCATCCATTAAGTTCAAATATTGTGCACGTTATATGAAAATAGAAAATCTCTATTGCAACAACAACAACAGATTCCTTCCAATTATGTCCCTTCAGGGCAACAAGGCCAGAAAGTAAATGGACATCTGGAGATATATACGCTATATTTAAACACTTTCTTCTTTGAATGGTATAATTTTAACAAGAGGGCATAATTTTAACAAAACTCTAGCGCAAGCAGATGCGATATTATTGTAGTTTAGTACCTGCAAACATTGGAAGAGAAAGTGTGTTGAATTCAGGAAATTATTCAACAAGCAAACATTGGTTGAGTGATTTCATACAGAAAAATTGCCAACGAAAGATCGATATCCAACAAAGAGAATATTTGTTCATTTTAATTTCAAAGGCCGTGACATATTAGTGTTTTATTGGTGTGTATGTGTTAAATGTCAAAGAAACTAAGACCATGAAGCATAAGTATATCATGCCTATAATTGTTCTATCGGTCTATTCATCAAAACACTCAAATTTCCCGATTGAAAAATCACTTCGAACCCGAGACCGACTAACTCGGCCACATTCCCAAAAAGGACTCTCTTCAAATTTTTTTTAACAAAAGGGACATAGTGTCTGAATCTCAGTCATTTTATCCAATATGGGGAGAACGGTATTTATACTCACTTTGCAACCCTCGAGGGAAGGTCTGGAAACGAATAATGGGAAGAAACTTCATTTCTGAAGGACTCCACCCCAACTAGTGAAATTAAAAGCAAATACATTTAATGTTGACATTGTGCGCAGTGTTTTCTCTAAAACTTGTTTCTGGGTTGCTATACTCAGCTGATGATCGATAAAATTAATCTTGCACTCGTAATCCATCAAATACGTAGGATACGCCATTTTGGTTTATTACACAACTGCGTTTTAATATAAATAAACCATTCTGAAACATTTGTTTAAACACGTTATGTGGGTGATGTAGTTTTATGAGTGTGGTCTACCATGAAGTCCGTCTGTTTATCGCTGCTATTATGGACATCCTGGAAAACATATTGCCACTCTCAAAGTAAAAGTGGTAGTAGTAGTAGTAGTAGTGGCACGTGATGCAAGAAAGCAAATGTATGAGCTTATGCAGCATCAGCCAAAAAAAAAAAAAAAAAAAATTACACCATTATCTCCAAATGCCTGTCCAGTTCCTCCTTAAATTTATTCAACCTATCAACTTCCACAACGACAGATGGAAGTTTGTTCCAGCAATTAACCACCCGCTGGCTAAAGGCAAATTTCCGCACGTCTATTCTACATCTGTCTTTTCTTAATTTGAATTTATGCCCCCTTAGCTTCGTAATCTGAACAAGTGGAAGGATCCCATCAGAATTCAGCGTGCTCAACCCATTCAAGGCCTTGTACACCTCAATCAGATCACCGCGCAGGTGCCTAGTTTCCAGCCACTGCAATTTGCAGAACTAAAGCCTCTCTTGGTAAGAGGATCCCTTCATTCCCCTCACCAATCTTGTTGCCCTTCTTTGTACACGCTCAAGTAAATCTACATCCATCCTAAAATGAGGCCTCCAGACCTGTACGCAGTACTCAAGGCGTGGCCTGACCATTCCCTTATACAGAGGGATAATCACCTCCTTTTCCCTGCTAGCAAAAATCCTATATATATCATTGACAAAACCCCATGACCTGCCCTGGCAGCCTGTCTGCATTGCTCAGAAAACTTCATATCCGACTGCACAATTACTCCTAGGTCTTTTTCATTTTCTACCACCTTAAGTGTAATACCACACAGTTGGTACGTTTCTCTGGGGTTATTTCTACCCATATGCAGTACTTTGCATTTGTCAAGGTTAAACTTCAGTTGCCACTTCTTAGCTCATCTGCCCAAATTATCTAGATCCTGTTGCAGTAGCACACTGCCATTACTGTCATTAATAACCCTGCCAACCGTTGTATCATCTGCAAACTTCGACATTAAGCCTGATATACCTTCATCAATATCATTGATAAATATACAAAACAACAGTGGACCCAACACCGAACCTTGTGGGACTCCACTAATAACATTAGTCCAAGAAGAGCAGCACCCATTGATTACCACCCTCTGTCTTCTCGCACTTAACCATCCTTTTATCCATTGTAGCAACTTACCCTTAATACCATTCCTTCAATTTGTACAATAGTCTTCCATGCGCAACGGTGTCAAAAGCTTTCCTGAAATCCAAATATATGATATCAAAATTATTTTTTGCCTCCAGTTCCTTTGTAACCACATCATAATATCCTATCAAATTTGTCAGACAAGACGTTCCCTTAACAAACCCATGCTGTGTCTTAATTATTGCTGCAGTCTTGTCTAGATGATCCTGCAATGCATCTTTAACCAGCGACTCCATTATTTTACCCGGAACAGAAGTTAAACTAACTGGTATGTAATTACTCGTGTCACCCTTCGATCCCCCTTTGTGAATTGGGGATACATTTGCACATCTCCAGTCAGTGTCAACCTCCCCTGAGTCCAAGGATGCTCTCCTAATTATGGCTAAGGGTTTGCTTAGTTGCTTTGCCGTCTCCTTTAATATAACTGGATAGATCCCATCCACCCCAGGTGCTTTTCTTACGTTTAACTTCAACAATTTCTCTTCCACTTTGCTCTCAGTTATTACAAGATCATTAAGCAACCTGTTACAATTTGGTAACCTTCTGCAATTTTCAATCCTTAATAATTCCTCACGTGTGTATGTAGATGCAATATACTCATTTAGTTTGTTCGCTATCTGAGCAGGATCATCAACAGTCGAACCATCGATATCAAGTGGGCCAATCAGATTCATCCCCTTCCTTTTAGAGTTTATATAAGTAAAGAAATTCTTGCTGTTTTTCTTAGCATCTTTTGCCAAGGATTTCTCGTAATCTGCCTTCGCCTGCCTAACCTCCTTTGTGACCTCATTACAGATTAACTTATATCTGCCATAGGCTTCTGAGTCGCTTGATAATTTATATGCATCCCATGCATTTTTCTTCTCTGTCACGAGTCTCATTAGTTCATTTGACAACCATTTAGGCATAAACCTTGAACAACATTTCTTAATAGGTATGAAACTTTTAGTAGTTTCCACGATTAATTCCTCGAATGCTTCCCACTTAGAATTTACTGTTGGTAACATTGTCAGTTGATCCCACTGTACAAAATTTAAAAACTGTCTGAGACCACTGTACTCGCCTCTACGGAAGCAAAAACCCTTTCCTTTACCCCTGATGGTAATTAAATCTTTAAGTAAATCCCACGTCAGTACACTGTGATCACTGCCACCTAGTGGTTCCTTTATCTGCAAATTCCTAATACATGAATGATCACTGCTGATAACCAGATCAAGAGTATTACTTTCTCTGGTTGCCTCTCGAACATGCTGCTGCAGAAAACAATCATCCAATAAATCCAGAAAATTCTGACTAGTGTGTGAGTGCCCAACCCACAAGTTCCAGTCAATATCTGGGAAGTTAAAATCCCCCATTATAAGACATTATACGTTAGAGCTACCTAGCTACCGCAATTAAAAATTTGAATTCCCTACCACTATATACAAAAACAATGCCTGCAATATTCGAACGAAATAACGGTTTTATAAAGTATTACGTATATCTACAAAAACTGTTTATATAAATTAAAATAAAAATAACCAGCGTAATTATAACTATAAGACTACGTATTAAGTACAATATAAAATTAAAATAACAATTATGTAAATAAAAAGCAAACACTTATCGTTTTTTTCGGAACCTGTAACTCGCAGCTGTATTTTCTAAAGAGAGTCAGCGCCCTGTTTTGTGAGATATAATTTGGTAAACAAATTATATCTCACAATTCACCAATGGTGTCTTTGATTAATGAAATTTATTTAAAAAAGCGACTTAAAAATGAAATCCTTTTAATTTTTACTTCAAATCCAATAAGTGAAATTGTATGTCTACTTCTTGCTTCTCTACGTAGGAATATGATTTGAAAAGGTGAGGAAAGTTTTACTACAAAATATAACAACGCATCGCTACGAAAGGTATATAACTGTTCAAATGATATTTATCCCCAAGGCAACTGCAAAATTGCAAAACAAATGGTGACAGCAGTTTATGACGAATGTGACGGATGTCTGGACCCTATTTGGAATGAGACCTACATGCGAACTAACCAGTCTTGCTTTGGATTTATTTAGGAAAAAAGTTTCTCCTTCATTCAGTCGCATAAATACCCTTCAACAGAATTAATATCTAGACACCTAGGGAAACAGGTATTTGTAGCTCTTAGCCATTCACTCGTTAAAGATATTGTATACGTAGATAACATAATACCGCAACCACAACGAGCACAGGAACTGTCTCTAAAATTGCAACCAATACTACCTTGTACAAATGTAAACGATGAAATTTATTTCGTATCATAGCTGGAGGTTCCTTGAAACTGGTGTCTGCAACTTCAGAGAAAGTCAATTCACCAGACAACTCGGCTATTGAAACACTATAATCCGACATTTTGGACGACAGAAATTTGTATGGGGGAGGATCGTAAAGCTTTCCAGGAACACGAAGCCACCTTTTCCATTTGGCACTGTGCAAGGGCTTTGTGACTGACGCTGTATGTCGTTTCGCCCTACGGCGAGACGTCACTTTAAGAAACTTCACCTGAGGGGGAAATTATCACTCCCCTCTGACCTTGATTCGGGCTGCAATCCAGTAGGCAGAAATCCGAACTGCTGAAAACGACGATCTTCTACTGCAGAACGTGCTTGGTTCGATTAAACTTACACACAATTTGAAAGCGTTAGAATAAACGGATCCGGGATATACTCACCTCGGGAGAGGTAGAACCATTTGGCCGTTGCACTGTAACATGTGAGAACCTTTTAACATTCACTTATAACATAAAAATCGAGTGACAATCAGGAGCACTTAAAACAACCGCTTCCCGTTTATCCATACTGATATCAATCACTCTATACATATATGAAGTATCAATGTTCATCAATATTTGCTATTTAATTGTGAAGCTAGAAAGACTTGGGGGGATCTCAAAAAGCGTCAGGTGATCGCCGGTTTGATGTGCCTGCTTTACAAGTACTGAGTCACGTATTTCAAATACGAGTAAACATTGGGTTCTATCACATAATACTTCATGAAATTTCAACAGAATTTCCTTCAATTTACTGTCAACAATTCTGGAATTCCATTTGCTCAGTAAACGTCAGGTATTCAAGCCGATGACTCTAATCTTTTTACTAACTTTCGATTGATAGCAAATGTTGAAATCCATAAAGAGTAAAACGTAGATCTCCAGGGTGATGAAACAACCACCAGGAAGAAACAAAAGAATTCCAAAACGTAAACAGTATTTCTCATTTAATGGGCTGTCACAGACACTGAGTTTAATATCATATGATTAATGCAAAGACTTTTATATGACAATACTAAAATGTCACTACAATTTCTAAATGCAAACTGACTCGATTCCACTCTGTCCAGATAAAGCGAATAAAATTACCTTCGAAGTTCGGTCTAGATCTGGGATTAGAATGGACGCCAAAACACAGGAACGCATTCCACTTCGTCAAATGCATCGGGAACCCATGTACGCACGTTAACTGTCTTCTGTACGTATTACCGTAATGAGCGTTCCGTTTCGTAAAATTTTTCATTTCGAGCCCTGGTCCATACGAATTCCCACAATATTTTCTCTTTTGGTGTACATTCAGTGACAACCAAGATTCAAGCCTAGTAACCAATGCTGGTTTTACAGAGGTGTATTAATTCCAGAGCCCGAAAGTCGCAGGGAAACTCCCGAATAAAGGTTTTGGATCATCCTGTGCTGTTGGTGAAGGGTCCACCAAGACCATATTTTCGGGACTCTAAAAAATGTGCTCCAAATCTTTCGACTACCTAAAACTGACATTGCTTTGTAGCTAAGTTATGAGCATGTTTCGAAAAGGACGTTCGAATGCACAACATGCAATCATTGCAGCCTGCAAATTCATATTAAATTAATCTTCGTCTTCTAAATAACTAAAACAGTTATTGAATGGTTAAGAAAATAGTTACCCCAAGTTTGTTCACAATTTCGCCTTCGAGTTTTGCATCTACAAATACATATCATTCACACCGAATTACACACAGAGCATTCCTATCATTCGAGAGGTCCGTGCTAGCAATTGAGTTTATGATTACAACCTGAATTAAATACTTTACTTTTTAATTGCGAATTACTTAATTGAGTAATCAATTCTACAGCCAACATGAGCGCTTCTGCCGTTCACTGTAGGGGCAATAGACCTTAGCAACGCTAATGTAAATATTTATGTTAGCAAGAAAAGCGTAGCGTGGTGAGTAGAGGAGTCGGGTAGGTGCGTTACAGTCTTTTTGATTCCTTTCTTTCTTTTCTATGCGTGTTCAACTAGGGACATTGAAATGATATAAACGACAGATCGCATTGTATTAAAAGAAAATCGAACTTACACTGAGTGGACACTTTTAGGCACCTGACTAATAAATAATAGGCCACACGTTATCGCACAGAACATCCTGGATTCGTCGTGGCATGATGGACTGAAAGGAGTGTCGAAAACGTGCCACAGAGATACTGGTCCATGCTCAATTGCTTCCTCAGTTGTTGCACATTGGATTGTTGCGGATGACACAGAGTACTATTTCTTCAAAGCCGCTTAAATCTTTCGCCTTGCCCAACTTTACACCGAATTACACACAGAGCATTCATATGTGTCTACCTATCTACTTTATATCGTATGGTAAGAACACGAGATGCTGTTACCGAAGGAATGCTCCATTTCAAAGGGAGATATTCCTAATGAAGTAGCCACTCGTCAAACACTTAGATAGATTTGCATTATTAACCCCTGCCTATTTCCTACATATATCCCTATCCTATCTATCCCTACCCTATCACGTTGTGAAAAAAGCCTATAAAAGTTCCTTGTATATTCCTTGTCCTCTCCCACACCGGGTGGTAAACCACCCGGTGTGGGAGAGGACGGTGATTACATGCACTGTAATCACCGTCATCAACATGCTGTCCCACGAGGGCTTTAATTTATTAATCATTCAAAAATTATTTTTAAAAAATGAATCAATTTCTATGAACGATTTTTGAAGGAACTTCAACTGGTGATTTTGGCAACCAGTTTCTTAAATCGTACCTCGAGTTAACTAAATCGCACTTCATTGCTAGGAAACAGAAAAACTGAACTGAAGTTCTAATCTGGCTCCAATAATCATTCCCAATTCGGAAATCGGTTAGATCATTACTATGGTTGGTTGAAGAGTGGACAGCGCAAAAAACAATAGACTCATCAATCAACCAATTACAACCACCGAAGGCATCCATAGCTCGATCAGTCTCATGAGAAGCAGATCCCATCAGCAAAGGTCTTATTTTTGGTGTATTACCTAAACAGCATCGTATTGAAGTACAACCAAACGATCTTGGATGGTTTGCTATGAAGACAATAAAGTGGGGAAAATTCAAGGAGTACCTTAATACCGTTCTAACACAGGAAGTTCAAAATAGCTTAAATTCTATGACGGCACTTGAATATGTTAATTTTATACAGACTCATCTTTTCCTCGCAATGCAACAGTCTGCCAAAAGAAAACAACCCAAAAAAGTTTTAATTCCGTGGTGGACCCCCCGAGCTGTCCTGTTTGAAGACCCAAGTTTTCCAGGCGAGAAAGAACTATCAGAGGAACAGACACTTATCAAATGAGGATGTACAGAACTATAAAGAAACATATAGTAATCTTAGGAAAAGGTACCACAAGGAAATTGCCAACTCTAAATGTAATTGTTGGCGGAACTTGGTGAAAGAAATAGGAAACACGGAACGTTGGGGTTTAATATACCGTTTAACAAGAAATAAAATGATTGCTGGAGATGTGTATAACACTGTCTTGGTACAAGGTCAGGAAACTCATGACTGTGAGACGAGAATTGAATCTATTGTCTCTAATCTTTTTCCTAAAGATATGCCCGAACTTGACACACGGGAACAACAGGAGATAAGGCAAAATAATGAAATGTATCAAGGTTCTATGGACCGTTCACTCTTTTGAATCTTGTAGCTGCTATTGGTAAACTAAATAGTAAGAAATGTCCCGGCACAGATCTGATTGAGAACCTTATTATAGTCAATTTTTTTTATCTTTACCCACAGATCTTATTAAATCTTATGAATGAATGCCTCCTAGAGGGACATTTTCCTAGGCAGTGGAAAGTGGCTCTGTTAAAGATCCTTCATAAGCCAGGGAAACCAACATCGGATCCCCATGCTTATAGACCTATCTCGCTGCTGGCGAACTTAGGAAAGCTATTTGAGAGACTTTTAGCCCCAAGACTTCAAAAAATGCTAGAAGAAAAACAACTCTGTTCTAAATTTCAGTTTTGTTTTAAAAAGGGAAAATCAACTGAGGAAGCAATAACAACTCTGACTTCTTTTTCACAAAACTCTGCATCCAAATATGTCCTGGCCGTGTTTGTGGACTTCGACTCGTTGCGGTGGTTGGAGAGCGCCCTCAGGTCCTTGAGGTCTACAAATTGCGACGATTATGTCTACAAAGTGTTAAGGTCTTATTTTTGTGAACGTTCAATCAAGGTTAGTGCTAAGCATCTTATTTATAATACTCGGGTTTCCAGAGGATGCCGACCCCTGGGGGCATCCTCTGGAAACCCCTGGTGTTGGGGCCAGAACTGGAATGCAGTTCTCGATCAATGGCTCTTGAGAACGCATCACAATGTACTCAAAATTGCTTACGCTAATAACCTCAGTGGCTGGCCAAGGAAGTTCAAGAAAAATCCTTGAAGAGAAGATGCAACCTATTATCGATGATTTGTTATCCTGGGCCAATACTAACAAATTGAAAATTTCTCAAAGCAAGACAAACTTTATGACTTTCGGCAAACATTTTAATTATAACAGACCTCCTAGGACCCTACTCAATAATAGTCAGATACCTTATGTACCTCAGACCAAATATCTAGGTGTTCTATTAGATGATAGGATGAGTTTCCAGCCACATGTCTCATTAAAGAACAGAATTCGGAATTTTACTGCATCGGTGGTCAGGATCTCCGGGAAAGATTGGGGCTTGACTAAGAAAACTTTATTACTATACTACAAAACAGTTTCCCCCTGTGGTATCCTATACAGCTAGTGTCTGGCACCAAAAAGTTATCAAAGTAAAGATGAAAACTAAGTTAATTTCTTTGCAGAGATCCGTATTACTGACGATACTTAATGTTCCTAGAACCACTTTAAACAATGCCCGACAAATCTTAGGAGGAGTGATGTCCTTAGATCTATACATTACATATCGTGGAATGCTGTACAAACTAAATAAAGGCCTGTCGATTACTGTGCAATGCATAACATCTGATCCTGCAAATGATATAAAACAGGAAAAGGTTAGAATTTAGAGAGAGTTAACAGGAATATGGCAACAAAGATGGGATGAGAGTCAATATGGCATAACCACAAAGAGCTGATTAGTTATCATCTCCAGGTATAAATTTATGGTTCACGCCTAAAATGTATACCTCCTATTTGTTAACGGGGCATGGCTCCTTGAGGGCTAAGCTTTTTGAGCGTGGTTTAGAGCCGGACCCGTTTTGTACTTGTCGCGGTTTTGAGACCTGGGTTCCCAGGTCTGAAAACTGCGACAAGTATTGCCCAGAGTATGTACAATTCAGGCACACACCATTGAGTCTTGTTCCAGAATTATCGGAAGAGAATGTCAGTGTTCTTATGGATAATGCTAGAACCACTAATTTATTTACAGGTCTTAGATGATAACAACAGAACTCACTACTCCTAACACCTAATACTAACACTTTTTCAGGCTCGCTTATACAGAGTTTCTGTACGATCACAGAGGACAAGGTGGAGATAGGCATCTGCCTAGGAGCCACCCCGATACCGGAATACACACGCACACACACGCATGTACACCCTTAGGATGGATATATTGTGAATGTATATAAAATTGTATATAAATCATGTATATTTGTATAAATTCATTGTATATTTTTCTTGAAACTGTACATAAACTTTGTGTGTGTGTGTAAATAAATGCAATGAAAAATAAAATGAATCAACAAAGGTCTCAACCTTCCAGAAGCCCTCGTGGGTAGCACAGTTGGTAGGATAGCCGTTCCCCCCCCCCATACCGGGAAGAAAACACCTGAGTTTGAGGCAGCGTTAACATGTAAATTAGAAACCATCTGTAACGTCATCTTTAACCTTATTATTCAAGCACAAAAACGAGATCACTGAAATCTTGGAACATTCTCTCTATGAACAATGAAGTCTAGAGCTGGTGCTGCGTGAAGAGAGTTTTTTTAGCCGCGTGTCACTGACGATCGTTTTGAAGCAAGTATCGTGTCGGACGTACAGATTGAACGGTAATAAGTGATTCGTTATTGTGTCAGAGAGAGCGTAAATGCATCGGACACAGTTAAAGAATGAAGCGTGTGGTAATGAGTGTCTTTGTAGGACTGCCATATTGCGAGTGGTTTCTCCATCAAGACAATGCCAGGCCACATACGGCTAATATTGTGCAGGCAGTGATCACTGCCATAGGTGCCGAGGTTTTGCCACATACCCCTTATTTATAGGTCTTAGCCCCGTGTGATTTCTTCCTGTTTCCACGTCTGAAGCTCTGAAAGGCAAGCGTTTCGCATCCTACACAACGATGTTCGCAGAGCCACAACGGAAGCATTTCACAGTCTTTCGTAAAATGGCTTGCAAGAAGCATTTAATGAAGCATTTGAGGAATTTGAGGTAGTCTGCATATAAAACGAAGAGGTTATAGTGGCGACATCTATTGACTAAATGTCGAGTCAGCCTTCACCACTAAAACGCAAGCAAACCATCTTACAAGTTTGTTAAGGGAAAGTCTTGTCTGACAAATTTGATAGGATATTACGATGTGGTCACAAAGGAACTGGATGCAAAAAATAATTTTGATATCATACACTTGGATTTCAGGAAAGCTTTTGACACTGTTGCGCATGGAAGACTATTGTACAAATTGGAGCAGAATGGTATTAAGGGTAAGTTGCTACAATGGATAAAAGGATGGTTAAGTGCTAGAAGACAGAAGGTGGTAATCAATGGGTGCTGCTCTTCTTGGACTAATGTTATTAGTGGAGTCCCACAGGGTTCGGTGTTAGGTCCACTGTTGTTTTGTATATTTATCAATGATATTGATGAAGGTATATCAGGCTTAGTGTCGAAGTTTGCAGATGATACAAAGGTTGGCAGGGTTGTTAATGACAGTAATGGCAGTGTGCTACTGCAACAGGATCTACATAATTTGGGCAGATGGGCTAAGAAGTGGCAACTGAAGTTTAACCTTGACAAATGCAAAGTACTGCATATGGGTAGAAGTAACCCCAGAGAAACGTACTAACTGTGAGGTACTACACTTAAGGTGGCAGAAAATGAAAAAGACCTGGGAGTAAATGTGCAGTCAGATATGAAGTTTTCTGAGCAATGCAGACAGGCTGCCAGGGCAGGTCATGGGGTTTTGTCAATGATATATAGGAATATTGCTTGCAGGGAAAAGGAGGTGATTGTCCCTCTGTATAAGGCAATGGTCAGGCCACGCCTTGAGTACTGCGTACAGGTCTGGAGGCCTCATTTTAGGAAGGATGTAGGTTTACTTGAGCGTGTACAGAGAAGAGCAACACGATTGGTGAGGGGAATGAAGGGATCCTCTTACCAAGAGAGGATTAAGTTCTGCAAATTGCAGTGGTTGGAGACTAGGCACCTGCGCGGTGATCTGATTGATGTGTATAAGGCCTTGAATGGGTTGAGCACGCTGAATTCTGATGGGATCCTTCCACTTGTTCAGATTACGAACCTAAGGGGGCATAAATTCAAATTAAGAAAAGACAGATGTAGAATAGATGTGCGGATATTGGCCTTTAGCCAGCGGGTGGTTAATTGCTGGAACAAACTTCCAACTGTCGTTGTGGAAGTTGATAGGTTGAATAAATTTAAGGAGGAACTGGACAGGCATTTGGAGGGAATGGTGTGATTTTTTTTTTTTTTTTGGCTGATGCTGCATAAGCTCATACACTTGCTTTCTTGCATCACATGCCACTACTACTACTACTACTACTATCCTGTATGTGTGATTCGCGGGGATAGTCCAGGGTAGGGGCAAAGGGGACTAAAGCTTCCCCCTCTATGTTCAAAATAATGTGCATTATTTTACTGCTACATGATTATTAAAGCTTAATGAATCCTCCCTGGAATTCTGCTTCAATCCCCTCCCTTTATAAAATCCTGAGACCGCAATCCCCAATTTTTTGGACTTGCAAATTGGTAGAATTTTAATCATTCTTTCCGCCTTTTGTAAAGGTTGTTTATCCAAAATTTACCATTCACCACTCATGTGGGAAACTAATAAATCTTCAAAAGGTAACTACCTCGTAGTGTAGTGAATAGCTAAGCACATAGAGTGTCTTCTCCTGAGACGAAGACTAATGAAAATATTTTTTAGTGATTGCAAAGAAATACAAGCCATACTCCCTGCTCTCACCCATGATATGTTTGGCTACAAACCTTCATACCTCCATAGCGTACTACCTGGACGACCCACGATCACCAACCTCATGGACACACTTTTCAGAATTGAATGTACCTTAAACAACAAAGAGCAACTTGATATTGTGTTCCTTGACATTAAGGCGGGTTTCGACAATCTGTCCATCCATGCATTATGTTCCATACTGTGAGATTACTTCAAAATCACTGGGCACATTTTAGTTCTTCTTTAGAAGCTCCTACAGTCCATGACTCTATGCATCAGAAATCAGAACCAACATCAACGGATTCTCTGCTGCAGAGGGCCCCCAAAGGGACTTTCTCTCTGCCATCCTCTTCGCTGCATCTTTAGAACCCTTCCTCGCAAATCATGCTAACTTTACCACGTACGCTGATGATTTAAAGTTCTTTATCTTAAAAATAGCCCCCAGTCTCTCCAGTCTACCACTGTGAGCTCGAACCGACAGCAACATGAACTGGAAAATTACCTTCATGCGATTGGGCTCTCCATTAACAAAGAGAAAGCAGCACAGCTCTCTATCACCAAGAAGAGAAATATCAACGATGTGAACGTCATTATAGTGAACTCCCCAGTTAAAAAAGTCATCCAACATAAGGATTTAGGAGTCACCTGGGACAAGGACCTTACGTTCTTGCCTCATTTTAATGCCACTCGAATGAAAACATATGCGACTTTATGGGCAGTGAAACAGGAGATTTCCAACTTTCATAATTCGCACCTTATCATCAATTACATTCTTCGATGCATAATCCAAATTCCTTTATATGCCTCGACTATATGGTCCTCCCTTCCCACTGATATTACCAAACCAGGTTCTTTCCCTGGAATACTGGATTTTTAAAGGGCTAATTAAGATCGCCGGTCTAACACATACAATTTCAAAATCTGTTCTGGTCACAAATCTTAATATGCTTCCTTGGAGGATCACATCATCTCCAAGAACCTTGTTACCTTCTCTCAACTTCTATCCGGAAAACTGAATTCACCTGATGATCAAATGACTCCCATCTCCTATTGAACTCTGTCCACTATCTTTCAACAGTAGCATAAACTGGGTGATACATCCACAAATACTAGATATTCTTTCGCGGATTTCTTTGGAATTTCTGCCCTCTTTGGTAAAAAATTTGATTACTCAAAGATACTCAATTTGATGAATATTCGTCTTTCTTCTTTTCGTACCACCTATCAATGTAAAAAATTAAATTTTAGAAACAACATACGCTGGTGTGCAAAACTTAAGAACCAACACTATTTGTAAAGGTTACAACAACAAAATCTTTACTTGAAGTACTCTTCACTGATGAGATTAGATTCAGTCTCAGCATCGATTCTGGACGTCAGCTAATCTGGCGAGAGGTTGACACACGGTAATACCCCGCAAACATCACTGAAAGGGATCGATATGACGCGGTCGAGGTGTTCTCGTCTGGAGAGGCGTTATCTTGGATGGACGTACACAACTCCAGATATTGGAAGGCGGTACTGTAACCGGTGCACGCTACTGTACTGAGGAAATCCTTCCCCATGTGCGTCTGTTCCGAGGTGCCATTGGCCCCGAGCTGTGTTTATGGATGATAACTCCACACCCCATCGCACTGCAGCTATTCATATGCTTTTGGAAAGTAAGGACATTGCTCGTATAGGCTGGCCTGCCCGTTCCGCTGATCTAAATCCTATTGAACACATATGGAACGCTCTGGGGAGACGCCTAGCGGCACATCCACACCCACCAGAAAATGTTCACCAGCTGAAGATGCCGCTGACAGAGGAATGGATGATGTTACCGCAAGAACTTAGCAACAACATTGCTCTATGTATGGACAGGCGGTGCAAAGCCGGATCGACATTAGGGGTGGCCATATCTCCTACTGAGGACCACCTCTTCCCTTTGTTCCATCTTTGGCAGTGATGCATCTGTATCATGGCAGCCAGTGCTATGTTGCCATTTTTCAATAAAGTCTCTCTGTACCGTTTTGTTTCCGTTGACCTGTCGTTTCCTTCATCATTTCTGTACCTCACGAAGTTCCTTTGGTATGCTTTTCCCATATCCAGGCCACTCCTATGAGAAGCTACAGGTTTTCACCTGTAGCTTCTCATAGGAGACAAACCTGACTGATCCTTAAATTTTGCACACCAGTACAAGACATTAACATACAATTTGTTTTATTCAATACAAATTTTATTCAATACAATTTTCAAAAAAAATCTATATTTTTAGCAAATCATTTTGACAAGAATACAATCATTACCGCATTAGTAATCACGTGAGCTCGAACCACGGGCAATTTAAACGCCGATACTCTACTGCATCCCCGAGTTGAACACTTGGATCCTTAAAGACCGACACCCAATTTGAATATGCCGATCCATTTGAGCTGTTAGCTCGCTCACAGCACGTACAATGTTTATGTGTGTGTGTGTGATGCAGGTACGTTTTCAATCAAGGATTTCCTGCGAAGCACTCCATCACTGTGGTTCCCCCTATCTGTCATAGTCATCTGATTTATCTCCCTGTAATTTTATTTTTTTTTTTGTTTCCTAAGCGTAAAGCTCCCTAAAAACCAAAGATTTTCAACATCTTCCGAAATTATTCAGAAGGTAGCGCAGAACTATTAGCAATTCCAAAAAATGCTTATCAGCAATGCTTACAGAAGTTTCAGAAGAGTTGCAATTGGTATGGACACGGCGAGGTATGGACTGTACAAGGCCTGTGAAGGTTGC
Source organism: Mastigoproctus giganteus (assembly GCF_048544385.1). NCBI lineage: Eukaryota > Metazoa > Arthropoda > Arachnida > Uropygi > Thelyphonidae > Mastigoproctus > Mastigoproctus giganteus. The sequence goes on along the minus strand of NC_143580.1, from coordinate 30,214,027 downwards.
AAGATGTATGTTGTATCATGTCTTGAGGATTGCGTTCCGTAGATCGGCGATCGTCAGTAGTGGAAGAGCTAATCGCTGGATCTGTAGATCTACTTAATTCCAAAGTTGTTTTATGAGATTCATATACGGCGCCTTCAGCAGCCAAGGTAAAACCTAAAAGTCAATTTCGAACAATATCGGCAAAGTGGCATAAAGCCCCTTATCCTTCTGGAACACACCTATGTCACCGGTGAAGACAGTCACATTGATCGGGCACAATGGAATTTTTAGCATTCAGGGTGCGGTCTAGGGGCATGAGGACTCGAAGAGATTCCTAGGAAAGCATCCCCCATGCCAAAACACTGCCGTCACCTGCCTATTTCTACCAGGATATCGGCGTGATTATTCTTCACAGTTGATCGCTGAACCCTCCATCTGTTCAGCATAGCAGGAAACGTGATTTATCAGAAAAGGTAATTTTGTTCCAGTCGTCTATGGCTCAATGATGCCGTACAGATGGAAATTTTCGGCGTTGTGGCTGATGTGTAGCCGTAAGCATGAGTACATTAACCAGGCACGAACTCTGGGAGTCCATACAGAGGAGGGTTCCTTCAATCGTGGTCTTGTAAACACTTAGTCGTTCCCTGTTTAAATTCGATAGTAAAACAAATTCTGATATTAACAGCGGCACTACAGTGCTGCTGATATTATGATCATCCAAGAATTAACTTACCTACCCATGTGTATATGTTCATAAATATGTTCATTTAGCTGGAGGAAACACCCAGGAAGAATCTTATTATCCACTCCTGGGATCGACGAATTCAGCCACAGAGTGAAAAACGCCCATAAAAGTTCTTCACATTGTTCAAATGATTTGAACCAGTGGTCGTTCCATCCGGTTGGGGAGAGGATGGGGATTATAACCATTGTGCTACCGGCGCAGAGAAAGTTCATGGTCATTTATGTATGTACGTATGTATTCTATGAGAGGGTGACTCATGAAACCTGGTCGGCGCCGCGAACCCTGTCGCCCGACCATGCCGTGAGGAAGCGGGCCTGGAGCTACATCACTTTTGAGTTGCCTTAAAGGCAAGGTAAAGAACCCATCGATGAGAGTACATCTCAATCTCTGTGAACGGGTCTAGTGTGGAAAAAGTGCACTCTCACCTGGATCTGGGTCTTAAGTGGGATGACAGACTCACCTTTACTCAACACTTCGCCCATATGAAGACAAAAATATTCGCCGCTTTATGGGCTACTAGACAGGAACTGGTAGGAATTAGGGATCCTCAGCTAGCGACCAAGTACATTTTAATGTGTGTCCTGCCAATTGCAATGTATGCCTCGCAAATCTGGTCATCAGCTCCAGATTCACATTATAAGTCCGTCCTTGGGATCGAGTACTGGTTCTTGCGATGGCTTAATAGAGTTGCTGGCCACCCTTTTACTATCTCAAGGGCCATTCTCTACTCAAACCTTAACATCACACCCTGGATGCAGCGGACAATTAACAGGAACATACACACTCTCGCACAAATGCTCACAGGCAGAGTAGATGCTCCAGTCCTGGATAATATTCTAGTTAAACCGCGTGCCACTGCTAGACGTTGCGGAGAACTAAATAATCCACTGCGTTCAGTCCTGAACAATCTTAGTAGCCTGCAAAGATTCTTCCCATCAAATGCAGCGAGAATATTTAACTCACTACAGATAGATGCCGAAAAACTGTGTGAGGATGCAACATACCGGAAAGAGATCTTCCAGGATTCGTACAGACTTACTGAAATATGAATCGGCTGCAAAGTACTAAAGAATTGTGAATAAAAGTGAAGCTTTCTGCTTTAAGAACAATAATAATCTGTTGACTGTAAAAATATACCTTCTGTAACAGTTATGTTAATATGTAAGTTATAGATGGAATTATTAGTGAATTGTAAATATGAGTTGTATAATGTATGTACAGAATCATTAATGTGTAAATACCGTATATATTAAACATAAAATGTGTATATAATATTTCGGGACGAGACTACGTGTTCAGTATATGTAACCCACTGCACGTAGTATCTCGTACCCTGATATGTACTTAGCACCCTCCTGGCACTTTGCCGTCCCGGGGTGGTTTCCTTATGGAAATAAACAGATAATAATAATAATAATAATAATAATAATAATAATAATAATAATTATCGGTGGGGCAGTTCAGTGCCGCTGATGACCCAAGCCATCGACACCAGCAAAAGAATCCAGCCGCAAAAGGAAGGTGGCTAGCAAGAGAATTCTTGTCCCGAGAGAAATACTGGGAGCCTGAAAAAATCCTTTCCTAGACGGGCTAGCGAGAAAAAAAAAGTAATGGACGGAATAACACAAAACGAAAACCAGAAATGCGGCCCACACACCAAAAAACAACATATAAATAAATAAAGAAAGAAAGAAATAATTAAGGTAAAAATTTAGAAACTAAACATATTCCAACATAATAAGCTAGAATCATGGATAAATACAGAATCAGCTAAAACAATAAATAATACAATAAAAGTATACAGAAGGTTCATAGTACCCGGTGTTATAAAAAAATATATTTATTAGGGTCACACGAAAAGTTATTTCATCTATCCATCTGTATTGTGTCTGCAAATTGCGTGTTTTCTCTGGTCGATTTGCCTGATCTGCTGGACGAAAAACCCCGAATTCTGAGGGGAAAACCTTGCTATCTTCTCCTGAGACTGACTAACTCTACCATAGAGTGAAAAAAGCCCATAAAAGTTCCTCGCGCCATCGACGATATTTTAACCTGAATCTTTTCCACCCGGTGTATGGAGGACATTGACTATATCACTGTGTTACTCGTGCAGAATACTAGGTGTCATAGTCGCCCATACACGCATAGAAATGTGAAAAGTTTATAATTTGACAGAGATATGACAGAGAGCTTGCCCTCAACTAACAGCAAGGAGGAATCACACCGACCCACTGACAACAGTGGACTTCGCAAGAAGTAAAATCCTCCGAAGAGTGAATACTCCAGCAACAAAATCCTGAACAGTATGCAGGTTAAACCGATTGTTCACAAGAGGATTGATATTGATATTTATTACTTAAAGCGGTCCCAGCCAACCAATGGCAACCCCGCTGTCAGTTACACATAATTTAGCAGTACTCTTTTATACTCCCTCTCCTGTTTGCCCAAGTACAGGGAGGGAAAAACCTGCCATGACCAAAAAAGATTGATATGAACAAATTGAAAAATAATCAAATTACATAAAAAATAAAATATACATATAATTAAATTTCAGACCAAGTCCAAAATTCATTGGAAAGATCTGCATCTGTTCACAGTCTGTTGGAAAGCCAGCAGCGCTAGGAACTGCTGAGAAGAGAAATACCAGTGCCAGGAGCTGCCGAGAGCAGAAATGCCAGCACAAGGAGCTGGAGTTGCAGTGGATTTAGCAGACTTAAGCCTCCACGATTTCACAGAACTTTAGGTAATTGAGCACAAGGAGCTGGAGTTGCAGTGGATATAGCAGACTCAAGCCTCCACGATTTCACAGAATTCTAGGTAATTCGGCATACACCAAAGGAGTAACGTTATAAGGGCCACATGGGGAAAGAAGATAGTAAAATATATAGCAGATCAGCATATACAGCACAGTGGAAGAGCACATGTGCCCAGTTCTTCTTGCTGCCCACAAGAACACAAATCAGTATTGCTTAGGGCTAAAGTGAACAACTTTAAATTCAACGCCCCTTGTCCTATTACAAAGTGAAAAACATAAAGTCCGAGCCTAAACCATTTTGAAGTTTTCTTTGAGGTAAGCGTAGTCATGTATGGTAGAAAAAGACGCATGAGAGAAACAGTAGGAGAGGTGTGACAGACAAGAGAGGTGCCCTCTCTTGTCTGTCACTAACTAACAAGTTCTTGCCAGCAGTTTCCACTCCTTTCCACATCACTGCGGATATTGATTTGGATTCTGAAAAAATCCGATGGAATCTGCCTCCTGATCCGATAGGAGAGACCACGGAACACGAGGCGCAAGTCAAGTAGTAAAGGATCTGCCAATATCTGAAGTGCAGCAGTAGACGCTGTACGACACGCTCTTAATAATGACTGTAACATTCCTCTCTGGAGAGCCCGAAGCTAACGTTGAATCTTTCTATTAGACACCCATTGGAACCAGCAGCCAGCAGCGAAGGTGGCCACCGGGAGGAAAACAGCCTTGTAGTATAAGAGCAATACCTTTCTAGACAGGCCCTAGAGTTTACATAAGTAAAGAAGTCTTTGTTTTTTTTTTTCTTTGCATCCTTTGCCAAGGATTTTTCGTGATCAGCCTTCGCTTGCCTAACTTCCTTTGTGACTTGATTACAGACTAGCTTATATCTGCCATACGCTTCTGTGTCTCCTGATAATTTATGTTAATCCCATGCATTTGTCTTCTCTGCCACGAGTCTCATTAGTTCATCAGTTTAGGACTAAACCTTGAAGAGTATTTCTTGGCTGGTATGAAAAGCCATAAGTTCCATTAGTAGCTTCCACGTAATTCCTTGAACCTGCCATTTAGAATTCGCTGTTTTTAACATCATTAGTTGATTCCAATGCACAGAATCGAAAGACTGTCTGAGACCGCTGTAGTCACCCTAACGAAAGTAAAACCATTCCCTTTACCATTGATGGTAGTTACACCTTTAAGTAAATCCCACATCAGTAGACTGTGATCACTGCCACCTAGTGGTTCCTTTATCTGCAAATTTTTAACGCAAGAATAATCACTGTTGATAATCAGATCAAGAGTATTACTCCCTCTGGTTGCCACTTGAACATGTTCCTGTAGAAAACAATCCTCCAATAAATCCACAAAAGTCTTGCTAGCGTGAAAGTGACCAACCTACAATAAATCCACAAAAGTCTTGCTAGCGTGAAAGTGACCAACCTACAAGTTCTATTCATTATCTGGAAAGTTCAAATCTCCCATTATAAGACATTCTGATTTACTGGCCCACAACTGTACATAAGTACAGTACGTCTTAAAATAAGATACAATTCAAAAATGTTATTGTTTATTGTTAATTCGAACATATTGAGTCGCACTGCTCTGCTGATGCTACACTTGCCATTTTAATTCGGAATTTAACTTGATATTTTTCTAGATTTTCGGAATTTATGAACTAAAAAATATATATATTTAAGGCATTTTTATATTTGATAAATATTAACGGGTGTACTTGTAGAGGATTCGGTTGACTCTGTCAGCTGGCCCTTTCATTGAATATTACCTCAGGTATTCTGAATTTTTTTAATGTTAGGCCTGGTACATTGAATTACAGTATTGTGTTGTGGATTCTTTCAACACCTAAGTGATACAGTAGCCTTCTGATTTCTCAGTTCTGCACAGCGTACAACCTCGGGTTGCCAACTTCTCAGGTTTTATGCAGCCATAGCAATATCGTGGGTATCAGTGTTCTTTGTCCAATTTGTTCATGTTTTAATCTTTGTCTCAATTTTCCTTACTTCAAGATAGATCTCTTGTAACCATCCATACAAGAGATACAACCCGAGGTTATATCTCTTATATGGATGCATTCAACCTCGGGTTGCAACTTCTCAGGTTTTATGCAACCATAGCAATATCGTGGGTATCAGTGTTCTTTGTCTAATTTGTTCATGTTTTAATCTTTGTCCAATTTGTTCATGTTTTAATCTTTGTCTCAATTTTTCTTACTTCAAGATGGATCTCAATTACTAAAATGTAGTAATTAATCACTAACTATACCGTCTTATTTGGTATAGATTTCATACGAAAAAGATGGCATAGTTAGTGGGACCAACTGGTGATGTTGTCAATTGTAAATTCTAAATGGGAAATATTCAGGGAAGTAATCAAAGAAACTAGTAGGCTTTTCATGCCAACAAAGAAATACTGTTTAAAGCTTAGACCTAAATAGAGGTCAGATGAATTATTGACAACACGTGGTAGAGAATAAAAGTGCATGGGACGCATATAAATTATCAATTTTGTATCACAAAAGCCTGTAGTAGATATAAATTAGTCCGTAAGCAAGTAACAAAGGAGGTTAGGCAAGCTAAGGCACATTAAGAGAAGTCTCTGGAAAAGACTGCAAAACCAGCAGACTTCCATGCTTATATTAACAATAAAAGGAAGCGGTTGAATCACATTGGAACACTCGATGATCGTAGGTTCACTTTTGACGACACTGCCCAGGTTGCTGACATATGTGATAGGTATTTTGCTTCTAAATTCACACGAGGAATTCATTATGGGCGGCGATGCCAGAAGTTTATCAAACTCTTAAGAAGAGCAAGCTAAATGACCTTGTGATAATTGAAAGGAGGATAAATTGTTGAGGATGGACATAAAAAAGGCACGTTGGAGCTGATGAAATCTATCCAGTTATATTAATTGAGGAAGAAATGGAGGAAAGCAAACCCTTAGCCATACTTATGAGAGCATCCTTGGATTCGAGGAAGGTCCTTATGGACTGGAGAAGTGCAAATATATCCCCATTTCATAAAGGAGATCAAAAGGCGACATGAGTAATTACAGATCTGTTAGCTTAACGTCTATTCCAGGGAAAATAATGGAATCACTGGTTAAAGAAGAAATGCAGAACCGTTTAGACAGGAATGCAATTATACTGCAATCACAGCACAGATTTGTCAAGGGACGGGCTTTTCTAACCAAGTTGATAGTTTACTATTAGGCAGTGACTAAGGAAGTGGAGGCAAAAAATAACTTTCAAATCGTATACTTGGATTTCAGATAGACTTTTGACACTGTTGCACATAAAAGACTGCTATACAGATGGAGCAATGTGGCATGAAGGGCAAGTTACTGCTATGGATAAAGGAATTTTTAAGTGGAAGAAGACAGAAATTGGTTATCAGTGGACACTGCTCTTCATGGACTAATGTTATTAGTGGGGTTCCCCCAGGGTTCAGTGCCGAGTCTATTGCTATTTTCAATATTTATTGATGGAGGTATATTAACATCTAAGTTTGCAAGTGATACAAAGGTTGGCAGGTTGCTTAAGGGCATTCATCTGGGTGAGCTACTGCGACAAAATCTGGGAAATTTTGATCAATGAACTGAGAAATGGCAGCTGAAGTTTAACATTGATAAATGCAAGGTGCTGCACATGGGAGTCCTCCAGATCGGTGGTACTATACTCAGGGTAGTGTAGGATATGTTTGGCACTTTTATAATGATTTTTCGAAGCCTTCTAAAATTTTCTTAAAATCGGACCAATAGAAATCCAGCAATTATTATTTATTCTTTCATACATATCACATAGGCTATCCATATACTGTATATTGCAACTGAGGCGCTGCATATTATGTTTGTTGCCTCGCACCACTAGTTGGAGGAATGAATGTTCAATGGGGCGGATGCGCAGAAACGAAATGTTTTGCTCATAAAAGTCGTTTGTTTTTGCTCGTGTTTGTGTTATGAATCATTACTTTTCTTAATAAATGCAGACAAGAATTGTTAACTTTTATTATTTTAATTTAAAGCCTCTCATAAAATATTTGTATAATATAGACTATATTTGCATATTATAAATTATTACCTGAATTCAAATATTTATAATTTTGAAGCAATAATAAAAAAAAACAATTCTCAATTTTCAATAGTTTATACTTTAATTTCTAAGAACTAATTTATATTTTAATTTCCGTGTTATACAAAGAAAATCGAGAAAATTTATTGAACAAAACTTCTACAATGAGGCATATAAAAGAAAGCACATATCCTAAAATTAACACAATAAGAGCACCTTGAATGTGATGCACTTCAAGAATTTTGCTTTCGCTTTCATAAGGTTTATTTAGCTGAAAGGGCAACTCTCTCTTAAAGGACAGATTGTCCATCCACTTGGCAGGAAGACCAGCTTCAACAATCTTCATAACCCTGCATAAAATTCATTCATTAATTATTTATTACTTGGTTCTAGCTGATAAATATGATAAATATTTATGTAATACTACTTTGGAACAATCACTAGCTTGATCGATGGTAACGTTTCAGAACAGGAGATTGAGTTAAAATAATAATCCAACCAAGAGAGAGACAGTTGTGATTCGAACGCACACTACATCAACTCATCTCACACACGAAGATGACATCTTACATTAACTGTATAAGTTTAATGGTTTTAATGAAGAAAAGACTAATATGTTATTTATCTATTTATTCATTTTTGCTTATTAGAAAACACTAACTATTGCGAGTAATTTGTCCATAAGAAAAGCATTTTCTCCAACTACATTTAAGGCTTTTTTCTGCTTGCACTGACTGATCTCGGGTGAAGATAGCAAAGTTGTCCTGCCTCTGAAACTGGTGTCTTTGGTCCAGCAAACGATGAAAGCCAACGAGAGAACACAAACATACACACAATTGGCAGATATAATACACACCGATAGATCACGTAACTCTGGGATGGCCCGATTTATTACAGCTTTTTATATCAGTGCATGCGTGAACAATATCCTGTGTAACTGGTAGTCAAGCCAAAACTGTAGAGCAAAGAAAAAAATCTTTCTCAGATTAACAGAGGCCAGAAAAATTCCACTCCAGTTAAGCTAGCAAAAACAACCCAAAACCAAAAGACTCCAGATGATGAAAGTCCCGGAGAAGATGATGGGTGATGCTAGAATTCCACTACGCTGGTGAAAAACGTTTTAACAATATCCTATAGAGCTGTAAATGTATCTGTATTGGCTATTAGCTGATGTTAAGAAAGAGATGTGAAATCATGAACTTTACCAGATAATGTTTGTCTGATGTCCTCGTAGATAGGGCAATGATATGGGTTCCATCCAACCGGTCCATCACCGGTTATATGAACCGTATAGATCCAACACGCTCTTGAGGTTTGGCTGCAACCTCCTGAATTATCTTGTTTACCAGGACAGATAAAATGGGAAGGAACACAGTTGAACTCTGATAATATATAGTGCCGGTTAAACACAGGTATCGTAATGCATAATCAATCCTCCATGGAGATGCTCAATTTCGAACAACGTGGTGCGAACAGTTATTTGAAACAGATACCATTCGTGTAAAATGGTGTTGGTAAGAAATAGTTCCTTAAAGATATTTCGATTTTTTTTCTGTTCTCATTTCAGTAACTAATAATCCCGATGTTAACTTCACTAAATTAATAAATAATTCTACTTTCGGTTAAATGTAATTTTACTTACATGATATTGAAGGATTCTCTACAAGGATGGGAATGCTGAATGTACATTCCCAGGCAATAGGAATAAAAAGATTCCTTCCCTATGAAAAAATTCTGTTTCCCAAGTGCTAAATACTCGAATCGAATGCTGTATTCATTAAAAATAAAAGCGTAATTCCCCTGCAGAACCTTCTTCAGCCCTCCTGGTACGTCTTTTGGAAGGGAAGCTTCATTTTCTTTCATATTCCGCCGAATCACCTGGTAGTGTTCGTTATCTGTGGTCTGTTAAGAGATGATAAAAATATTTTCAGTTCATCACGAGGGCACCACAAAAACATCACAAAAACAGTAGCCATCATTCTAAATTTGTGAAGCAGGATGCAAGGATCTAATATCTGTTTTTTTAGAATTAATCAATGTAAAAAGATTTATTGTAAATTTAGGAATTGTATTTTGGGTTCTCATCAAATATTTTCTTACAGTTTCAGAATTTGATCAAAGCATACCACTTTCAAAATGATCTTATTAAAGCTACGAAACATGATGGATACTATTTATGCATACAGGGTTAAATAAAACTGTCATACACTTTCAATTAGGAAACTTCAGTCTCTGCTGCCACCAGAAGAATAAAACATTAGGACTGGGACATTAAAATCAAATAATCAATCGAGTAGACAATAAGGCAATCATTTTAGAGAAAGCTCACCTTGAAATAGTTATGCCTTGCTGTATTTTTCATAGTTCCACACGTGTATTTTCCTTCACTGATAGCCTTGGATAACTGGTCGATAGTTTCTGTTGCTTTCTCGTGTCCTATAACAGTCAAGACAGATAACAGGGTACTGCAGTAAGCCATTACAATCACAACCACTGAAACTCTCCAGAAGCCATACAGTTGTCGGAAAGGAAGGTAAACTTGTATTCTCTTTGAAACGTCTGGAAATAAAGTTTAAAAAATGAAAAACATTTACAATATCATGACTCTGTATTATTAAATATTACAAATGGTGTTCAAGTAAACCAAGAGCCTTTTACGATAATTTCGGGATTATTATCAAGAATATCTTTTCAACGAAATCTAAGAGAGGCAGGTGGGAAGAGTGTGGCCTCCTCGATGGCCCCTTTAATAGAAAATGCTGTGAATAAAGTGTCCTTCAAATGAAGAATGGGTCAATTATTCATATGGTGTAGGGAGGACGGAGCTTATAGCACAGAGGCCATCCTGAACGTTGAACGTACTTGCACAGCATGGGTTGCTGAATCGTCTCCATAAACATCTATACCACTTATCTGCACCTGAAATCTATGCTATATTTCGTAATGGTCTGTTCTACGAAATTACATTATTTAAAGTATATTTAATCTTACCCTGTTGTAGAAAGTCTGCATATATCAACCACATAACACGAAACCAGGAGAAGGAAAGACCACCGTATAATATTGAACACGCCTTGAGCACCCAAAACATGCAGATAGATATTAGTATGATACATGTGCCTAGTGCCAGCCACACCTGAAAGAAAAAAACAAATTATGCTTATTATTATTTTGTTTAGCCGTTGCAAATTAGAGATTGTTTTTCCTCCGACAAAAAATAAATGTTACCTCATAATTACCTTCAAGAAATTTGACACTGATTTTACTTTCCACAGGTCGAGGGCTTAAATTTTCGCTGTTCTCCATTGCGACTTACCTGGGCAGAAAAAGAACAGATTAGAAAAGGCTTACCTGTCCAGTGAAGGGAAGCAGCAGAACTATAGATTTATTAATTTTCTTTGGAGTTTGCGTTACGAATACTAATCTTGAGATGAGAGGAGGGTGAACTACATCTACTCCCAATGCTCTTTGATGATTTATACTGATCTTATCAGCTATCAAATCTGATTCCTGTAAATGAAATAGTTAAAGAGTTTACAATGCTAAATAACATAAAACGTACGTGGTGTTTATCAGAAGGTTAAATTGAAATAAGAGACTATTTTTGCTACGTGAATATTAAGATTTAACATTAATATGCCATCCTAAGACACTAAGTTCTATGCTTGACCAAGACTTCTGTATTTTGTATTGTGTTGATCTGCCTACTTCTAGAATGTGCCTAAGTTTAGATAGCCTTTCAGGTTCATTTTCCTTAATTCCAGACGTGTCTGTATAGTTTTGGCAATACAGTACAATTTACCAAGATCGTTTACCATGCAATTTACCACGATTTACCAGGCTTCACCACAAAATCACCTTCCGACATCCTTCGAAGGCAACGAGAATTTACGCCTTGTTAGCAAAGAAGCGTTGCTAAACTTAACAAAATTATTGGAAAAGGTAGTTGGAGAAATAGCAACATCTGTAATCTGACAACTGTCCAAAACTTGACTTAGATCAACTTTATGTGAGCAATTTGTTTCTGAAACTACTATAGTTTTACAGTTCGCGTGGGGGATCTTTAGGGGGAAGCTTCTGTTTCTTCCTTGATCTGTATCTGTGTTCTCATTTTCTCGTAGCAATTCCCTCGCACTTTATTATCACTAAATCTTAGGGCTGTCTTCCCTTCCTGGCTTTTTATTGTACTGGAGGCAGTCTACTACTAGTAAATAGTAGAGTTGGTTCGATTCCGTATTCTAAGGACAATAAATAGGAAATGGCTATCTCAAGTTGCTTGTCTCTGGATGCTAAGAGGTCATACAACACAAACAATATACACTAATTTGACTCTGTATTAGCAACACCTCCTTGTACCTCGTTGGGCCACCTTTTGCCCATAATATAGCCGTACACGTCTTGGCAAGGACTCCACAAAGCATTGCAGGGTGTCCTGTAGATGGTCTTAGCATCGAATATCCTTCTCCAGTGTCTCTCAATTACCCATCATGATGGCTCTCATGATGGGTAACCATGACAGCCGAATGCAATAGCTTATACGAGTTAATGTCCGATGCATAGTTCATGGACCATGTTGTTCTTGCTGGTCCAAAGCTGTACTGGGTGGTTACCTGGGCTACTGTGCTTCGTCGCTGATGTATTATGAGATAAGAAAAATTTACTAAAATACATTTATACACAAAATACACTTATCTTGCAGCTCGACGAGATTATGCACCTGCAGGGAGATCCCATTGAAATGTTAAAGCCGTGAATGGATTGACTGAGCTGAATGTTAATGCTATTCTACCACTTTTCCACTTGCTGTGGCTACACACATGAGGGGACATAAATTCAAGTTGAGGAAGGATGGTTGAAAGATGGATGTGCGGAAGTTTGTCATAGCCAGCGTGGTGGTTGATTGTTGGAATAAACTTCCATCTGTTGTTATGGAAGTGAATGGTTTAATAAATTCAAGGGAGAACTAGACAAATTCTTGGAGGGTACGGATTGGTGAACGGTGCTTATGCCAGCTGTTTTGACCGTTCATCAGCGTCAAAGATCAATTCATTCCTACACAAGAGGGTGTTGCTAATGCAACGCCAACTCAGTGTACATCTAATCACGAGTCATGCACAACACACACACATAGCTGACTTCTCAGATATTTGCTCCTTCTGAACTGAAGAACATTTACCAAATGGAACGTCATTCTGTTTTATAAATTAAGTTGGCATGCATCGTTTGCATCGCAAAACACATTTATATTTCAACGTCTAAAAAAATTTACCTGTTCATAAATCATTCCAATGAGTCCTGTGAAACTGGAATTGATCATCTTCCCAAACTCTCCATCCTTTGGACATTGCACCTTCACTCTAAATAAATAATAACACAGTGATTAATCCTCCATTAAACTGATTCTGCTCATATTCATTGTATAAAAGCGAAACAATTTCATCTTTACTGAATAAAGTCTGTTTTTTCTTGGTCTAGCGAGAAATTTTTAATTTTTTTTCAAACTGATTACATTGATACATTAACTAGGGACTTACTTAAAGTTCATTTTCTCTGACAATGTCCAGATGAGAAGAGCATCCACTCCACCAGAAAGAATCCAGTCTCCATTTGCATCTTTATCCAGGAAAAGAAATGTATTCTACCATAAAAAGAAGAAATAAGAATCAGACATTAAACATACGAGCAAATGTCGAGCACTGATTTTTCAACGTTATTATCTTTATGAGGTAAAAACAGAACAGCTGAATAATGAAAAATGTTAAGTTAAATATCAACTGCTTATGGTCAACTAGGTATAAATAACATGTAACCTAAAATGAAATAATTCATAATAACAATAAAAACATAAATCACGAAAATACTGAATACGTGCTAGTCACTTTGACCTAAAATTAGAAGCAAGTGGGTTTTGCATAGTTTATAAACCTGCATTTTACTCTCAGTCTAATTGGACATGAAACGTTTAAGGTTGTGGGACGATAAGCCACTGAAGCTGGCTCACCCAATATCAAAGGATAATCGCCACTTCACTTTGTTTAAGCCCAAAAGAGATTTTCTCAACGTTGGTGAATTCAGGAGAGCATCATATTTTTTTAAACTGGAATTCGAGTAATCCTTGGGGGAAATGGGTATTAGAAACTAGTTCTTGTGATAGTCTGAAACGAGTAAAAAGAATGCACTTGTAAATCCTTTTTTTATAAGGAAAAAACTTCTTCCAGCTTTAAGAATTTCGTGGTTGAATATGATTGCAAGATTCATCACGCATATAGAAATGTTGCCAATTGTTCGGCGGTTGTGTTATTATTTTTTTATGAAAACTTCAAAGACGAAAAGTATTAGAATCTAGAATACTAAGTTCTGTGAGTGATTTCAAGGTTGAGAAGATGAAAAAAAATACTTATTGACATTAGAATTAAACTTCATTAGACTTGGTGACATTATATTGTAGTTTTCTGAAAATAATTGTGAAAGAAGGTTGTTCCAGAAATGGAAGTTGTAGGAATAAGTGATGAAGAAGAAAATTTGGCACTGTGAGTATGAAGTTCGGTAATGAATGGATGTTGACTGGTTGCTGCACGTGTTCGGACATGTTTGGAATACAGAGGGGGGAGTTAGAGAAGCCAATTCAAAAGAACATTGCCCATGGAGGCATGCACAGGAACAAAACGTCTACGAGACAAAGAATGATGAAATTTTGTAAGATATGGGTGATCAATTAAACTAAATTCTTTTTTAGAATGGAGCCAAGATGCCCTAGAAGTTCTGACGCACGCCTCCCAAAGATATGAGAACAATATTACATAGCAGGGCGGATTTGAGAATCGTTCAGAGTGAAAAGCTGTTCAGAAGAAAAGTCACGCCCACAATGAAAGAAAAAACGCAGTTTTTTTAGATGCAGAGCAAGCAATATTTGTGATACACTTATGCAAATAGAGATTAGAAGTCAGGGTAATCCCCAATAAAGATATCCGACCTTGTCTGGAAATCTGAGTGCCATCGAAGATAAGAATGAGCAGAACAATCCTGTTTTGGCAGATATACGACAGATCCGAGTTTTAGAAAGATTGAAATTAACTAAACATGTCCCATTGGAGAATTACCTGAAGATCAATATTTAATTGGTAGTGGATATTTTAGATGTTAAATCAACAAAACTATGGACTAGATTTCAGTAAATAAAAAAAAGTTCATTAATATACAACAGAAGAAGAGCGGGAGAAAGAACCAACCCCCAGTTTTCGTCACCACCCCGGGAAGGCGGACCAGAACCGTAGGAGAGAATAGCTCTGGCTGGGCGAAGGGGCCTAGGCTTCTAGGGAGAGCCCAGAAAAAATAATAATAATAAACAAAATAAATAAAAATTTATTGGAAAGGAAATAGGGATAGATGGACAGCAGTGGGATAAAAGGGGAAGAGGAAAAGTCAAGGGCTGTAGCAAAGGAGCTACAGCTCCTTTAGCGTAATCTACTTTATAGTGTAATCCTCTCGCTCCTTTGATCCAAATTAATCCTTTTTACTCTACTATTAAGGTAGGCGGGTCAATTTAACTAGATGGAAAATTCAAAAGCTAAATGAATAAGTACAAAAATGCGAGCACCTTTTTTTATATGCAAATAAAAAACTAAAATATTCATCGTCATTTATGAAAAGTACAAAATGGAAAAAAAAATAGGTTAAATTGAATAAAGCTAGAAAGTGTTATTTTGAAAGGGAACTTTTATGCAAATTCACCAGATTTCTTGGGGAAAATTCTAAATGAATTGACTCAAATGAATGTCAATTAACAAGTTTATCAGAAACACATATTATTGCTTCGTTCCTTATCTAACCCTGATTTGTAGATAAAACAATTTTGCCCGATCCTTATGATCAAATGAGCAATTGAAATAGAAGAAAAATGTTCTTTTATCAAAATGGAACGACTTTTCAGGCTTGTTTTGGAAAACATAATGAAATGCACTGGTGGCATTGGTTTTCATTTAAGAAAAACCTTGTCTTTAGTTTAGATAAGATTTATACAACAATTATTAAATACGAACTCCTCATTATCACTCCATTGCGTTATAATGGGAGCACTCGCTCTGTCTAGAGAGGGCTTTCAACCCGATATAAATATTAGTAACTATAAAAACACAAGCATACATATCTCTATAGAAATATCTCAGAAAGCGATCTCCTCTAACTATTCGTTGACTTCAAAGAGGCGTTTGAAGTCAACGAAGAGTCCATGAAGTCCTGAACCTCTCCGAGAGCTATATCACCAAATGCCACCTTTTGGTTGCATAGCGTCCTGCAAAGGTTGAGGGAGGCTGGGATTTCCAATCCCATTTATCATCAGCTATATTTCAGACTGAACCATAGTTATCAGATCCACACATCGGAGTATCAACAGACAGAAGGCCAGGGGTGTCCACATGGGCCCAGCTTAAGGACCCCCTCTACTAGAATGTTGTTTTTGATACCTATACAGTAAAAACTATACAGTATGATTAGTACCAGTTAAAATAAAAGAATGGGAACTCAAATCACCACACGGGCTCTACATAAACAGCTACAAGCACAAAGAGGAATGCTCCTACTCATGACCAAGGCTAAGCGGGACAAGGTGAACTGTTGCCACACAGGTCCTTAAAGGTAAAATGCCTATCGACTTAAAAATTGTGTTCCATCACCTGAAGCACCTTCATCGAAATGGAATCAGAGACAACAACATTGTAACTGAAAATTTTCAAATTCAAATTATTTTATTAGTCACTCAAAATTTCTACCCATTTATGTAATGTGTCTATATGATCTCTGGTTGATTTTCCTGTTTTACTGGAAGAAAACAAAACCCAATTTCTTAGGAGAAAACCTTGCTATCTGCGCCTGAGACCAACTAAATCAGCCACGTAGTAAAAAAAACCATTAAAGTTTCTCGCGTCATCGACGGGATTCGAACCCGGGCCTTTTCCGCCCGATGTAGGGAAGACGGTGACGATACCACAGTGCTAATCGCATAGTTGTAACTGAAATGAATCTAGCTACGCCGCCCAAAGAAGAGAGGGCTCGCCTAAGGCAAATTCTTATTGACAGACGGCAGGCTATATGGAAATCATCCTCACACGGACAGATCACGCGCCACTTCCTCCCACAAATTAAAGAGTCGCAAAAAACCAGTAGCCCTAGTGCATTCACAGACTTTATCCTCATAGTCCATGGAAGTTTCAATGCATAGCTCTATGCCATCGGATTGGCATCTTTAAAAACACCCTGGACTGTTTATTTGAGTCCCCAGAAACGTGGGACCACGTTATGTTTCACTACACATGTATACTGATCTGAGGGCACGTCTGGAGCTGGAGACGAACTGTTCTGCAATAGATCAACTATCACAACCGCTCTTGCATATACGCAGAGAAATTTTTTTAAACGAGTTTTAAGAGCGGCGATAAACAACCAAAACATACTGTGGACAGCCAACCCTGACAGAACAACAGCAATAATTAACCAAACAGGACGGTTTCTCCTTCATCAGCGGACTTCTGACCAATCCCAAAGCAACTCCTATTGAGCACCACCCACTACAATTCCTGGATTAGACCATCACTCTCGGACGTGACTCTCAATTTTGACATCTTGAAGAAACGATTGCCGACTAACGTAGTCCTGGATTGGATAGGTGTATAACTTTGAACTTGGCTGACTATTGACCTTTGACCACTGATTGTTAACCCTTTGGGACAGGCAATTTGCTGACCTCGAACTTTCTCCGGGGTGGGACATTGCTACTGTCACAGGCATAGCACTTCTGCTGACGTCCAGAAATAGAGGTAGGAATATACTGTACATAGCGTTTGGGGAGGGGACCACCGTTGGTTTCCCACAACTGCGCCATGAGTACTCTTGTAGAGGTGGGAATATGAACTCTCATTGTCCAACCTACTTCTTTCTACTTGACTACTGTACCTCTTCACTTCCTTTTCTCTATGATTCCTCATACCTTTGCCCCAGCTTTCTGTGACTTCCCAGACTCCTACTCATATTTCCACTCCGTTCCTCTGACTACCCTGGTTTCCCACAGACCATTGATTCTTGGGAAAACCAGCCTAAGCTAATATAGTAAAATCTAGCGTGCCTCCCCACTGCTAGATTGGGAGTCAGAGGAGGACTGACCTGGAGTTCGTCACTTCCTGGCTACAAAGATGCCACTTGCCGATCAACAGCACTACAAATAACAAAAGTCACACTTCTATACAAACCAACACTACACATAAACGGCTGGCCTTGGCATTTTTCCTCACTACTCGTGATTGAACGGCAAAGGGGTCTGCCCCAATTCTTTTTTACAGACCCCGGGAAACCCCGGGGGTTTGCATAAACCAACACACACAAAAAAATAATAATAAAATAAATCTATAAATCTCTACAGAACCATGGAAAAGCTAAGCAAAGTCTGTACCGCTTTGGCAGCTGCTAGCACAGAAACACCCTGCAGATTTCTACACGGGTGGTGGTGGTGGTTATTTAAAGATGAAAATCGGGAATTGAGCGTCTTTTTGTAAACTATCGTAGATAAGGATATCGATCCAAAGAGGGGTTTCTTGAAACGATGCGCTTCGTAATTTTTGAAATTCTGAAAATATAAAGTAAAGCGAGTTAGGAATATATATATATATATATATATATATATATATATATATATATATATATCAAGTAAGTGTATTTGCATAATTTATACAAATTCTAAACAAGGTAATGTAAGCTGAGCATTACATTTCAGGCGCGTTCAATTTTTTCTTCAATGAATTGAAATTAGCATTTTCTGTTATTAATAGTTAACTTGCTAACAACTAATTACTAATTAATTTACTAATAACATATACAATTCTTTTAGTTGGTCTCACCTGAGACCGACTAACTCAGGATTTTGTGAAAAGGGCCCATAGAAATTCCTCATGTAATCAACGGGACTCGAATTCATGTGTTTTTCACCCAATGTGTATTCTCGTGGGTACCATAGTGCATATAAGCTGCATCCTCCTCACATCGGGTGTAAAAAGCACTGGTTCGAATCCCGTCAATGAAGTTAGATAGCTTTATGGGCTTTTTTTTATGAGTGAGTGAATTAATCGATCTCAGACAATGATAGTATGGTTTTGGCTTATGATAAGCCAAATTAATTACATGGTATTCTATAGTTGCTATAAAATGAATTCTTTTCAGAAGAGACGTATACTTACATTTTGTTGAGTAAGAGATTTATTCGGAGAAGGGCTAATAAAAGTCATATCATAAATGCCAGGTAAGGAACAGAAACTCTGCGATACATAGGTGTCGTTTACTGGTTGCTCCACAAACACAAACCATCTGTTTGTAAACTTTGCTCTTTTGTGTACCTGCAAAAAGGAAATATATATCTTTATTTCCTTCTCAAATGGTAGTTCACATTAGACATGTATGTGGAAGAATATTTAATCGAGCAAAGTAGTAGACGTTCATACCTTCTGAAGATAATTTAGGGCGTGACCAACCGTGTTACTGGTGTATAGAACAATGTAATTCAATTCTTTATGAGTAGATGGATGACGTGCAAAAGGATTGCTCAAGCTGTTGATGTATTCAATACCTTTCGCCCCATGGAACAGTCTTTGATAAATTCCTCTTTCATGCAAGATTTGTGTTTCATGTTCTTTGCGTAACCGCGAGAATTCTGCATAAAAAATAAACCAAGACATCAAGTAGGCAAAAACATGACATCAAGTAGGCAAAAACGTACTAGTTTAGAGAAATTGCATGAGAAAGATATCACAATATCCGTTTGAATAGCGTTGTAATAATTAAAATATTCATTGCATGAAACCTTTTTTAATTGTTTGACTTTTTAAAGAAACATAACTTCTTTCTTATTCGGGAGAATTAAAATACCATTTCTCTGAGTGACTCACCACTGCTAATCATAAAAGAAGATTTCAATTAAAATTTACCTGATTTGGTAGAATACATGTGGAGGACGTATTTTCTGGATTCTGAAATCTCATGATGAATGTTGTCTACTATTTTTTCCATTGAGATATACTTCCAGCCTAAGAAAGAGCAAATGTTCATATTTTCTGATTAATTTACAAGGGTTAACATACATGTATTCATTAACAGACTAAAAGAGGTTTAGGGCTGAAAGTCCCAGACTACGGGAAATTTACTAGACGAACAAGTTATTGCAAGGCATCATTTTGGTTCGTAGAAAATCACCGAAGTAGGTACAATGGCATTAGTTTTGTTACATCTCATATTGTGAATGCCTTCATAACGAGTAACACCCTAGTCCACAGAGCCCATGTGCGTAAAATAAAGGCATTCCTTCATCTGTGTTCATCTAAGCATAATCACATCAACATCTGGAACACAGTTAGTTGGCGTTTGCCGGGAAGACCACTCCGCAGTACCTCCTCTTTGTGCTCAAGGTTCCAGAGGTTACAGAGCTTCAAGAGACACTTCCCAAATGTGACTTGGGACACTCTCAACTCGCTCAATGTTGACATTGACCTACGGTCTACTTATAAGTCATATAGCGATGATATCTTGGCCTAATTAGTATTATTAGTTAGTATTATTAATGGCCAGATGGTGCAAGAAAGCACCATCTAGGGCTTATGCTTCACCAGACAAAAATAAAATAAAATAAAGAATAATAATAATAATAAAATAAAATAACAAAAAATAAATAAAATAAAATAAAGAATAATAATAATAATAAAATAAAATAACACAAAATAAATAAAATATTATAATAAGAATAAAAATAAAATAATAATAATAACAACAAGAAAATTTTAAAAAATAATTATAATAAGCAGAAGAAAATTAAAATAATAATAATAATAATTAATGAGAGAAAATAAAACGGACAATCTAAGCGTTTCCCCCTCCCATAGGTAATTATCCAACTGACCTTTGAATTTCCCTAAACTGTCGGCCTCTACCACCCATGTAGGCAACTTATTCCAGTAATTTATAACTCGCTAGTTAAAATAAAACTTCCTGCAATCCAGTCTAAACTTCTCCCCTCGTAACTTGAATTTATGGCCCCTAGTTCCAGAATCGTTTATAACCCTGAAAATTTCGTCCTCATTCATTTTGCTTATGCCTCTCAGAGCTTTAAACACCTCAGTCAAGTGGCCTCTAAGGTGCCTAGTTTCCAAGCTGTGCAACCCACATATTCGAAGTCTTTCCTCATGTGGATGCCCTTTTACCGATCTCACCCGGCGAGTTACCCGTCTTTGTACCTTTCAAGAAGCTCGATGTCTTTCTTTAGGTGCGGTCTCCATACTTGAACACAGAATTGCAAGTGTGGTCTAACAATAGCCTTATACAACGGGATTATGACGTCCTTATCTATACTATCGATTGTTCGATAAATCATCGATAGGACACCATGGACCTTCCTTGCAACCTGTCTACAATGTTCAGAGAACTTCATGTCTGAGCGTATTAGCCTTCATATCTGACCGTATTTCCTGCACTACCGGCTTTAGTTCAACTTCCCCAAGTGTATAAGCTATTTTGAGGTTACTGTCCCCAGGTGCAATACCGTACACTTTGCTAGATTAAAGCATTGCTGCATGTGCCAGTCTTAGTATGCTGATATCATTTTATGTTATGCCGAATTTGTAGTCTTGTTTGTTGTAATTATGATTCCTCTGGTTACCTGTGCATGGAACTATAAATGTATACGATTTAACTTATTAAAAATTTTATTATTATTATTACATTGCTCTACTTCGAATAAGCAATGCTTGACTAGTAGAAAACACTCAGGTGTGACACATTCTCGGTGGATAAGGCCACCCAAACGGCACCGTTTCGAACTTGTTGGCCTCTCGTTGATGAGCTATGTGTCCATCCCTTAGAATTCTCCACATAGGGCCTTCTTTCACTCGTTTTCAATTCTAGATATCATGACCTCGTCTCTTTCCACATCATGCTCTGGGTTGTGTCTTCTTGCTCTTCCTCCCCTGATTCCATATTTTCCATATTCTTTGGTCTTTGTAGTTGATACCCAAGTGCTGCTTGATTTTTTCGAAGATTGCAGAAGAAGCTGTCAGGTTCTTCATGACATGACAATAGTCCTTCCCTGGTCCGCTGTTTGCTGTTCTCTGACCTGAATATCCGGCAATCGTTCTAACCACTTCGTATGTAGTCTCGATCTGTATACCTCATATCGGTCTCTAGCTTTTTTATTTCGTAGTATGCTCGCACGATGAAAGTATTAATTTCGATACTCCACTTCATGCGTTGACGTTTTCTTCCTTCCAGGGTGGTCACTAGCGCAGCTGCGCAGTAAGCACTTCCAGCTGGTTGGGCTGGATGGTCTGCCCTTCTCTTATAGTAGCAAACGGGCAAATCGACCAGAGAACGCATGCAATTTACAGACACAATAAATATATGAGTAGATGTGATCATTTACTGTGGACCCTAATATCATAATTTAATTCGTATATAATACAGTGTTTATTGAACAGTATTCAAAGGGAACCTAAATACCAATTGAAATTTAATAAGAAAATAGGTATTCCGAATAAAAGTATACCTATTCAGCCATAAGGTCAAATATTTAAGTAACCTAAGTTATACTTCAGTGTTATACCCTATAATTAAATACATAATTAATAATAAAATACAATAAAATAATATTATAATAATAAAATGAGATGAAGCAAATTACTGATTAAAGGATACATTGAATGGTACGTTGAAGAGGACTAGCACCACTCAATATATCCTATCAGTAATTGGCTAAGGCTATCTGTTTCTGTTTGCTATTTGCCAGTTAGTCCAGGTCCACATCAGAGCAGCAACATCAATCTATGTTAAATTTAACAGCAAATTGGCAGAATAACAAAACTAAATTATATATGGATTTATTTATTAAAGAAAATAATTAAGTAGTAAAAAAGGAAAAGCTTTTGCTGAATTAAGGCGAAAAGGAGGAAGAGTAAGGATAGCAATAGAACCTCAATTTCCCACGATTTACTCTAACATATTTTGAGGTATAAAATTTATAGCTAGCAAGCAGAAAGCAAAAGCTAAGAAAAGTATATTATAAAGCTACTTCGGACTTACCGGGAGAGTGACTACCCGACCCTCTAGGTCGGGTAGGGATTGTGGTAATACACTAGGTAGCGATGTCTGAAGTCATTTTGAAGAGATTATGAAATACCAGATGTAATATATTACAGCAATCCAATAAAGAATAGAGAAATACCAGATATTGTAAATTAAAAATAGAATTTTTTTGAAATGAAAGTATTTAAAAATATATATTATACGAATAAGATTGAACTCTACGAAATAGCAAATTCAAATCAGATTTTCTGCAATAATAATAAATATTAAATCAGCCTTAATGAAATAGCAGATAAAATAGAAACTATAGAAGATGAACCTTACTTTTATTCTGTAAAAACATAGATAAATAGTTTATAACTCAGAAGTTACATGATAACGAAAGCTAGCAGCGCCCTTTCAATTTTGGTTACTTTATTACTATCATTAGCATCGGTAGTGGCACATGATACAAGAAAGCAAGTTTATATACAGCATTAGTCAAAAAAAAAAATAAAACACTTCCCATTTCACCCATCCATTGGTTCCTCAAATTCCACAACGAAAAATTGAAGTTTGTTACAGCAATCAACTACCCGCTGGCAAATTTCTAGCACGTCTTTCCTACAACTGTCTTCCCTCAATTTCAGTTCATTCCCTCTCAAGTTTTAATTCTGAGCAAAAGGAAGACTCCCATCAGCATTGAGCATGCACATCCCATTCAAGGTCTTATACACCTCAATGAGATCATCTCGCAGAGGCGTAGTCTCCAAATGCTGCAATTTGCAGAACTTACGCCTTTCTTCGTAAGACCATCCCTTAATTAACAATGACGTATCGCAGCAATGGGTCATGTGACTGCCTTCTGGTTAACATAGGATATGTTTTTCATCTCTATTACACCTTTCAAATTGAAAATTAGATAAATCTGAAAGTTTCACACTGTAGAGGGATGCAGATTACCCCTCTATGCAAGTTTTTACCATTCCAGACATTATTTAGTAAGCTGCAATATGTATTTTGATTCTCCCCATCACTCACTCTCTGTCTTCTCCCCCTCAACCATCCCTTTATCCATAGCAGCAATTTGCCTCCAATGCCACACTGCTCCAATTTGTGCAGCAGTCTTCCATGTGGAACAGTATCAAAAACCTTTCTAAGATCCAAATATATGATATCAAAATTATTCTTTGCATCCAGTTCTTTTGTGACTACATCATAGTATCCAATCAAATTGGTCACACAAGACTTCCCTTTAACAAACCCATGCTGTGTCCGAACTATAACCAACATTAGTTTCCCGGAACCGAAGTTAAACTAACAGCTCTGTGATTACTTGTGTCACCCTTTGTTCCTCCTTGGTGAATTGGGGTCATGTTTGATACGTGTCGAGTCCATGTGTACCTCTCCTGAGTCCAAGGAAGCTCTTATAATTATGGCTAAGGGTTTTCTTACTTCCTTTGCTGTCTCCTTTAATATAAATGGATAGATCCCATCCATCCCAGGTGCCTTTCTTATATTTAACTTCAACAATTTCTCCTCAACTTTGATAACAGAGTTTAATATACCTTTGGCATTCCCCTCCCTGAATAACTCCTCATGTGCGAAGGTAGATGCAAAATACTCATTTAGTTTGTTAGCTATCTGAGCAGGATCACAGACATGTGAACCATCGATATCAAGCGGACAAATCTGATTCATCCCCTTCCTTTTAGACTTTATATAAGTAAAGAACTCTTTGCTGTTTTTCTTTGCATCCCTTGCCAAAGTGTTCTCGTAATCTGCCTTCGCTTGCATAACCTCCTTTGTGACTTGGTTGCAGACCAGCTTATATCTATCAGAGGCGTCTGTGTCACCTGTTAAATTATATGCATCCTACGCATTTTTGTTCTCTACCACGAGTCTCATTAATTCATCTGGCATCCATTTAGGTCTGAACTTTGAACAATCAATATTTCTTAGTTGGTATGTAAAGCCTAGTATCTTCCAAGATTATTTCTTTGAATGATTCCCATTTTGAATTTGCTGTTATCATCAGTTAGTCCCACTGTACAGAACTTAGTATATCTCTGAGACCACTGTAGTCACCTTTACGAAAGAAAAAACCCTCCCCTTTACCCCTGATGGTAGTTACCTCTTTGAGTAAATCCACGTCAGTACACTGTGATCACTGCCACCTAGTAGCTCCTTTATCTATAAATGCTTAATGCATGAAGAATTACTACTGATAATCCGATCAGGAGTATTACACCCCATAGTTGCCTCCCGAGAATGCTGCTGCTGTAGAAAACAATAAATCCACAAAAGCCTTGCTAGTGTGTGGGTGATCAACTCAAAAGTTCCAGTAAATATCAGGGAAATTAAAATCTCCATTATAAAACAATCCTGTTTACTGGCCCATCTATTTCTTTGCGCAGTTTTTCATTATACTCATCAGAATCATTAGGCCTATAACAAACTCCTACCCTCATTTTTGCTTTTCCAGTGCTTATATCACACCCAACTGTCTCGACACTGCACTGTCCACTCAAATAAACTCGCTGTACTTCCTTATGTGTTTCTTAACTAATGGCACAACCCCTCCTCCCTTCCTACCCTGTCGATCCTTTCTGTACACATTGTACTCCCCACATTCGAATTCCTTATATCTGTGGGACACCACGTCTCTGATATCCCAACGATATCTGCCTTTGCTGTTTTAACCAACACCTTAAATTTATTTACCAAACTCTTAGCATTGGCGTACCCGCAAGTATATATGCATCTGTTCTTATTCTATCTACCCTAACAGAGCCCATGTATTTACTTGTACCGCGATGACTCTGAAATCTGAAAGTCTCTGAAATCCCCCGAACCATGTTTTCCATGCTGCTGCTCGTTACAATAGGAATGCAAGAATCACTTTCACTTGTGCCAGTCTGCAAGGGTAGCACAGTGGTATCGTCTCCGTCCTCTCCACACCAGTTGGAAAAGGCCCGGGTTCGAATCTCGTCGATGACGCGAGGAACTTTAGTGAGCTTTTTTCACTCCGTGGCTGAGCTAGTCGATCTCAGGTGTAGATAGCAAGGCTTTTTTACCCAGAAACTGGAGTTTTTTCGTCCAGCAAACATGCAAATCGACCATAGAACACACGCAATTTACATACAAAATAAATATAAGGGTAGATGTAATCATTTACGGGGACGCTCTAATATCATAATTTTTTTCACCTCTGCCAGCGGCTACTGTTAATCTATTATCCTCCCCCCAAGCTAGCAGTTTTCCAACCCACCTAACACTGCCTCGATACCATCAGCAAATATTCTTTCACCCTTTCTATTTAAGTGTATCCCATCCCTGTAGAAGCAGTCTCTCCTGTTAACAAGCACAAACCAGACAGAAAAGTTCAGCCCCATGAGCTTTGCGCAATCTCTCCACGGCCGAATTGGTTGACAAGGCTCTCTTCATATACTCCCTCCTATTGTGTCTGGGGAGAATTACAGACACTTTCAAATTCAACCCTAACTCACGGCTTTTCTTCAACATTGACATGCACTTGTTAAGTAATTCCTCCGTTATCCTGCTCTTAATATCATTAGTGCCAACGTATACAACAATATCACCATTTGTGTCCTTAAAAGATGATATTTGCTGCTCTACAACGTCATCAACCTTTGCTCCTGGCAGGCACTTGTCGTGTTCCACCTATCTTTTTTGCATAATATGTTCCCCGTTTACCTAACAATAGAGTCACCGAAAACAACTAGTTCCTTTGGGACCAGTGCATTCTGCCTTGGGGATTGCTTCGGTGTTGCCTGATGTCGAAGTGTAAGCTCTGGCTTTGATGTGGGCAGCTGAAATCTTGATGGGTCCCTCAATTTAAATCCTTCGAGGACATCTACCCTGTTCTTCAAGCTCTCATATAGGTCCATAACAACGCTGAGTAGGCACCTGATTTCCTCAGGCTCCTTACATCTACACATACAAAGATATTTCCCTTGGCTATATCATGTCTCATTCCTGATCGTTCCACAAACATCAAACAAGCAGTACATTTCAAAAGGCTGTGGTTCAGAGGACAACTACCCCCCCCCCCCCCCCCCCCCCCACAGTTCTACCCTGAGCCACAGCACTCCCACTAGCTTGAGTCTTTTGCTTTGCTGCTCTGATCTGAGTCATGATTTCGTTTTTATTTCAATACAGTTTAAAGATATAACACTAAAGGTAAATCACAATGCAGTAATAACGCTTTTTGTATATACATTTCATTATCGAGTTTTATCTCCTACCGTGTTACATTTGTAAAATCTAAGTCGTTATATGTATTAAGTTAAAAAAATTACGTTTCTAAAACCTAAGTCGTTATAATAGATAATAAATTTAACTATCTATTATAACTAAGATTTTACAAACATAATTAAATAACTGACATTTTTATATAATTAATTAAATAACTTACAACGTTAGAAATGCTGAAAATTGTAGAAAAAGTGAAAAAGGCAGCGAATTACAAAAATATAAATAAATAACAGACAATGGAATATAATAGTAGAAAATTGTGAAAAATATGAGAAAGAGAGATAGCAGCGCTATCTCTCTTAGAGAGATAGCGCTGCTATCTCTCTAAGATCTCTATCTCTCATTAAATGTTATAAAACTGAAATAATTAATTAAATCACTGACAAAAGGTATGAGAATTGCTGAAAATTGTGGAAAAACTGCAAATAGTGAAATATTAAAATAATTACTTAAATAACTGGCAATGTTAGAAAATTTCTGAAAACTTGTGGATAAACTGTGAAAGGTAACAAATTACAGAAAATAACAGACAATTGCACATACAGTGTAGTGGGAAATTCTGCAAAATTGAGGAAACCCGAAAAGTTTGATATAGCAGCTATTTTGACTCTCCAAGATGGAGATTAGTTGGTACCAAAATATAAATGAATAAAGATAAATGTCAACTTACCAATTAAGTATTAACTTGGAAATTATATAATTAATTACTGCTCCTAGAATATTATTTTATTTCTAATTAATTAAATAAACGAATTAAATGTTAATTAATTATTTAATTTGCAAGTTAATACTTAATTACTGGAATTATTAATTAAATATCAGGAATTAATTATTTAATTTGTAAGTTAATACTTTACTTACAAATGTCCAGTGGTATTGTTAGTTCGTGGGAGTGACATCAGATGGCGTCACTTCGACCATGGGGTAGGTCGGTCCATTGAAGAAACTTTCGCCAAATATTCAAATCATATTCAAATCTTGTTACTGTTCAATTCTGAGTATAGATTAAGAATTGAACAGTATCGATAACATTGGAATATATTCTGCTTTTTCAGTGCAAATACAGATGTATTTGCTTTGAAATTTGCATTGATTCACATATTTACGGATGAAAAGACAGCAGTACGAAGTGTTTAGTTAAAGATATTAAAAAGATTGTCAATTATAAAAGACCTAGAGATTTTAAAGTTTATTTGACATTAAATTACTTGAAAATTAAAAGGAAATAATCTGAAATAGTGAGGGATACTTTCTTACCTGGAATACTGCTGCTGTCCACGTTCCTCTCTAGCCATAATAGGAGCGGTAAACAATTCCAAATAGTCTTCATGGTAGAGATTCTACATCAGACCGTTGTGTGGTTTATTTGTTGTTCATGTGGCGTGTGCGAAAATGCAGTTGTTCAATCCTATGCACGTAACGATCACATTACGTGCATAGGATGCACGTAATGGGATCCTTTTATGTTCTTGCTTTTAATTTCGTTCGCCAAGATAGGAAGTTTTGACAACCATAGTTTTTTTAAGCTTTTCGATTTGTTTTAAATGTTATTTTACTGAAGGACGTTCGTGACTAGAATAGCAAACCTTCACTCTGTGGAAGGATCAATCTCGATTTTGTTAAAAAATATTTCTCTGGAGTATTACTTCGATGTTCGTAATTACTTAACTGAGGTTCTGATCATACTTTAAAGAATCACAAAGGAAATCATTCTCTACTGTTGCTCCTCCCTGCGCAGATACTAATATCGAATACTTTTTCAGTTATAGTACTACTAGTTCTTTGTGACAGCGAACAACAAATCCTAAGAGGACACCAGCTGGATGCACTTCAAAGTTAATAACATATGATCAGAATTCCCTTGTAGTAGCGACTGTGTCGCTACTACAAGGGTATTCTGGAAACACGAGCATGAGCGTCCTCTTAAATGGTATTCTAAGAACAGGAGCGTGAGATTTTATTAAAACACAGAAATCCTCTAAGATTTCTGTGTTTTAATAAAATTACAGATTTAGAACAGCAAACTTAGATTGAATTGTGTTTGAAACTTGGAGAAAAAACTCCCACATTAATAAAAATCAGCGTGTATATCCTGTACGCACGATAGATGTTTTATTTTAAGTGAAAACATCCTTAGGAAAGGTACACTTGAGATTGTATTTTCAAAACTTTTCACAGTTCGATAGTAGATAACGAAATAAAATAAAAACCATTTAAAATTTTAAAATGGGATGGCTAGAACCGAAGTTATGAACGATGTAACGTTTTATGCTCACGCCCGCTACTTCTCAGAGCATCATACCGAATCAACGTTAGTGACAGAGTTAGCATCAATTAGCGTCATTTAAGAAGTGATTTAAATTTAATTAGAGCTAGATTGCGAGCATCTCGAATCATTGCTGAAGAAGGGAGGGCTTTTACCGATGGCGAGTTTGCGAAAAGAGCGTGCCTATCAATTGCAGAAGAAATATGCCCTGATCAAGTTAAGCACTTCGCTGCTATAAGTTTATCAGCGTCAACTTTAGCAAGAAGAATCGAAGACTTGTCTGCTAATGTTAAAGATCAGCTGAAACAAAAAGTTACAGATTTTATAAATTTTTCGATTGCAATTAATGAAAGTGAAGATATTACCAACACAGCACAGTTACTCATTTACATACGCGGTATAAATCAAAATGTTGAAGTCACAGAAGAAATGGCTGCACTTGAAAGCTTGAAGAATAGAACCTCTGGTGAAAACATATTTTATAGCTTATCAAAAGTGTTTGAAGACCTGCAGCTTGATTGGGAATTGTTGACAGCAATTACGACCGATGGTGCAAAGAATATGGTGGGAAAAAATATTGGTTTCATCGGCCATGTTAATAAATATTTTGATTCCAAAAACATCGAAAGACCTATGCAATTTCATTGTGTTGTTCACCAGCAATCGTTGTGCGGTAGATTTCTTCTATAGATATTCCTTCCAACGCTCACCAATTTCCTCAGTTTCCTCTGGGTCCATCAGTAGGTTCCCTTGTTTGTCTTTAATCATCGTGCTCCCTGTTTTGGGATTGTATTTTAATGACTTACTCTTTCTATACGCTTTGTCTGTTCTTCCCTTTGTCAAGTCCTCGTCAATGTCTTCTGCCATTTTATTCATCCAGTCTTGTTTTGCTTCCCGACATTTGGCTGTAATTAGGTTCTTTGTGTATCTATAGTTCTCTTGACTTTCCTCTGTGGGTGTTTTCCTATATTTGTTACGTCTTTGTATGAGTTCTAGTATTTCTTCCGTGATCCATGGTTTCCTTGGACCAAAGTTCCTCCTTCCTAATGTCTCCTGCGTTACTTTTAGCATATACCTTGCTTTACCAAATCCCAGTTGATTTCTCCTGTTGTGTTAGCTATGATTTCATTTGTTTTCTCTTCATAATTCCTCTTAGCATG
Organism: Mastigoproctus giganteus; assembly: GCF_048544385.1. Taxonomy (NCBI): domain Eukaryota; kingdom Metazoa; phylum Arthropoda; class Arachnida; order Uropygi; family Thelyphonidae; genus Mastigoproctus; species Mastigoproctus giganteus. The sequence goes on along the minus strand of NC_143580.1, from coordinate 30,183,682 downwards.
TTCATATTTTAATTTATCCAAATCCCAGGTAGTCCTTTCAATTCGTTTGAATTTCTTAAATCTAAGATTGCACTTTGCCATCACGAGACAGTGGTCACTGTCAACTTCTGCTCCAGAATAACTATGGCTTGACTTAATTTGGTTGCGGTATCTTGTCTTGGTCAGTGTGTAATCAATTTGATAGCGTTGCATACCACCTGGTGCTCTCCAGGTGTACCTTCTTCTTTGTGGTACTTCAAATAAGGTATTGGTTGTCACCATATCGTACTGTTTACAGAAGTCAAGCAGCCTGTCGCTTCTGCTATTCCTGTTTCCCAGTCCAAACTTCCCAACTCCTACTCTATCATATTGGAACTTGCGATCCGACCACAGCATTGAAGTCTCCCATGATTACAACGTTAGTGACAAATGGGCCTGGAGTACTGGGGTCCATAGTTTAACAGATATTTATTTAAAGTATACCCAGTAAAATAAAATAAAATAAAATATTTCCAGAAGCTTTCGGAACTCGTGTCCCTTTCTCAACTGACAGAATTTTTAAATACATTACAAGCAAACTGTGGCACGTTACTCATTCGTCATTGTTGTAGCACGGACGTGTGCTGCCTTGCGCCAGTGATCATCCATCAATAAAACGGTTGTCTCCAGGATTGGATGTATACGCATGCCTTTCTGGCGATTTAATGCCTTAGGGTTGTTCATTATGTTTAGTGACTCTAGCCATAGGCGGTGGCGAAAGTGTCGCGCGTGGTCCACTATCTCAAAGTCGCGCTTGGGGTCAAGATCGTGGTTGGTAGCCCAAAAATGTTCTGCAAGCGCGGACTGGTCAGTTTCGGCAAGCCGGATTGCTCTGTCGTGTTCCGTGAGGCGATCCTGGAGACGTCTCGATGTCTCACCTACGTAGCAACTGTTACAGGCCCTACAGGTGATACGGTACACTACATTGCTGCGTAAGACAGGTGTGACAGGGGTCTTCACACTGGAGACAAGTGAACGTAGGTTCCTACCTGGTAATTGTACACATTTTATGTTGTAACTTCTCAGGATCTTCGAGATACGTCCTGACACTCCTGGATAGTACGGAATGTAGGCGGATGATATGCCGACTTGCTTCGGAGGTCTTGGGTTGGAAGTAAGCTCTTGTGCCTGTAACAAGCATCTGTTTAGTACATGGGATGGATAACCGCATCTGGTTAAGTCCGCCTTCACACGGGAGATCTCGTTACGTCTAATTGTGTCGGTGCTGGAATGGCTCCAGGCCCTGGAGAACAGGGTGCGGGCAGTGCTATTGAGATGGCTTGGAGCGTGGCCGGACCCGTAGTTGGTGAATTGACCGCACCACATGGGTTTGCGGTATACTGAGGTCTCTAGATGTGGGCCTACGCGATGCACTAGCACGTCCAGAAACGGGAGCGAACCGTCCACCTCTGATTCTACGGTAAACTTGATGAAATTGGATAGAGAGTTGAGGTATTCTAGTAGTACCGTTTCAGAACCACGTGGTATTATGGTAAAAATATCGTCGACATATCTACACCACGTTGTAATAGGTGTAGGTGGGTTCTGGTGTATCTGCTTCTCCAGATCTTCCATGGCGATGTTAGCTACTACGGAACTGACAGGGGCACCCATAGCAGTGCCATGTACTTGTTTGTAGAGTGAGTCTTCAAAGGTGAAGATGCTGCTAGAGAGGCATAGGTTGAGGGCGGTACAGATGTCATCAGTGGATAGTGACGTCCTGGATTGGAGGCTTAAGTCGCTCTCAAGGAGCCTTCTGGCGCAGTGCACGGCCTGTTGGACGGGAATCGAGGTGAATAAAGAAACCACGTCAAATGATGCCATGACAGAGTTATCAGGGATTGAAATGTCCTTAATGGTGTTAATGAATTCACTGCTGTTTTTAACGGTGTGAGATGTATTACCTATAAGAGGCGAGAGGAGGCTCGCGATGTGTTTGGACAGTTCATACGTTGGGGCACTGCAGCAAGACACTATAGGTCTGAGAGGAATACCCGGTTTATGGATCTTTGGTAATCCGTAGAATTGTGGTAGTTGACAGCCAGTACCACGCAGAAGATGGTGAGTCGCGGTCGGGATCTTCTTATCTTTAAGCCATGCGTGGACAAGTTTATTAACATTTGCTTCCAGACGTTTCAAGACTTTAACGGGAGGATCAGGTAGAGGTTCATATACGTTAGGATCGAGTAATAGGGCCAAGGCTTTCTCTCGGTAGGCTGATCGGTCCAGCACAACAGTCCGGCGCCCTTTATCCGCAGGAAGTACAACGATGGAGTTGTCTTTTCTTATAGATGACAGGGCGGCACGTTGGCGGTGGTTGAGGTTTGAGCACGTTTTTCGAGTGTTGCGGAGGACTGCGGCAGTCTTGAATCGGATCTCGTTGGCAGTTTCTTCGGGAAGGTTGGTAATACTGGCTTCTATGCCCATAGCGAGCTGTGTGATGGGAGGTTTCGATGGTATAACGGCGAATTTCATACCGTTTGATAAAACACTCAGCTGCTCGTTGGACAGTTGTTTGTTACTTAGATTCAAGACGAAAGAAGTCGTGTCGTCTGAACGAGTGTTCGTCTTTAAGGAGTTAGTTTCTATGCTCAAGTTTATGAACTTGCGCTGTTGGCGTAAACGGTAGGTATCCGAGGTCTGACTAGCCCGATGGCAGATGGTATGTATAAGGTTTGTAAATACAATAGGCGAGACCTTACCTTGTATATGTTGTAACAGTCTGGACTTGTTGTAGTCAGCGTTCCTGATTTCATGGTGGAGATGGGATATCCATAAATTTAACGTGCGCAGGCTGAAGTTAAAGCAGGCACGATCCATATGAGAGTTGTGGAACGGGGCTTTGTATCGGAACCCTTTAGGTATAATTCGATTGCTTTTGCATCTGTGGGCGAAGCGTAAATGTTGCCTGTAGCGAGCTATTGAGAGGAAGCATTTTTGCAACTGTGCACAATCGTTGTAGGTATTATGGCCATAAAGTGATCGAATAGTGACAAATGGGCCTGGAGTACTGGGGTCCATAGTTTAACAGATATTTATTTAAAGTATACCCAGTAAAATAAAATAAAATAAAATATTTCCAGAAGCTTTCGGAACTCGTGTCCCTTTCTCAACTGACAGAATTTTTAAATACATTACAAGCAAACTGTGGCACGTTACTCATTCGTCATTGTTGTAGCACGGACGTGTGCTGCCTTGCGCCAGTGATCATCCATCAATAAAACGGTTGTCTCCAGGATTGGATGTATACGCATGCCTTTCTGGCGATTTAATGCCTTAGGGTTGTTCATTATGTTTAGTGACTCTAGCCATAGGCGGTGGCGAAAGTGTCGCGCGTGGTCCACTATCTCAAAGTCGCGCTTGGGGTCAAGATCGTGGTTGGTAGCCCAAAAATGTTCTGCAAGCGCGGACTGGTCAGTTTCGGCAAGCCGGATTGCTCTGTCGTGTTCCGTGAGGCGATCCTGGAGACGTCTCGATGTCTCACCTACGTAGCAACTGTTACAGGCCCTACAGGTGATACGGTACACTACATTGCTGCGTAAGACAGGTGTGACAGGGGTCTTCACACTGGAGACAAGTGAACGTAGGTTCCTACCTGGTAATTGTACACATTTTATGTTGTAACTTCTCAGGATCTTCGAGATACGTCCTGACACTCCTGGATAGTACGGAATGTAGGCGGATGATATGCCGACTTGCTTCGGAGGTCTTGGGTTGGAAGTAAGCTCTTGTGCCTGTAACAAGCATCTGTTTAGTACATGGGATGGATAACCGCATCTGGTTAAGTCCGCCTTCACACGGGAGATCTCGTTACGTCTAATTGTGTCGGTGCTGGAATGGCTCCAGGCCCTGGAGAACAGGGTGCGGGCAGTGCTATTGAGATGGCTTGGAGCGTGGCAGATACACCAGAACCCACCTACACCTATTACAACGTGGTGTAGATATGTCGACGATATTTTTACCATAATACCACGTGGTTCTGAAACGGTACTACTAGAATACCTCAACTCTCTATCCAATTTCATCAAGTTTACCGTAGAATCAGAGGTGGACGGTTCGCTCCCGTTTCTGGACGTGCTAGTGCATCGCGTAGGCCCACATCTAGAGACCTCAGTATACCGCAAACCCATGTGGTGCGGTCAATTCACCAACTACGGGTCCGGCCACGCTCCAAGCCATCTCAATAGCACTGCCCGCACCCTGTTCTCCAGGGCCTGGAGCCATTCCAGCACCGACACAATTAGACGTAACGAGATCTCCCGTGTGAAGGCGGACTTAACCAGATGCGGTTATCCATCCCATGTACTAAACAGATGCTTGTTACAGGCACAAGAGCTTACTTCCAACCCAAGACCTCCGAAGCAAGTCGGCATATCATCCGCCTACATTCCGTACTATCCAGGAGTGTCAGGACGTATCTCGAAGATCCTGAGAAGTTACAACATAAAATGTGTACAATTACCAGGTAGGAACCTACGTTCACTTGTCTCCAGTGTGAAGACCCCTGTCACACCTGTCTTACGCAGCAATGTAGTGTACCGTATCACCTGTAGGGCCTGTAACAGTTGCTACGTAGGTGAGACATCGAGACGTCTCCAGGATCGCCTCACGGAACACGACAGAGCAATCCGGCTTGCCGAAACTGACCAGTCCGCGCTTGCAGAACATTTTTGGGCTACCAACCACGATCTTGACCCCAAGCGCGACTTTGAGATAGTGGACCACGCGCGACACTTTCGCCACCGCCTATGGCTAGAGTCACTAAACATAATGAACAACCCTAAGGCATTAAATCGCCAGAAAGGCATGCGTATACATCCAATCCTGGAGACAACCGTTTTATTGATGGATGATCACTGGCGCAAGGCAGCACACGTCCGTGCTACAACAATGACGAATGAGTAACGTGCCACAGTTTGCTTGTAATGTATTTAAAAATTCTGTCAGTTGAGAAAGGGACACGAGTTCCGAAAGCTTCTGGAAATATTTTATTTTATTTTATTTTACTGGGTATACTTTAAATAAATATCTATTACAACGTTGTCACCATCCTTTGTCAATTTCAAGAGATTTTCGATTTTCTCATACATCTCTTCTATTTCTTTGTCCTCACTGTTAGATGTCGGGAAGCACATCTGGATAATTACTAGGTTTCTTTGTGATGATTTTATTTTCACCATCAGTAGTCTGTCATCTACATGGTAGGTATTCATAACATTCTTTGCCCAGTTTTCTGGATTAGGATACCAACACCATTTCGTCCAGTTTCTGTACCTCCACTGTAGATCGTTCTGTACTTATCACTGAAGAAATCACCATTACCTTGCCATCGGGTTTCACTCAAGCCAAAGATGTCCATTTCCCTATCACGCATCATCCTTTTCACCTCTTCCAGCTTCCCCAATCTCAGTAGAGTTCGTACATTCCACGTCCCAATTTTCATTTCCTGTTTGTTGCAAGAGTTTCGCTGGCTGATGACCTAAGAATCCTTGCTTGTTCTCCTGCGGGATTTTGGGATTTTCACCACATGATCAGTAAACGAAGTATGATTTTGTGTCGTTTGCATGGTTGCTTGTCTTGGGAAAAATAATGTAGTGGTTTCCCGTTGCTTTCTGCATGCTGTTTATACCTCAGCCAGGTGTTTTAGTCAGCCGCTCTTAACATAGAGAACAGACGCTGTTTGTAGCCGCTCCTTACATGGAGGCAGACGTTACTGTTGTAGGGTTATACCGCCCTATACTCGGTCATCATATCCCATTTGTAAAAACAGCAGATCAGGTAATTCTAGTCTAAAAACCCTCCAATAAAATCGCATTTCTAGCAAATCAAAAAAAGGAGCAATATAACAGTGGGACATTTTATGGTGGCCTTAATAATAAAAGAGTTTCACTGCTACAGAAAGAAAAGTAGAAAAAGCTCTTATCTTTTCTTCCAAATTAAAAGCAAACGAATATAATGATGGCATTACGTGCATCTTGTTCGTGTAAACAAGATGCACGTAATGCCTTGCATCTTGTTTACACGAACAAGATGCTCGGCATTACAATCGATAAATTTAATTATGTTCTTCGAGAGAGAAGTAATCTCTGTGGTAGCAGTCGTCATTCAGGGTTATGCAACTACGTGTGCACACATGAGATGCAGAAATATTTGTTTAAAGCACATTGGACATTCTGCTATGTTATTGTACTAAAGAATGTGGTCTACCATGAATGCTATTTGGAGCAGTTTAGCGTTCCTTTTAGCCTGGAACATAAATATCTGCGATACAACTACATCAGGTAAGAAAGTATCTCTCCATTTTGATTACGGTCAGCCCCTTTCAATTTCCAAGTAATTTGATTTAAAGAAACTGTTAATTATTTGTTCCATCTCTAAAATCTCATTTAAGCACCATTTATGAACATTCAATAATATAAATACATTTCGTGTTTATACTCCTAGAGGATTATACGATTAGACGAGTTTCCAAGGCAGAGAGATCACTTTATTCAGTAGCCAGGCGGGCGCAACCACGATCAGTCAAAGTCAGGTCTAATTATGCATCCGCGTGCCTGATCACGCTGCTTCTGTAGCCTACACCTATTAGTTGATTAGCACAATTAAACAGTGCTTATGGATATGTTTATGTGCTTAGCCATCACAGTATATGCTTTGAAAAAGTAAAAATTGGTTACAACGCGTCAACTAATGTGGGCACAGTGTATACAGTGAGTTGGCTTGCATTAGTTACACCCCTTTGTATAGGAATGTAATGGTCTATGACGCTGGTGAAGGCTCAAAATCAGGAGCGGCTGTAGGTTCGTAGTTTACACGGATCATGATCAGTTTGGAACAACATAAAATATTTAGGGTGGTACAGCCTACCAGGCCAAAGGTTTGATAAGAAGGTAGTGAGGGACTGGGCAAGCATTAGGTGCTTTGGGAGGATTTGTGGGGGGGAAGGAAAAATTGTCTTTAATTCTATTTGTGTTTTTATTTTTTGAATTTATTTAATATTAATATTAAATATTCTTTGTTTGTTCCCTATTAGATATATAGACCTCTTTTCTTATACTCCCACTTACACATCTGACTTTGGATTCACAGGAGAATTCCAGATTCAAGGGAACTTCTCAATTACGTATAATCCCCTTCGGAAAGGCTGAATGTTCAAGAATGACAAAAGAACACATTAATTTATAACATAACATAGTTTATTTACATATATATATATATATATATACAACATGATAAAGTGATCAAAATTCAGGCATTGGGTTTACACTAGACGGTTTATTTATTTCTACACAACATAATCAATATCCTTACAGAAAACTGCTATAGATTCCTCTTTCTTCACACATGATCAATAAATACTTAAGAGATTTAGTTAACACCCTTTCTCCTAAGTAAATCAAATTCTTACCTTATAAATTGATTTAGGAATTTCTTAACTTCTGATTTATTTAGAGCCCCTTTCTGCTTTGGGGAATATAATTTCACACACTTTCTCTAATCAAGATAAATCGTACATTTAACATCAATTTCTGGACAATTGCTTGTCCCAAGGGACAAGCAATTGTCTTTTCTTTGTTTACTCCTCCCTTCTTGTAACCTTGTCTAATTTAATACCTAGCGTGTGACCCATTATCTTAAATAATAGTATAATAATGTAAATAATAGTAAATAATAGTAAAATAATGTAACGAGGATGCCCAGTGGAAGCCTGACTAAAAACGTGGGAGGAATCGATTACCAATATCCTTAGTGCTATCATCCATGAACCACCAGATATCCTTAATGAACAACAAAAGGTAATATGCCAGGCAAACCAAACGTATAAAACCCAAGAAATAGAACCGCCCTTCACAGTCGATGAATTACAGGGTGCGGCCTTGCAATTGCGCAACAGGAAATGTCCCGGCCCGGATCTCATAGAACCAGAGATGGTCAAAAAAGCCGTGGAATATATACCAAACCTGATACTTAATCTCCTCAACCGATGCCTGGAAACTGAGAAATTCCCGACAAGTTGGAAGACTGCACACCTAAAACTTATCTTAAAAAACCCAACAAAACCTCCGGACCAACTGGCCTCATATCGCCCCATAGCCCTGCTCTCTACCCTAAGCAAACTCTATGAAAGGCTGCTCCACAAAAGGATCATGAACCATTACAAAACCGCCAACTTGGAATCACCCAGGCAATATGGATTCAAACCGGGCTTCTCGACCATTGAAGCAGTCCAAAACCTCATAACCAAGGCAACCCAAAGTAACAAGAAGTACTTTCTGGTAATAGCAGTGGATTTTGCTGGGGCCTTCGAATCCGTCTGGTGGCCCAGCGTCCTTGGCAGACTCCGGAAAGCAGCAGTCCCAGAAAACTTGTATAACAGTGTCCGGGCATATCTGTCAGATAGGAAAATTGAGGTGGTCACAACTTTCTGAAGAGTTGTTAAAAGCGTCCGAAGGGGCTGCCCACAGGGATCTGTCCTGGGGCCACTAATGTGGAACATGGTTTTTGATGACTTCTTGGCTCTGGACCTGGGAAATGTGGCCAGTCAGGCCTTTGCTGATGATCTCATTTTAATGGTGGAAGCGGACTCCAGAACGGGACTTGAAACACAAGCAAACCAAGCACTACAAACCATACAGAATTGGGCAAAAACACATATGTTAATTATTTCACCAACCAAGACAAACTCAGTATTACTAAAAGGCTCTCTAAATATCAGACGACCACCGCAAATAAAGATAGCAGGATCCACCATTAAACTAGCAAAGCAAATAAAGTATCTAGGTATTATCCTGGATGGAAACCTGTCCTTTACACCTCACCTCACCTGCTTGAGAGAGAAACTAAGGAACTATGCAGCACTTGTAGCAAGAGTATCTCGCAGGGACTGAGGACTCAACAGGAAGACCCTGTCCCTGTATTATAAAACAATATTCATCCCAGCGATCACCTACGGATCGCCAGTCTGGTTCAGGAAGGCTGGAACCGCGGTCAACAGAAGACTGCTGGACACTATCCAAAGAAACATACTTCTAAATATAACTAGGGCATGCAAAACGGTGAGCACCCACGCTCTGCAGGTCCTGGCAGGAGCTCTTTCCCTGGACCTCGAGGTGACTAGATGTGGACTCATGTATTTACTGTCCAAGGATATACCTGCCTCCATCTATGACTTTACCTTGGACCCAACCAACAGCCGGACGGCAGAGAAACAACGAATAGTGGCTCACATGTTGAAGATTTGGCAGCACAGATGGGAGATGTCGCCAAAGGGTCAAGTTACAAGAAGCTTCATACCGATAGTCGCAAAAATGTACAAAAAAAGCCCCCTAGTGGTTGTATCCTGCGCTAAATACAACCTTCCTCTTGACGGGCCACGGCCCATTTAAAGCAAAACTGAACGCACTCGGAATAATAGAAGAGTCCACATGCACCTGTGGAGAACCTGAAACCTGGCAGCATATTATGCACGACTGTGAATGCTGCGAAGAACACAGAAGTAGACTTATAACTGAGATTCAATACTTGCCGAAAAATCAAGAGTACCATCTACTGGATTCAGAAGATGAATACAAAGCCCACAACCGATTTGCACTTGACGTCTTCAATAGACGACGAACAGAAATAGCCATCCACAACGAATAGATGACCACAAATAATAAATAAAAGAAAACTGATAAAACATCAACACAGAGCAAAGGATAGCAAAATACTAAGGACAAACGGCGTAATATGCAGCAGAATAAATGAAACAGCATCGACCTAGGAACCAATGGGAGTGGCTCCAGCCAGAATGTCGTCGCTCCCAGGATGAACCCACACACCTAGAAAAGGACCAAGCCCCACCAACGAGTCATCATCAGACTGCAATTGCTGGAGGGCACTGCAAATTGCCGCTATGGCGAACTGGGCAGGGCTCCCTTGCCCAGCCCACTTTCTCTCCCTATCCCTGGTGGGGTGGGGGAAAGGTCTTTCTGCCCCCTCCCCACCCCACCACCCCCTCTTTTCCCTCTGGTGGGGCAAGGGCATGCCCCATTGATATACCTCGGTCGCCTTCCCTATTGACCCCATATTTCTGTCTTTTTCCCCCCAGCCTTCCGTCTCTCCCACCTATTCTACCTATATCGCCAGCGAAAAGCGAATGCCCCACAAAACGTAAAATTTTAAATGCCAAACTCGGCACACTTGCAACCTCTTTCGGCCTAATTATATTCAAGCGTTTATCCCTTCCCCCCCCCTTTTTTTTTATATATAGGTCCTAGCCACTGAAATCTCAGGAAATTAGGTGGCAGGACCTGCCAGATTACTTATCTAAAAATACTGGTGTACCTGGTCTGCCTCCACGGGGCTAAGTGTGGACAACTTTGGGCCTCAGTAGGGGTCCAGCGGCTAAACGGCCAGATGAACAACGATACACAACACTACACATGTACAATATCCATACACTTTTAAATCTCTGGCCTTCCCAGTGAACTGGTACACCCACAATGAAAGCAACGCGGAGATGAGGGAAACCCCTGGTGCCGTTAGACACTAAATACACTTACACTTTTATCTTAAATAATATTTGTCACTGGTAAGGTTTCGCCGCCCAATATGTTATACCAGAAGCTTTATTTTTAATTAATCTCTCCTGTGTATAAAATATTTTACTTGTAAGATTTTACATCTTACAGATTAACGTCACAGAGCGCCCTCTGTGGTTCTTTGATTAGTGCTAGACATATTTATTTTTGGGCAATATCTATCGCACATACACAAATGATCTTTTTTGATTCTTTAATCATCAAATGGTATTTAATTCCCTTTGACCAAACAAAAAGGGCAATTCTAGAGATTATGTAATCTCCTAAAAGAGTTTCCTATAGATTGCTTTGCTATGGTCTTGCAATTAGTGTAAAAGGCACATGTAGAAATGTTACTACTTCTGCATCTATCTTGGCTTGGTACGCGATATTTTAAACAACAAAATGATGAATTTGCCTTGATACCTACAGCCTTGTTCTTGTATATTATTCTATAAATTAAAATATTGTATTATTTACATTTTAAAATAAATTATAACATAACCAATGAAAAATGTATTTTATTTCTTTATGAACTGTTTATTTTACATAGAATATTACTGGCGAAGTTTTGTTACTTATTATCCGTTTCAAATAGTTTCGGTTTGTTTCCTGCCCCACTTCGAAGTATTTTACAAAAGCTGTGTAGACAACATACTTAAAAACCAAACTAATAATCGAAGCCTTGTGATATCAAGAGAATTTAAAATATTAAGAAATGTCTTTCCAATAACACAAGTGTTGTCCTATGGGAAATATAATTTTCCAATAATTATCCAGTAATTGAACAAAAGTGTTGCAGGCATTTAAAATAAAGTTGCTGCTGGCCCATACTGAAGATGTACATTCATTAAAACACTGAAGTGCGTGAATTTAACAAATGCAAAAGAGTGGAATTCACAAACACCTCTTTTTGATATTGAGGAGAATGGGTTTTATTGAGAGGCCAATCACGCCAAGGTAATTTTAAAGTCCCTTGCGTTTCCTAGTTTGAAATTGGTTCTGAGTAGAAGACCGATCACAAAAAAAATTATACACTTCCCTCTTCATGAGATCCAGTTGACCTTTGCATTTCTTCAAACTATCAGCTTCAACTACCTGCGGAGGCAACATGTTCCAGCAGTCAATGTTCGCTATAAAAGAAAACTTCGTACAATCTAATCTAAACCTCTTCCCCTGTAATTCGAATTTATGCCCCTGAGTTCTATAATTCTCTATAACAGTGAAAATTCCGCATTCGTTCATTTTACTAACCCTTCTCAGAACCATATAAACTTCAATCAGCTTCCCTCTGAGGTGCGTGGTTGCCAAGCTCTGTAGCCCATATAACTGGAGTCTTTTCTCCTACGGTTGCCCTTTTGCCGATCTCACCATGCGAGTTTGTCTTTGGATCCTTTCAAGATCCACCTTGAAAGTCTTTGGATCCTTTCAAGAAGCATAATGTCTATTTTTCAGATGAGGTCTCCATACTTGGACACATCATTACAAATGAGATCTTACAATTGCCTGATACGACCTCCCTATCGCTACAGGATATTATTCGAAAAAGCATTGATAGAACACCATCGGCTTTCCTGACCACATGTTTACATTACTCAGACTACTCTATATCTGCTTTTATCACAATTATCGGATCCCTCTAATCCTCTACTGTTTTGATTTTAACCCCACAAAGTGTATATGTTAATTTGGGGTTGCTATTTCCCAGGTATAAGACTTCGCATTTTGCTACATTAGAACACAGATGCCACTTTTCTGATCATTCTTGACGTCTGTTCAAGTCATTCTGAGTTTCCCCAATTTCGAACGGGATTCAAACCCATAAATTTTGAAATAAGTGACAAGTGGAGAAATGCTCTTAAAATTAACTTATTGTAAATTAAATCTTGAATGTGCACTTTTATTAGATAAGACACAGCTATTCCAAGTACCAAATCTCAAGGACATTCTAGGTGATACCAAATCTCAAAGAGTGATATTATTTGTTTAAATTCCATAGGAGAATTTTTGTATCATCTCAGATTTATATTACAGGTGATTTCTAAGGAAATGTAAGAATGTCAAGTATTTCTTGTCTATTGTGTTTATTTTTGTAATAAATATATTTAGATCGAAGAACTTATTCATTTTATTATTTTTTTATATCCTGAAATATTTTATTAGATCGGAAGAATTCCCAGATGCATTACCTGATTAATAGAATTTGTGAAGCCAATTCGAAAGTCACAGATAATTTTTTATTTATATATTCTAGGATATCAGGTAAATTTCTCTCCTTTTTATTGACTACCAAAGCATATAGTTTTCTGTGCTTTTTAGGAAGCGTATGTAAATTAAATTATAATTTTGATTCTTTTTTTTAATAATTCCTCTCTTTCTCTCTGTAGTCAACCATCTTTTTTTTTTGCAATACAAATGCAGGATATTTGCTGAAGTGCCAAACATTTATTCCCTATTAACTGAGAACCCTGTTGTTGTTGTTGTTTAAGGTGTAATAGCAACTTAGGCCATATTGGGTAGTACATAATATGCCTATAAATTGAGTTGTCTTCTGTGGTAGATTTTCTATTGGCTGGAAGAAAAACCCGAGTTTCCGGGAGAAAAAAAAAACATGCTACCCTAGCCTGAGATCGACTCAACCGCGTTGTGAAAAAGACTCATAAAAATTCTGCGAGATTCGATGTTTTTTTCCACCTCGTGGGCGTAGGACAGTGATTTTACCAACTTGCTACCAATGAGGGCCTTGGGAATCGTGTTTAGGTGCGTTAATATATATGTGTAAGGCGTGTTTGTTATTACACCATGTCCGTTTGTCGTCTGTCTGTCTTCCCATCCGCCCACATGTAATATCAATTCAGAGTGGATGAGTTATCGTGGAATTTTATACCTGGATCTTTTCGACAGTTTTGTCATGATGTCCTAAATATCATTTAATTTAACCATAAGAATCCTGACAATTATTATTTTTTTTTCTTACATGTCACACAGACTATACGTGGATTGTTTAATGTTGCTGATGCATTGGATATTACTTTCACTGTCTAAAAACTGAAAATTTTCAACATCTAGTTCACCTTGTTTTTTTTTCCAAAATTACAGCCCATACACGTTGTGGCATGAATTCTATTAGGCGTCTGACAGGATGATTAGCTTCGGGTTTCACCACTACAGGACAGCAACTGACATTTTTCAGCTGCTGTATTGTGGTCAATAGGAACTCTGAAGCCGAACTGCCCCTTCCAACATATCCCAGACGTTATGAATTGGATTCAGATGTGTAAATTAGCGGCCACAGTAGATATTGGTAATTTTTTGAACGTTTTTGTATTCAAATACAATTTTTGTAGGGTGGATTATTTTGTTATCGTCTTCAAAGAATCCATAATCCAGTTAAAAATGAAGCCTGCAGCATAAAGTTATCCGATATGACAGAAAGGTACTCATTGAGGGTAACGTGACCATCTAGCGATATTAGCGGTCCCAGTACTTACCAACATCATGGTATCTCCTCCACCTCTCGAGTAGTGGACACGAGGAAGTCTAGATGTATGGCTTCATGAGGTCAGGTTGAAGTCATATTTCACCCTACTATTCTTGCAAAAAAAGTTTAAATCGACATTAGTCGGACCACAACATCTTTTTCACTGTTGCACAACCTTGGCGTTGGCGTCACCACTTCAGTAGAAGCCTTCGATTTTTTACAGAAAGAAGTAGTTTTTGTATAGACATAACTACCAAACCCGAATTCTTAAACTCTCGCCGCATAGTTCGATTGAAAAGGAGTCTTTCTTTACCTAGATAGAATTCTTCAATCACTTGCTGCATATGTGGGAAGAAGATTCCATGATAGGGCGGATTTACAATTTGAAACATCCAAACAGCGTAAACAGATGTTTGCAAGAAAAGTAAGACTGAGAGCGAAGGTGACTATCCAGTTTTTTAGATGCAGAAGAGGCAATATTTGTAAATTGCTTATGTCAAGAGAGATTAGAAGTCAGCATAATCCGCAATAGAGATATAAGATCTTGACTAGAAATTGGAGTGTCATCGAAGATAAGCAAATGAGCAGAAGAAACCTTTTTGAGAGATATAAGACTGGGCTGAGTTCCAGAAGGATTGAAATCAACTAAGTTATCTTTCCCCGACAGGATGATTACCTGGAGATCAGCATTTAACAATTGGTAGTGGATATTCGAGAAGTTGAAGCTGGTTTTTTTTTGGAGTGCAAGGTTTCTCAAACTGAAAGGTGGAATGCAATGTGCTAACATCAGCAAAAATACGGATAGGGTTTCTCATCAATGGAAGAAGGCCATTAGCATACAAGAGGAAAAGAGTCGCAGGAAGAAAAGTCGCAGCAACATTTGTGGAGACATTAGAAGACAATGAGCCATCTACCATCACCAGTAGCGAGCAGTCATAGAGAAAACTGGATACCCAATTACAAAAACCGGTAGGCAAACCATAAAACAGAAGCTTATATGCATGGCCTTTACGCCAAACATGAACAAAAGCCTTTGAACTGTCAAGGACAACTGCTTGAGTTTCATCAAAATTTTGCATTGAATTTGTTCATGGATGGTAACATAAGCCAGGATATCACCAGTGGATCGACACTGACTAAATCTGTACTGGCGATTATTGATCAGGTTTCTAGCTACTTTAAGAGTTGGCGATTAATTGATTTAACATTACTTTAGAAAGAGAGTAGAAGTAAGTGCAATAAGACAATTGGATGGGAGAGATATGTCACCCTTTTTAGGAATTGGCTGGACATGAGTACATTTCCTGGACCATATATTAGAAGGGTTGTTTGTGAGAAAACAGATCAAGTGTGTTGGCTGTCTCGTTTGGATTTATGATATTCTGTTAGGTAAATGAACGATCCGTGCGAGATCATTAATAATTGCAGATGCCTCAGCAGCTCGACCAACTGGGTCTGTGTGACT
This sequence comes from Mastigoproctus giganteus, assembly GCF_048544385.1. Taxonomy (NCBI): domain Eukaryota; kingdom Metazoa; phylum Arthropoda; class Arachnida; order Uropygi; family Thelyphonidae; genus Mastigoproctus; species Mastigoproctus giganteus. The sequence continues at coordinate 30,168,156 of NC_143580.1, read as the reverse complement.
AGAAATCTGAAGCCAGATGGAGTTGTGAATATTAAAATCACCAAGGAAAATTACCTCACTGTTAGAAATGTTGGACTGGAGAAAATCAAGTTTCAAAGAGAGGAAGTTAAAGATTTACAAGAGATGTGTGGAGTTGGGAGAACGACAGAGGCAACAAATGAATTGAACAGAATGTCGTTGAGAGATTTTAAGACAGAAGATCCAAAATAGGAGAATCCATATTGCTATCATACATCGAGTAATGTGGACAACTGAGATGGACAGTAGTTGAATCACACGATAATTGGGACTCTGCATTTATCAGAAAAAGTACGTGGAGTTTGGCAGACTGCCAGTGGAAATGTGCATCACTGAGATTGAAATAGAGACCACGTATATTTGTGCAATGAACGAGAAGTGTTTGGGAGGTTTAGATCTTTTCGCAGTTGTTTGTTCCATTAGTTTGACAATTCATGATATATTCTGTAGTAAGAAAAAGTTGGGAGAAAATTCTGTAAAAAGTAATGAAATTTTCGGATATAGCGTACGCATGGAAAGAATATACCCAGCTCCATGACATAACGTAGCCTCGATAACACCTCCCGCATGCACGCTACTTGGACTACCTCCAGTCACTATCTGGCAGAGTAGAGGCAGCAAGATTATACATTAGCTGATCCGGAAGCCTCCTAGAGAGTTACCAATAGGTTCGGTCCAGTGTACCAACTAGCGGCCGACCTGCGAACACCGTTTTAGAGCTGTACCCTCGAAATGTAAGGAATATTGGATCTTACCATGATGCCCATCATAACCTGAACAAATATCAATCATACCACATGATGGAAAAGAAACGGTGTTGCCGGCTCTTTGCTCTGGCGACTTCACATGGGTTCAACCATTTCAAAGCGTCCAATAAGCAAAGTGGTGATATTGCAGTGGTGCATGAGGTTCATCTATCACCTATTAAAGATTTAGATATAATGATTGTATCTATGTTAAATAATACAATCACCATTTCTAATTTTATCATTTACAACACGAATGTTTCTAATTTGATGAATTATGATATAAATATTTCAAATTTTATGAATATTTTTAGGATTACGACATATCCAAATGACTATATCTATATTTGTATTTACAGAAAATTAACTGAAATTTGCTCTTGTTTTCTAGATGTCTCACAGTGGATATATGGAAATGAAAGTCCAATAAATGAAGAAATTCCCATCAGACTGTTTCAGGATATTGAAGGAATAAAATACATCAACAGGATTAGCAATCCACTGAGTCTGAATTACTCAGTTCAACAAGAACTTAGCTTTATTGTATTTTATAAATCTGACACCGCCAACAGAGTTCTTAACACTCTTCAGCAGGTATGTTTATATACTGATCAATGATATCTTTCCGTGGTATTATTTTATTCCTTATTAGAAAGCCGGAGAAACAGAGTATTATAATACCATTAATATCCGGACACCTGCTTTTAGACAAAAAATGAGCTTTCATTGTGTCATAAAATATTTTGTGCTGAAACCTTTTGTTTTTATGACGGTCTTAAATCATAGCGACATACTCTCAACTAGCTTTTTATAAATGTCAGGTGACATTTATAAAATGTCACCTGACATTTATATTCGGCCTTGTTCTTTGGGCGATCTTCACCTTCACGTACCCGACGATCCAATGCATCCCAAAGATGCTCCATAGGATTCAAATTGGAACACTGGGCTGGAAAATCCAACTTTTCCACACCCATGTCCTCAAACCACTGTGTTACGACCCGAGCAGTATGGCCTGGCGCTTTGTCTTCCTGATACAGGTATGGACCTTTCCCGAAGTATTGCCATAATAAATTATCTAGGCTAACCTGATATTGCACAGCATTCATGATTTTGTCGATAACGACTAATGGGCCCACGCCAAACCATGAAAGGAGCCCCATACCATGATACTGCCTCCACGAAACTTCATTGTTGGGAGGATACAATCAGGAAGGAACTGTTACCCTGGCATTCGCCGCACTCGGGAACGGCATCAGATTGGTAGAGTGCGAACCTCAACTTGTCTGTCCATAGGACTCTTTTCCACTGCTCTACAGTTCAGGATTCAGGATCCTTACACCCTGTTAATCGGCGTCTGGCATTTGTTGAAGTGATAAATTCTGTTGAACGGTTGAGGTAATTCTGTTGAACATCGTGCAGGCCCACTTTTGCAATTGTCTGTTCGAAGCCTAGTGTGCATATTTATAGCAAGTTCTGTGACGTGTTGCATGCATAGCAGCTGTTTATGCCATCCATCCATGGACGGATTTCCGTATATTAATGGCAGGGCAGCATATACGTATACAGCGGTGTTGCCAGTTTCTGGCTAGGGGACGCTTGCTAAAAAAATTTTAAAAAATTACGTTTGTTGAGAAGAGGAAGTTCATATAATAGACAAAAGGAGGAATAATTTCTATAAAACCCTTTTTTTTTCTTTGTGTAAAGACGCACTTGTGGTAATATAATTATAACACTTTTTTTTAAAATACACTCGATTATCTCACATTTTTATTGCTTTATTTTTATTATTTATATTATTTCTCCCTCTTTCAGGTTCACCCAAGAGCTAAGTTCCAGAACAGATGGTTTATATTTGTTGATTCTCCAATAAATAGCTCTAATGTATTCAACATTTTTAAATCATCTCTGACTGGTGTACACGAAGCGATTATCTTCAGCCCTCTTCAGAATTATCCAACAGAGGGAAACGTAAGTATAATTTCTGGAGTGAACTTAAAAGATTTTTTTAAAAAATAAAAAACGAGGTTAATATCCACAGAGTGGAAAATTACACTGAGTCTGTAATTATCTTAGCTATGTTTGTATATAAAACGTATCTTCTTTGTGCATAAAATGGTGGGTTGAGGGATTAATTGGATGAAACCTGACATAACTGAGTTTTAAATTTCAGTGAGGCATTCGGGTGTATTTTATATGCATTTTTGTCAGCAGTGCTATAATCAAAAAGTGTTATTTTTTTCTTTTCAGGTTAGCATAAAGTACGAAGTTCATCGGTATATTAAGCCGTACTTCGGATCTCCAACATCTTCTCGTATGATTCATCTGAAAACAGAAATCCAAAAACTTAAATTTCCTACCATCCTTAATTGCAGAGATCTAAGAGGCATTACTATGAGAGCGGCTACTACGGAGGTAAGAACATCTCCCACGGGTATTTCATGGCTATAGCATGCCCACTAACTCATTCTTCATGTCTTGTTAGCTAAAGATTTTAGTTCTCTTCAAAACCCTGCACAATCATCACAGCTAGGTCGGAGAAACCATTATTGATTTCTGACTCTTCTTTTAATTAATATTTATTTAAATACCGATTTTTGTAATAAATACACGTATAGAGTTTGTTTTCTTTTTTCTGTTTTGAAGAATATAAAGCCACTGTTGAAGACTGATGTGCATACAAAAAGGGATGTCGATGATTTTGCAAGATACATTTTTCTAACACTCGCGCAATATTTAAAATTTAGGTAAGTAAAGGTTAACCCTTTAACTTAATATTGTCCCTGTGAAACAATTGATTTTCCATGCCACTTTATAGAAATAATTATTTCTGAACTACAACACTGCAGTTCAGTTCCACAAACTGTTCACCTCACTTGATATGTCTTGAAGAATATAAACTTTTAAAGAATATAAAGGCAAATCCAGCCTAACTGGATTTGCCTTTAAGTTGAATAAAATGTATTCAACTTAAATACATGGTATGATGACCACTCATGGCCATAATTTCCTCTGAAATTAATCATTTCTATATTGCTTGTATGTGACCAAAAACCAATAAAATCACACGACCTCTGTACGGGATATCAAGAGTCTTTAAGGGGCGAACTCCTCGCGAATATGAGCCAGTTGTTCCCCTTTAAGCGAATCCAACTGAAAGAAGGCATGTTGACGAGATCAACTTTATGTCCATCAGATTTAAAGACCTGATCTTATAAACCTAGAAGGATGATCCACCCAAGTAGTTTATTCAGTCTAAGCTGAAAGGTATGAGGCCAGCCAAGAACTTTGCGACCAATGCCCTCAATTTTAACTTCTTCTTTAGTTGAATTGTAAAAGGGCTCGAGCACATGGTCAAGAACATTCTGTAGGATTTCTCTTCAACATTGATAGTATACAGTTAAATTCTATCTTAGCAAATACTACGTTAAAACATATTTTAGTTCAGTGGATATGAAATTAATGTTCAGTTAGTGCATCCCATTATAGGTTACACTTCCTTTTTCACAAACTTCGAGATATTTTCTATTATTAATCAATTTACCCTGCATTTATATATTCTTTAGATACTCTATTCAAATGCCAGAAGACGGCGATTATGGAAGATTATTAAACGGAACTTTCACCGGAATTTTGGGGATGGTTTATAAACAGGCAAGATCTATAGCTTAAAATTACCTTCAAATATAATATGATATTTCTAATAACATAATAGAAATCTGTACAAATCGAAAAGAACAAAATCTTTTATATTATGTTTGAGATGATTGTCAATCTGCATTGGTGTTATTAATTTTCAGGAATGCGACATGACTATTACCACAATGTCTCACACCTCTCAAAGAGTTTTAGCTGCAGATCCGCTGCATGCTTACCTAATTTCTAATACCGTGTTCATAACACGGTCACCAGAGGCGAACCTCCCTCCTAACATGTTCTTTCTGCCCTTCTCAAAAGAGGTAAATTCTCAACTGTCTGGAATTTCTCATGTTCATGTTTGGAGCAGTGGAGTTGATGCATTTTCATCCACGTTTATGAATGAATTTCCCAAATAATATTTTCAGCAATTTTAGTAATTCCATTAAAATTTCTAGGTTTGGTGGTCCCTGGGTTTGTTCGTTGGGTTCATCACTGGATGTTCGTATGGTATCTTACGCTTCTCCGTGCTGTTCTACGGTGGTCATAAAATTAATCTCTACACCATCTGTTGGACTGTATTTGCAGGATTTCTTCCACAAGGCAAGGAAAATTAAAATTCTCTACATCGTACTATTAAAATTCAAAATGCAATAATATCTAACATCGTTGATTCTTTTCCACGCTTTTTAATAAAAATACTATATCTTTACAGGAATAAAGAAGAAATTTCTTGCACATCCACCTTTCAGGATATTTTTTGTATTCTGGAGCATTTCAGTTATTGTAATTACAGCAGCTTATTGTGGGACAATGCTGTCATTTATGACTGTCTTAAGATTTGAGAGACAAATTGAAACGATCCAAGAACTATCCTCTGCAGTAAAAGACGGATCAGTTTCTTTGGTTGTACGGAAGAACACGGCCTGCCATCAATTCTTCAAGGTGAGTTTTACAACCCGGGGCACTGAATAGCATGTGCTCGTAGGTAATAATTTCTTAAAAAAATTATTTTCTTTAAGTAAACTCTAGGGAGCATTTTAAACAACCATCTTCAAAAGGCACATAGTCGGTTGCCTCTTAATTAGAAACTTCAGGGTAATTAAAAAATTATGACAGTTCTCGTCGTCTACAGGCTCGCCTGTACGTATATATAACATGTGTTGGATAGCTCCTAGGCGTTGACCAAATTCCAAAATGAAATCTGTGTTGAAAACAGTATGACTTTCTACAGGCGTGATTGCGTTGAACAAGGCCTGATTGTGTTGTACAGGTGTGTGTTTATGCTATTGGGTTCAGGCTTCTTAGCCACCAAAGGAGGTTGAAAATAACACCTAGTCAGTTGTTATCTGGTAACCGTCCCTTGGCACGTACACTGCCCTACCATTAATATCCGGACACCTGCCTTTAAACAAAAAAAAAGACCTTTTACTGTGCTATTTAATAATTTGTGCTGAAACCCTTTGCTTTTATGACGGCCTTCAATTTTCGCGACATACTCTCAACCAGCTTTTTTATAAATGTCAGGTGATATGTTCCTCCACTCGACCTTTAACGCAGCCACCAGTTCGGCCTTGTTCTTGAGGTGATCTCGACGTGCATTTACCCGACCATCCAATACATCCCAAGGATGCTCGATATAATTCAAATCAGACTCCGAGCTGGCCAATCCAACTTTTCCCCACCCATGTCTTCAAACCAATCTGTTACGACCCGAGCAGTATGGCATGGCGCGTTGTCTTGCTGATACAGGTATGGGCCTTCCCCGAAGTATTAACATAACGTTGGAAGTGCAATAGTTGTCCAAGATGTCCTGATATCGCATAGCATTCACAGTTTTATCGATAACGACTAATCGGCCCAAGCCAAACCATAAAAGGAGCCCCATACCATGACACTGCCTCCACCAAACTTAATTGTTGGGAGGATACAATCAGGAAGAAACTGTTCCCTTGGCATTCGCCACACCCAGAAACTGTGATCAGACTGGTAGAGTGCGAATCTCGACTCGTCTGTCCATAGGACTGTTTTCCACTGCTCTACAGTCCAGGATTCGCGCTCCTTACACCATGTTAATCGGTGTCTAGCATTTGTTGAGGTGATCAATTCTGTTGAACATGTCATCTTGCTTGCCCACTTTTGCAGTTGTCTGTTTGAAGCCCAGTGTGCATATTTATAGCAGGTTCTGTGACGTGTTACATGCATAGGACCTGTTTCCCCATCCTGTAGGGGTGTCCTGATATTAATGGATAGGGCAGCGTAGATCCGGGCCAGGTTCTGGTAAGGTGTGTTTAGGGTCAAACGGCACCAGAAGTCCCCCATCTCTATGTTGTATATATATTGTCTTCTGATACAGAGCACTCTAAAGGCCAGATATTTAAAAGTATTGTTTACGTGTAGCGTTGTGTACCGTTGTTCCTTTGGCCATTTAGCCGCCAAACCCCTGCTGAGCCCGACATTTCCCACACTTCTCCCCGTGGATGCAGACCAGGTACACCAGTAGTTTAAGATAGTCACTCTGGCAGGTTCTGCCACCTAATTTCCTGATATTTCAGTGGCTAGGACCAAAAAAGAAAAAAAGCACACACGTGGAGTTATCGGGGCAAGGACAGCGCTAGAATTTAAGGGGCCGAAAGTTTTGTGGGCGAAGTAATTTGGGTGTTGTTAAATTTGAACGTGTAGGACTTTCTCTGCCATACAGATAGAGTGGGGGAAACTGAAGGCGACCTCAGAGAGTCAGGCCCATGCCTCACCAGGCGAAAGGAGGGGACGGCCAGGGGAGAGACGGGGACACGTCTCCTCCCCCAAGCCAAGCTTCCCTTGGCCTGGAGTCCGGTTCAGATCGCCAATAGTGGCGTTGGACAGCGTAGCTGCACTGGCATTCATGGTCCAGTCCGGTATTTTGTCATGATTAAAACGCAAATCTCAGTTTGCGATGTTGTCTTCTAGTCCACTTCTTGTTCTTGATGGCTGTGTCTTCTTTTTAGTTCCTTTTATAGTCATTGGTGAGTGTGGTCACGTGTGATGTCTTCGGTCCTGCGCATTGCGCTTGTTTGGTGACTTTTCCAGAGTGGCGTCGTTCGTTCGTTGTTGGCTAAAGGCCAATCGATCCGTGGTGCAGTTGTTTAGGTTGGCTTTTACACTGGTTGTTGCTGTTGTCTCGGCGGGGTAGTCCACTGTCTTGCAAAGAGATTTTGGGCAAATTTTGAGAAAGCTATATATCCCTTTTGACTCCAGAAGGAAATCTGGGGAGCTGTTAATGCTAAAACAAAGTAAAAAATGATAACTTTAAAAGAATAACGATTCAAAAAACTCTTTTAGCTTACCACACTGGTTTCTCTTTATAGAACAGCAAGGTTGGTATTCTTCAAGTGATCCGAAAATATTTTGAAGTACATGACACCGCTTTTATGATGGAATTTGACGATGGCCTAAATAAAGTTCTAAATGACAACGCAGCCTACATTGAAGTAGAGGATTTTGTCAAATTTCATATGCTGGACTATGGCATCAGAAGGTTCAAAATATCGACAGATATATTTTATTCCAGTTCGAAGGGATTCTACATACATCACTGCCACCCATGTAGAGAGACATTTAGTATCATGTAAGTAAACCCAATTAAGTGTGCATTTGTTCAAGTAGAATCAATAAATAATATAAAATAGATATTCAATGTCATTAATTTCTATTTCTAGACTATGTATAAGTATAGTGCGAAAGCATCAATAATACATAGCCAAATCTGAATGAATACCACCACCAAGACGGCACCGTCTGGGTGATGGTATCCATCTGAGAATAAGTAACATTAGTCTTCTCCTCAGGTGAAGCGTTACTTATTCGAAGTAGTGGCAACTCGTTGCGAAGGTATTCACAATATGAGATATAACTTAAAACGATGCCGCTTTGCTAATTCAGATTTGGCTCTGTATTATTGATGCTTTCGCACTATACTTATACATAGTCTAGACTTTTCCATAGCTTGAGGCTTACGCCCTAAACGCTTTCTAATTTGTATTTCTTAATTTGTCTTCTCGGAAATGCAAATTATTGGTAAACAAAAGACTCCTCTAGGTAATATTAATTGTTCAAAATATGTTCATAAGATGTCTGTGAAGTGCTAGTGAAGTGCTGCGAACTTTCAAGTGTCAAGTACTTTGTTGAAGGTATGATAGTTTGTTGTTAGGCTTACTTAGGCTTATATAATATTATGTCAGAGTTAGGCTCATACATTCATTATGTACCATCTCCTTCCAGGAGGTTGATTGTCAAGGATCTCCACACTTCCCTCTACACAGTCACTCCTGCACGTTCTTTGTATTTGAGCCCATTCCAATCCTCTACGTTATTTTTTCATGTTGAAAAATGCCTGCTTACCCATAGCAACTCTTCTATTTATATCCTCTTCATTTCTTCCATCACGTTTTGTGCAAATTTGTCCACTTGTTCTTTCCTTTCTCCATTTATTTCTATTCTTATTTTCGGGGAACCTTCCCTCTTGTTGATGACCATTACTTTCGTCTTCTTCATGCTAATGTTCATTCCTCATTTCTTCCTTTCTGTTGAGCCCATCTACAACTAATTTCAGTTCTTCTTCATTTTCTGCTAGTAGGGCTGTACCTTCAACATATTGTCGGTAATTGATATTTTTCCACCTATTTTGACTTCTCTCAACTCTTCAATCTCTCTAAATGTGTTTTCTCCGTATAGGTTTAAGAGGCATGGTGACAGCGTGCATCCTCTAACAACACATTTCTTTATCCTGATTTCTGCTGATGTGTGGTCTTCAATTCTTATTATTGCTATTCGATTCCAGTAAAGATTAGCAATTGGTTTCAGATAATTTCCATCTATTCCTGTATCTTGTACACACTTTATCAGTTTCAGATGGTTGATCCTGTCAAAGGACTTTTGATAATCTATGAAGCATATCAGAACACGTTTATTCATGTCTATAATATTCTTTATTATATTTGGTTAATATAGCATTAGGCAAAAAATAAATAAATAAAAAATACACACGTCATCATCCCATATCCTCCAAGGATTTCTTTAATTTTTCCTTGAATTTATTTAGCTATCCGTTTCCACAACAAAAGATGAAAGCCTGTACCAAAAATTTTAAATTCAGTTCTATCTCGCGACCTTTTCCCAACATTGCCCTGTACTTGTTAAGTAAGTCCCCAGAACTCTTAAACTTAATATCAGTAGTGCGAACGTGCACGATAGATCCGATTCCGCCTATCCTTGTTGCACAGAATATTCTGTTCTACCGGAAAGCACTTTTAAAACCCTCCTTTTCAAATATTTCTCATTCTGTCCATCTTGTTTCTGCTATTCTCAGAACATCGAAATTCATATTTTTCATTTCTATTATTAAGTTGTCTACTTTTCCTGGTGCATATAGTGTGTCCCTATCTTTAAACGTCTGTTCCTAGTTTTCAACTTTCCATCATTCGAATACAGCCTTCCTTTAAAATTTGGACTATCTTCGTTATTATTATTATTGTTGTTGCTGTTATTATTTCTCCCTGATTTGGGGGATTCCACTCCGTGACTGGTACTGCTACCAAGTACACAGGGTGGTTGTAATGTCTGGTGTTACTGTCGGTCGAGAAAATCACTGACTGTCCTACAAGTGTTCTGGATTGTGACTTTCTAGAGATCCTTGTAGGTGTTCTCTGGGAGACCTGGTGCTGCTAGGCTGCTCTGTAGAGTCTTTTGTACCATACCAGCGGTTGACACGATGATTGGGACGGTTGATACTTCTTGCATATGCCACATCTCCTTGATCTCATGTCTCAAGTTCGTGTACTTCCTAATTTTTTCCTCATGGGTTTTCTGGACATTGCCAGTGTTGGTCACCACTATGTCAATCAGGTAGGTAGCCTTTTCCATCTTGTCCACAAGGGTTATGTCCGGTCTGTTGTGCGGGATGGTCTTATCCGTAATTATGGCGCGATCCCAGTACAGCTTGTGGGTTCGGGTCTCTAGTACTGCCTAGGGTTCGTAGTTGTAGTATGGTACACTTTCTTTGGTCAACTGGTATTTCCTCACTAGCTTCTGGTGTATTATCCTGGCTACCTGCTCATGTCTATGAGTGTACTCAGTCTGGATGATCACATTACACCCCGCGGTGATATGTTGGATTGGATCGTTTCTGCGGCCAGGTGGCATCGTCGACATGTGTCATCTGACATCCCGGGCTCCTTACCGATGTAGTTTCTGGTGTTGATTACCTGGTCTTGGATGGCCAGCATGAATCCTTCAGTCTCGGGGAAGAGCGTCTCGCTTGTGAGCCATACATTGGGAGCAATGTTATCGATGTGTTCTTGATGGTCTGTGTGATCTTGATCAATGTGTTCTTGATGGTCTGTGTGATCATGATCGATGTGTTCTTGATGGTCTGTGTGATCTTGATGGAGTGTTTTCTTTGCCCATCTTTTTGACTTCGTTTCTTGTGCCGTCTGGGGGGGGGAAGGGTTTCCTCGCTTAGGTTGAGTGGGGTATGCCACTTATCTATCTTCCTTATGGCCTGGTGAAGTGGTGCTGTGTTGTTCTCGAAGTAATCCTTCAGGTTAACTATCGCTGTTTTCTGGTGTTCCATCAGGTCTATCAAGTCCCTTCCTTCATCTTTCCAAGCTATTGTTAGTCTCTCCACTGCTGACTTCGGGTGGTGTTGGCGACAGTTGGTCATCATTGTCCTTGTCTTTCGCATAATATCATCTAGCTCGGTGTTAGTCCAATCTATGACTCCGAATGTGTATGTTAGTACTGAAACTGCATATGACTTTAACTGTATTCCCTCCGTTCAATTTTGCTTTTAGCTGGATTCTTAGTCTCTAATGATATTTTTCGGTCAGGCACTTCTTGATTTCCTTGTGCTTTAACTGCTCAGCCTGCATCATTCCTAGGTATTTGTAGGTCTCTCTTTCTATCATAGTTTCGATCTCTTTACCAGTCAGCAGCTGGTAATTTCGGCCAACTAATTTTCCCTGGTGCAGTGCTTGGGTCTTGCATTTTTCTAGACCAAATTTCGTCCTGATGTCCTTGCTGAATTCTTCGGTGATCCTGAGTAGTTGCTGGATTTGCTTCTCGGTTCACGCGTAGAGCTTGATATCATCCATGTACATCAGGTGGGTGAGGGTATACAGGTTCTTTCTTTCTTCTTTGAAGTTATATCCATACTTGCTGCCGTTGAGCATGTTAGATAACAGGTTGATTGCTAGACAGAACCATAGTGGGCTCATAGCATCTCCCTGAAAGATTCATCTTCTAATGGTGATGTTCTCGACCTTAATGGTGGTACTCCATTTCGCCATTATTGCTCCTAGGAAGTTGGTCACTATCGGATTGACCTTGTAGATCTGCAGGGTCTTTATTAGCCAGCTATGAGGTATGGAGTCGAAGGCCTTACGGTAATCGATGTAGGCAGTGTATAGGTTGCGGTGCTTCTTGAAGGCTTGCTCCATAACTGAGGCATCTATGGTTAATTGCTCCTTGCTTCCTTTGCTCCTCCGCTTGCATCCTTTCTGCTGTTCGGCCTTTATGTTTTGATTCTCTGAGTGGTCTGATATCTTCTTAGTTATGCAGCTGGTCAAGATCTTTTACATCGTCGTGAGGCATGTGATTGGCCTGTATTTCGCCGAGTTTCTTGTATCTTCATCTTTAGGCTTCAGATATGTGATCCTTCAGTGAGAAACTTCGGGATTGTCTCCGGGTGCCTTATCATTCGAGTGAACTGCTCTGTATAGGTGTGTGCAGCTCTGTGCAGGTGAGCTTCTTGTACCAGTAGTTGTGGATATTATCAATTCCCGGGGTTTACCAGTTGTGGGTATTCCTGATCGACTGTTTTACTTCTTCTTCTCGAATCTCCCATTTCTTGTATGTCCTTCGTTTTCTTCTGTTATACTTCTATCCAGGGTGCTCTGCTGTTATGTCTTACTTCATTGCTCCAGATATTTCCGTAGAACTCTTCGATCGTCTTCTTCTCGGGTGGTCCGTTTCCTGCTTTCTCATGTTCACCCAGTTTCCTGTAGAAGGCTCTTTGGTCCTGATCGAAGATTCGGTTGTTTATTTTCCTCTGGGAACTCTATTTTTATCTGTGTATTCTCTTGCTGAGTGCAAGGAGGTTCTGCTTCAGTGTGTCCAAGTATTCTCCTATTCTCTGATTTTTGGTCTCATGTTTGCTGTGGACTCTGTCTCTCTTGAGGATACTCTTCACTTTTCCAATCAATTTCTTACTTCTATTACCCTGTTGGTACTGAGTCAACTGACCTATCTCGAGCCTTAATTCTTCTACGTTCTTCTGAATCCTTCTTTTCCAAGCTTGTCGTTCCTTTTGTTTTCGGTTTTTCTGCTGCTGGTCTTTCGTTTCTTTTCCATTAATCCTAGTGGCTGCTATGGTAGCACAGTATACGGCTGTGTGGATAGCCCCCAGTGTTGCACCATTGTTGTCAAGGTAATGTGGCATTATTTTCCGATTGAGGTGGTCTGTTACTCTCCACGGTATTTTATTTGGCCTCTGGTTAGGTATCACGTGGGTTCTTGTGTGATCCATTCCTTCGAATTCTGTTAGGGCCTTCTTCCACTATGGATAGCATGATTTCGTCTCTTTCCACTTCATCTACTCTGGGTTGTATTTCTTCTTTCTGTTCCTCCTCTGGTTCCATGGTACGCTGTTCCTCGTCTGTTTCCATATTGACCATATTCTTTGTAGCAGATCGCTGACATCCTGCTTCATTTTTTCCAAGATGGCAAGAGCTATTAGCTTCTTCGTGACGATGGTTCTTCTTTGGTCTGTTAATCGCTGTTCGGTGACCTGAATATCCGGGTTTCGTTCCAACCACTTGGTATGCAGTCGCGATGTGTCCATTGTCATATCGGTCTCTAGCCTGGTTATTTCATAGTATGCTCGCATGATGTATGTATTCATTTCAATGCTCCATTTCATGCGTTGGCGTTTTCTTCCTTCCTGGGTGGTGACTAGTGGAGTTGCGCAGGAAATACTTCCAGTTGGTGGGGCTGGATGGTCTTGCCCTTCTATTGTCTTAGCCTTATGGGGGACAGCACCACTTGCTCCACTGTCTAGCCCGGGAGACTGTCTCCAACTTTACGAACCGACCCCTCTGGTAGAGGGGTCGGTTCCAAAAGACCCCTCTCCACACTCGATGCAGTATGAATAATATTTATCTGCGATATCATCCATCTATGGAGGTGGACTGGTTTTATTATGTATGGAGTTATCGCGAGTGACACCAGATGGCACCACCATCTGCCTCCGCCGTCACTCCGACCTTGGAGAAGGTAACTTTCGATATACTTTTTTTATCATTTAATATTATTATTATATCGGTCTCCCAGCGTAAAAGAGCCGCGTTCGCTTCTACCAATGCGGAATTCGAACACGGGTACGGGTCCATTAGGTTGGTAGTCCAGTGTCTTAACCACTGGGCCATCGCGCCCATTATTCTTCTTCTTCATCATCATCATCATCATTATCATCATCATTTATTGTAAACGAATTCTCTTGATAAATAAAATTGTATTGTATTGTATTGTATTATTATTATTATTATTTCTCCCTGATTGGGGGTTCCACCTCCTGACGGGTATTGCTACCAAGTATACAGGGTGGTTGTTGTTATGTCTGGTGTTACTGTTGGTCAAGGAACTCTCTGACTATCGTACAGGTGTTCTACTTTCTGGAGTTCCTTGTAGGTGTTCGCTGGGGGACCTATTGCTGCTGGGCTGTTATGTAGGGTCTTTGGCACCATACCTGTGGTTGACACGATGATCAGTATTATTATTATTATTTATGATACTTATATTGGGAATCGACGCTTCTTCCCTAGAATGTTTGGCAAGTTTCTTTTCAAGGGGCCCCAACCCACTTGCATGCCTGTGTATATATTAAGTCGTTGATCCATTTGGCTGACTATAAGATTGAAAACCGTGGTGTGGTCCTAATTTCTCCCATAATCTATGCCGCTGACCCGATGTCGGTCCTTCCGCTTTTAGGGGAAATTTCTTACTCCTGGGATATGACACTGCCACTCCTCCATAGCCTTATCAGCCAACCCATTAAGGCCTTTGTGGAGTGGCATGTTTATCCCGACATTCACTCGGTCCTCAGAGCTGCGTTTCTCACGTTATAATGCTTTCACCCTCCGCCACGGGAAGGTACAGTTGGGATTTGCCCTTCATAGAATTTGGAACAAAGGCATTTCTCAAATTCTCCAGTGGTTTCAGAGATTGTTAGGTTCATATATTATAATCGTCATTTCAAGACATGTGAATATCTTTCGTACGTTTACAACTGCATCCATATACGTTTGAAAACATTGCAATACAAATGGCATTCTTTGTCTTTAAGAAAGTCGTTAATAGTATCTTCTTCGTGAATTGAGAAGTGATTGGTTTAAATTGAGAATAAATTCTAGTATGAGCATTAGAAAAGAACATGTATAAACTACCATCGAATATTCACATAAGGTACTTTGTATTTGCTTGGTACACATTTTAAATTAATATTCCTTGAGCTAAATAAAATATGTGCCATTATTTTTCAGGATAATGAAAATTATTGAAGCTGGACTTAATATCAAATGGAGAAAGGAGGAAACGTTATCAGCAGAACTTAAAAATCCATTGTACAGAAACCAAAATTTGGATCCCAAAAGTTTGAACTTCCGACATCTGAAAGGCTCCTTCGTGATGTTGCTTACTGGACACACATTAGCAATTTTATGTTTGATTGGTGACGTTTCCTATAAACTACTTAATAACTTCAGGAAGTGTAAACGAGAGAAAAGGAAGGAGTAGAATTTGGACACCTACCACTTCTCAAATAAGGAAATATATTAAATTGTGTTAATTTTTCAGAACATGGAAATGATATTTTATTTATGAAGTTACGTTTAACATTTAAAACAATGAACGTATTTTTGAAATTTTTTAGAAAATCATTTGCCCTAAAAACATGCGGTTCACATATAGGGTTTTAAGGTTGTTTCAAATAACTACTGCTCTCTTTGCGCTAGTCCTAGAACCTTTCCTGGCAAAAAGTTTACAAACTTCCTCTTTTGACGACGATTTGCTCGTGGGTAGCACGTGGTTATAATCGTTATCTTCTCCATACCTGATGGAAAAGGCCCAAGTAAAGTGTTGTCGTCGACGGGAATTTTCCAAGGACAAATTTTATTCTCAATGATGCCATGGAAAATCAAAATTCTTGGAAAAATCCTTATCAACCTTACCAAACCATCAACCAATAAGATGGATTCCCTAGAAATAAATGAAAGAAGGTTAGCTTCAATGCTAAAGGTCTGCTAGGTGAAGACCTCCATTGAAATCCTGTCAATGACACCAGGAATTTTTTTGGGTTTCACAACATGGCTGAGTTTCCCGGTTTCAGGCAAGGGTAGCGTGTTTTTTTCTCCTGGAAACTCGGGTTTTTGTCCAGCAAACGAACATCGACTACAAAACACACGCAATTTAAAGACATCATATACAGCGCAATATGGTCTAAGTTGCTCATGTGTCTAAAAAAATAGGGGCATCTGTACAGAGAATGAAACCAAGATTAATTTAACATCATGTAATAATTTTCTTGTGTCTCTCTGTTGTGACGCTCTTTGAATTTGAATACTCAAAGATTTGACCTGAGTCCTTTGCAATATGCTTTGTTTAGCAGTAAAATTAAAATTTAAAAACAAATTCAAAAGAGTTTTCCAACCGATTTTCAAATCCCAAGAATTGATTTAGTTCCTAGTTAAACTAACTTGCCATTTAATTTGAAGAGAAGACAGTTTCTTATTTTTATCAATGCAATCAACAAATCTCAGAGTCAGACTTTCAACAAAGTTGGCCTTTTTGTTCAAGGACAACTTTACATAGTAGTTTCCGCGTTCAGATAATTTTTTGTACTATAGTTGTGAATTTTAAAGGACGATATAGTCATAAATGAAAAAAATTATCAAATTGCATTTTTACTCATTTTATTACCTGAGTCCTTCTCACTGATACCTTAGCTAGCAGCGAAGGGAGACGATGGACAGGTTACTTCGATATTAATCATTACTTCTTCTCAAAAACAGTTTTGGTGAAATATCCGCCTCGGCTGTTCCAGTTAATAATAACAGTAATCTGTGGCAAGTCGCATGTAGATATGTATAGGCTTCAGGAACATTAGTGAAACTCCACCTTGGTACACTGCAATGGATAAAGAAATCTGTAAAATGCCAGAACTGCGCACAGTGTTATGTTTGTTTTGTGTGTTGTTTGGTTGTTTCTGGCCACTCTGCAAACAAGAAGGTAATCACCAAAATTCTTGTCCATTTCCTTCGACACTACAAGAGGTGGGCCACAACTAAGTGTGAATTGAGGTAGACCTAAGTTACTAATGCAATTGACTGCCCTAAAATGGCATATTCCCACACCCATTGTACTCGTAGATGCCCAAATTAAAGGTACTGGCTAAAAAACATATATATCCATGACAAATTTACATTTGTCATGAATATTTAATTACTAATATTAATATTTATTTCGTCAAAATTAATTGTAGACCTTTTTGATATAATAAGACAAATCAGAATAAACGAGTTGTAGATCTAGGGTTAAAGAAGCCAAAAAATACTGGAGAGAAGGGGTCGCGAGAGAGTGAGTTCGATTTGTTCTTTGTTCAATGGGAACTGTGTTAAATGAAGTTTAATTTAGACTAAAATATAAGGACCCTGGTACGAAAGAACCATGGTTACTATAGGAATACAACTGCTTTGTAGAGAATGCGCAGTGTGTGTATATAATGTTTTTGGCCTCAGTCCATAGGAGTGATACAAGTGATTTGGAAAGAGAAGTTTTTAAACTTTTTCTCTAGGTTTACTATATGAGATATAAGAAGATTAGTCTATTGTCAATAAGAATGAGAAGGTACTGTAAAGAAATAACAAAGGGAACAGAGTCCATTAATTTTAGTAAGTGACGACGACTTTGAGACAAACTTCCTTTAAAGACCATAATTTGGGTTTAGATACAGAGATGGTTAGTTTATTTTCAACTGGCCAGTTATAATGGTCTTTTAAGATTTATTAACTGTATGATTATGCAGCAAATATGGCTATCTGTATCTTTATGCTATATCATTACCAGAAGTAGCTGCTGCATTATTTACGCCAAAAAGCTGTTTTAGCTGAAATTTGGAAGGAAATATATTTCCTTCTTTTTCAATAGTGCCCTCTGGCTTGAATAAGACATATTGAAGTTAACAATTATAACCACCATATGTTATTTTAAATGTATAGATAATATCTAGTCCCTCTTTGGGCTTAGGTATTACTGTGCACGGAATATTTGTAAATACAGTATACGGTAATAATATTAACTTTGAGCTACTTTTGGGTGTAGCTTCAAAGTTCTCTTCTTCCTATTGGCTGAATATCTTATATCCTTAGCCACCCCACAAAATTACAAGATTTTAGTAATTTTTAAACACCTTGGCGATTAGCCTTCCTCCAATCCCTTGATTGGAGGACGAAGATCATCAAGCGGATTGCCTTCAACAAATAAAAATATTATTTCTTTTAGAGAAAGTGAAATATTTTAGTTCATATTATTGTGCTTCATTCTTGTGTCTAAAATACTGACACTATACAAGAGAAATAACACTTAAATTTCTAAAATTGAATTTCTAAGTTTAATACTCCGCATTCTGTGAACCTTATTATTTAGAATGAGGATTTTTCTTCGCTTTCGTCAAAAACTGGGAGTTCACAAATGGATTCGAAGAGTTTGGTTGTGCAAACACCAACTAGGTCTGGACAGCCTAGAATTGCTCTTTCCAGATGTGATGAAATTGTACTTTCAGATGAAATGTCATCACTCAATATAAGCTAGGCTTCAATGCATTATAACACAGAATCTGCTCTTCACTATTCGGCTGACAGCGATTCAGCCAAAAAATCTTTCCCACATCTTAAGACAACTCTAGCTCATTGTCCAGTATAATGGACAGTCACAAAGAATGTTCAATCTTCGTAATGGTCCCAAAAAACTCATGGTACAATATTTGTTAGAGTCAATGGACTCTAACAAAATCACAAAAGGTGGTTCTGATTTTGTTCTAGAGAAACTGGCAGATATATAATCATTGACTATTGCTCTCATAATTGAGAATTATTAGAGAAATGGTCAATCTAGTTTTCAATCTTTAATTGAAAACTAGAGTGGAGAATTTCCCAATTCGCGCAAATGATTTTGACCAAATAATTGTAGGTAAGCTAGATACAACTCAACTCTCTTATGCAGCTGCAATTAAAACTTCTTCTTTCCAGGTACAAACCAAATCTAGGCAGATTAAATTTTTACAACCTATTACTCCTGTAAAATCAACGTCTTCATGATCTAAAGGTTTTTAACCTACAAACGATTCTAATAATGTATTAATCGTACGAAATTCTGAAAGCTCCACTTTGTCATCTAGACAAGAGACCTAAAATTCAGTTACCGAAACATTACGGCAGGAATACAGAGATATCAAAATTAAGAACATTAGAACAATAAGAAGCAAAGGACTGAGAGACGGTCAATACTAAAGACCTAGACAAGAACTTAAATTCAACTTCTTTCTCTTCAGCTGGTATCACTCACGATAAACTTAAGTTTTCCAATCCAACATTTCTGGTATGTAAAGTCCCCAAGGGAATTTACTAAAAACGAAATCTTGGATAATATTTTCTTAAGGAAAAATTTACAATACCAAGCAAGAGGCAAAATTTCGTGTCAACACAGGATCAAAGAAAAACACCACAAATTGGGTAACTGATTTTTCACCGAGGATACTTAATGTTTGTTCCAAAGTAATAAAATTTACCTATGGTTTTCTTCCCATAATTTAAACATAAGTTTACAACAAAGTTCCTGATAATGGTCTAGACTCTCATGACTGGTATACAACTATTTATTCAATAGTTGGACTGCCATTTCTCCTTTGCAAACAGAAATTAGAACAGCTAATAAATTATACTGTCCCCGACTTAATGTGATTTGTTCACCATGCATGAATGTCAGCAGCTGTTTCAAAATTAAATGTAAACACCTATATCGACCTATATGGACCTAGCTCGTCGGTCTTAAGCCTCGTGAGTTTCTCTTGGATTACGTCCAAAGAAATTTGATTCCCGTACCGCTGTATGCATCTATGCTTTGGTCAGGAGTCTCCTCTGCTCAACTCAACAGATTTCTTAGAACAGATGGCTATGGTCCACCCTTTTCCCATCTCTCGGAGCGCGCTGTACACAAACTTCGGCAGGAAACCATGGAAACCATCATCAAGGAGAGGAACTTGCACACTTTGGCACAACTTCTTTGTGGCCGAATGGATTCACCCGACATTTTGGAAGTGACGACAAACCCTCGGACTACTGAACGAATCCGGTGCAGTACAACACCCTGTCTAAGATCTTTACTACAAAACCTGCAATACCTAGAATCACTGTTTTTGGGGAATACATTCAGACCAAATAACTCCCTGGAAATTGATGCCTCAACTTTCTGTAGCTCGAAGCGCTACAGATATCTTGAAAAAAGTGTATAAAGTAGACCTATTGACTGTACCCCTGTCACAGTTTTGAAATTTCAGTGTCTATGTGAGCTTACTTGTAAATACAATAGGTTTTCCTTTCTTTTAATTCAATCTATGTAATCGTCTTGAATATTTATAATGTACACCCTCCTCTAGCAAAAGCAGGCTGTTCCGGGAGTGCCCACTGATGTGGAAATAAAAAGACGTTAATAATAAAAATAAAAATTAACCACAGCTATCGTTTTCCATCCAAAAGAGTGTTTTCTGCGCGTTGCCCATTCTTGAACACGATAATTGCGATTTTTTTAGAGAATGTTTTATCTTTCATGATGTACTTGTAAATGCATGAAATTTCTTTTCATGCATTAAAATATATTAAGAAATGTAAAACGGAATATCAAATGGGACTCGCCAGTGCCACTTGAGATTCCTTAATGGTTATTAGTTGACGTATTCGTGTTTCATAATGATATATTCTTTATTGTCACGCAAACATTGCACGAATATACATAAAAAAGGGGCCTTGAAGTGGCATCAGCGTTACCTATCCAGGACTCTTTTTTTACTTCATAAAATGGGCAATCTCAAATAAAAACAGAAGGTGCGAATAACGCCTATAATTTTATCTTATAAATCATTCGTATCCTTCTTTTTTAAAACTTAAATTACAGCGGTAAAATTTGGCATATTGAGAAAATTGTCAACTGTATTATCGATCTGCATGTCTTGGTCCTGTTCAGCTAAAAAGTTCAAAGATGTAAATGTTTTTGAAATTACCAACTCCTCACATCAGCATAATGCGTGCTGAGAGGATCACTTGTTTGTACAGAATGTGAGCAGGCATAGCGAACTAGATGCACGCTTTGCATGCAATTTTGTTCCGTCTTAACGTAAAGCATGACCTGGACACAGTCCTTAACTCACTCGGACTGACACAATTTTTTATCCTACTCACATACACTTTATCTTCTCTACCATAATTGACCTAGCATTCAAATACACATTTTACGTCATACCATGTTCCCCTGTATATGGAATTTGATGTTGAATTTGCAAAACTCCACAATATTAGACTGGAACTCTTTTCTCCCTGAAGTTCAATAATGCCTGAATGGCATCAACCATTCAGGCGATGGCCTGAATATCAACGGCAGAGCGCATAATCACTGATGCCAATCAGGCAATTTCAGGTGGACGGAAGATGCCAGACATTGTGAAGAGTATAGGTGTTTTTAGCATGTTTTCCTCGTGGTTACCAGCTGGTATAATCACCCTCATTCTCACACCGTGTGGAAAGAATTCCATCAACGAAGTCAGGAATTATTATGGCCCTTTTCCACAACTTGGCTGTCAGTCGGTCTCAGGCTAGGGTAGTGTGGATTTTTCTCCCTGAAACTCGGTTTTGCATCCAGCAAACCGCAAATCGTCGACTGAACACTCCCAATTTACTGACGTATTAGATAGAGGGATATGGTCAAGTTGGTGGTGTGGCAGACACTCTTAAATAACCAATGATCAGCATATATGTTAGCACGCTTAAAAATGACAAGATGAATAAATAGCAGATTAAACTTTTGACTGTATAGTTACATCTCTAAAAGAAATATATTCACTAGATTAAAAAATGCGCTTTGAAGGGCCGTGCAATACCAGGTCAAGTCGTTGTGAAAAATTGGAATATTTGAGTGGTGGTTAACATTACTTTGAGTTACAACGTAATAAATAAATAAATGGAAAATTACACAACATCTAATCAAAAACAGAATGAAAACAAAGGATATATACGAGCCTATCAAGAGTATTCTGACATTCCACTAATGTATTAAACGATATGAAGGAACAAATAAAAAATAGCTATTCTCTGTATACTCCGCGACAACCAAAGAGGGTCAAAGAATTTACAAGACAGACAATGCAAGAAACGCGATCTTATTTGGTAGTCACGGATATTTCAAAAGGGTTTGATGAAAACGTTCGGGAACTGGATTCGCTGCGATTGTCGCAACACATTTGACGACTCATCTAGATCTATTAGTAATGCATATCTGGTCCTTTTATCTGCAGTCAAGCTCAATAAACGCGCGTAAAATAGAAGGTTGTGTGTTTCGTCGCATTTTAAAATGGATAATTTTACAAAGAAGAGAATTTTGGTCAAATTTCATTTCAAAAATTCAACAGGCACACACAAAATGTAAGAAACTGATTTCGGAGAAGATGCTAATTGTCGTTCGAAACTTTTCTGTGGTTTCAAAGAGTCTTAAAGACAGCAGCTTATCCATCGAAAATCTTCACTCTGCTCTTTCAACTTCAAAAAGTATTCGAAGGTCATATAACACCTTCTGGAAGAGAAGCGTTCAGCCAAGTTTGCCTAGCATGGTCACTGATGATTACAGAGAGCATAGAATTCTTGAATATCTTTGTCAAAGTGCTGTTGCTTCTGCTGACCCAAACTACATTTCTCCCATCATCGCTGGCGACGAATCGTGGATGTAGGGCTGTGGCCAGGAAACAACAACCCAGTCCTGTCAAAGAACTAGGTCTTCTCCAAATCAATCTCGATAAAATGTGAAGATCATTCTCATCATATTTTTGAATCACAGTCCGTTGCTCATTATGAATTTATATTTAATTCGATATGCACTTATATTCATTTAAACATTTCTTGAGAATCGCTCCATCACGGTGGGTCCCAGTAATTGACAAGCAGACCGAGCAAAAACTCAAGCTCAGTTCATTATATAATGCAAATGTATGCATGAAATTGTTCTCTGATAACCATAACACATTACATTTCTTTGTGTTTCTATCGAGGCATGAAATTACGGAACCAAAGAATAATGAAGACTGGTATTAGTTTGGGAGAAAAATAAAATATCATAATCTTATATTCTCCAGGCACGAGTTTTAGCCCAAACTGATGTTGATAGGTTGCCAGTGCGAAGATATCATTGCTAATATGAGAGGTAGTTGAAGATCTTAAATTACTGATAAAAATCTAAATGCAGGTCATTGTTTGAATTTGGTAGGATTCTCTCAATAACTTAAGATCAGAACGTATAGCAGCATCATAAGCAGCAACCACAAAAGAAAAGGAACTATATTAGAGGGTTCCTGCCTTGAGTGCTGCGTACAGGTCTGGAGGCCTCATTTTAGGAAGGATGTAGAGTTGCTTGAGAGTGTACAGAGAACGGCAACAAGATTGATGAGGGGAAAGAAGGGGTCCTCTTGCGAAGAATGGCTTAAGTTCTGCAAATTGCAGCAGCAGCAGCAGGAGACTAGGCATCTGCGAGATGATCTGATTGAGGTGTATAAGGCCTTAAATGAGTTGAGCACGCTGAATTCTGATGGGATTCTTCCGTTTGCTTAGGTTACGAACGTGAGGAGGCATAAATTCAAATTGAGGAAAGATAGTTGTAGAATTGATGTCCGGAAATTTGCCTTTGGCCAGCGGATGGTTAATTGCTGGAACAAACTTCCATTTGCCGTTGTGTAAGTTGATAGCTTAAATAAATTCTAGGAGGTATTGGACAAACTTTTAGAAGAAAGCACAGTTTAGCATATCTGATAGAATATCTGTGACAACCTGAAGGACCAGGAATCAATATACACTGTCCAGAAATTCCGCCTTTCTATAAGAGTCTTTAGTAGCGCATGTAGTGGCTCTTTTGATTTTATTTTGTAAAATATGCCATAAAAACGCCTTTCTTTCGCTTTATATCCTTGTATTAAGTCGTTCCAGCTAATCTGAGCATTCGTGAAGGTTACAGCACACATTGCTTTTAGCTTATCAATCAGCACATATGCCACAAATTTCGTTGTTATACCTAGATTCACTTTTACACTGAAAATAGGTTGAAAGGTTCCATTGCTCCAGTTTCTCGGCAATGTTTTGAATGGTAAGACGTATCAGTATATAGTATATGAGTGGAATCTTCAAACCTTTCAACGCATTTTCTCTGCAAAAGTGAATATAATAATTGCAGCACAATTTGTGGGACATGTCCTAAATTATAACTAAAAGCGATTGAATGCTATAACCTTCATGAATGCTTACGATAGCGGCACGACCTGATACTAAGATTAAAAGCGAAAGGAAGGGAATGACATGTTAATTTATAGGGAAACTATTGTGGGATGAGTAAGTGAAACTATATTTTTATCATAGTGAAGAAACCTTTGTTGATGTAGCGTTTTAGGAGCATCAGCGACTAAGGCCATATCGATCCGTGTATACTGTAATTTGCTTTTGTTCTGAGGTCTATTTTCTGTTTGCTGGACGAAAAACGAGGGCTTCCAGGAGAAAAAACCATGCTACCCACGTTGAGACAGACTAATTTAGCCATGTTGTGAAAAGGCCCATAAAAATTCATCCCATCAGAATATAAGTGTGTTATAGGCCTAATGACTTTGATGCGAACAGCTATACAAAGAAATATAGTGGGCCAGTTAATCAGAATGTCCTATAGTGGGGGATGATTTTAACTTTCCAGATATTGATGCAACTTGTGTGTTGATCACTCACAGACTAGCAAGAATTTGTGGATTTATTGGATGACTGTTTTCTACGAAGCCATGTTAGAGAAGCACCAAGGCTCTGTAGAAAACAGTCATCCAATAAATCCACAAATCCAGTTCACAAAGGGGATCAAAGGGTGACAAGAGTAATTACAGACCTGTCAGTTTAACTTCTGTTCCAGGGAAAATAATGGAAGAGTTATACTTCGGACGCTGCATGAGTTTGTTAAGGAGAAATCTAATTGGATAATACGATGCGGTCACAAAGGAACTGGATGAGAAAAAAATAATTTTGATATCATATACTTGGATTTCAGGAAAGCTTTTGATACTGTTACACATGGAAGACTACTGTCCAAATTGGAGAGGTATGGCATTAAGGGCAAGTTGCTGCTATGAATAAATTGATGATTGAGCGGGATAAGACAGAGAGTGGTAATGAATGAGTACTGCTCTTCGTGGACTAATGCTATCCTGGGATGTATTACTTCATTTGTTTAATACCGATCTGCCTACACACTCTCGTAATTTTAATTTTGTTTGTCTTATTATCTCCGTTTTCTAACAGCCGGGGTTGTCGAGGAAGGCTATAAATATTTTGAATCGGCTACTATTCAAAATATTAATCATAGGCTTCAAACCTACGCAGTACTGAGACTCTCTCTCTACAGTCCCCATATCATCTCGACTCCTGTTTGTTATTCCAGTAAGTTATTTTCCTTTTCTTTTTCTGTCTCTTTTTTCTGCTTTTGTCTGGTCGGCCATGAAATATAGGAACGCTTTCCCTTACTTACCGCTACCTTGTCTTTGATTCCACTAAATTCAATTAATTTGAATATTGCTTCCCGAGTCAACCCTATGCTAGTATATTTCACGTCAGAAACAGAGGCCTTACTTCTTGCTGTCTTTCCTGTGGTTTTGACAGTTGACCCTTGACGACGACGTCGAAGTCATGCGATCTTGATCATTAAGTACACCTTTTATTTCTTGCTATTTTTTATGTTTATTTTTCTTGTATCGTTCCGGTTTTTCCGTAGTTTCAATTCCCGTTTTGTTAGCTCGTTATTCATTCTCTTCCTCACTTTCCACTATCTGAATTTTATATACCTTATATACCGGTATATATATATATATATATATATATATATATATATATATATATAGTAGATATGGCAAATAGTTAACAGTTGAAAGGTAAAATATTCAATTGTGAAGGTGATGCAAACAGTGGAAACTATAGCAAAAACCAAAAAATCAAAGACCTAATAAAGGTGAGAAGAGCTGATTAATGCCATCAATGTCTAGATAAAACATTACATCAGTCTTAATAACTATGAACCTAGTATGAACAAGTAGGTGGTAACTAAGGGATGTGATATCAATCCTAGCTGACTTTGGTCCATGGTATAACCTAGTAGGGAAACATATAATTGTTATAGGCAAAATAAAACAAATAAATAAGGATAATTACTAAATTCCCATGTCAAGCCAATTGCAGTATAGATTGGTGGATACACATTACAAAGGACTTTATCGAGGGCTAACCCTTGCAATGTGTTTACCTACAATTAGCGAGCTATCAGTTTCTGTTGTCCTCTGCTTGTTATACCTGATGAATCATAAGGTATCATAAGGATATATAATTCGTTAAGATATACTAGATTATAGTATGAGATATTTAGATAAGGTGGGGGGGAAACAATTTTAAGGTGGTTAACAAGCTAGATGACTTTAGCCCGACCGATAGCCCAGACCATGAAAACAATGTAAAAACCAAATAATGGTGATAGTAGAGAACCAATAATGCTTTATAAACTTGTTATTTGATGATAAAAGATAGTCAGCTATGCTAAAGAAAGGAGAACGGAAACAAGGTTATAGGAAGGTGATAGTACCTCAATCCCCCTCGAATTGCTCTAATAGTTCTTGAGGTATGAAATGTAGAAAAAGATAGTGTATAGTTAAAGTGAAGGAAGAGTGGTAAAGCAATTACTTCGGAAAATACCGGGAGCGTAACTTCCCGTCTCTTGTAGTAAGAGAACCTGGTATTGCAGTAGAGTTGTATAGCCAAAATTTGGAAAGCATAAAATAATATAAAATAAAATAAAATCAAATAAAATAACATAATAATATAAATTATTGAATGAAGAAAAGAATGGCTAGTTCCTGATTACTTACAGCAATGTGTAACTAGTAAAGCAGACTTACCACAAAGCTAGGACGCGGGAAAAAAAACCACGTTGTGGCATGCGTGTTAAAATATATAGGTATTGTATATGATGCCAGCGCCCTCTTACTGGCAAGTAGTTGGATGCGAAAATAATTTATAGCTTAAACCAGGATGGCCTGCGAGCCAACGGTAAGCTAGGCAGGTGGTAGATGGTTCTCCTGAAAATGAAGGAAGAGTAAGGCAAGAAAGAAGCTAAGAATTGATTACTGCCTTAGATGCAAATACAGGTACAACTTTTTCAATGAGTGTAAGCTGTATTAAATATGCTCCTAAGGCAGTGCCTAGTTATATACATATTTACAGGCTCTGTAAAACCGTCAAGATAATATAATCCAGTGGTGGAAGATTTACTTCCTCAAAACAGCAGTTATAATATGATCGTGGTCGGTGTTATTATGGTATTTTTTTAAGGCTATTTGCATGGCCGTATGTAGGTTTATATTTGTGAAGCGTATTGGGAATCCATTCTCAGATAACTTATGCTTAAAGACTGTAAGAGCTCTAATTATGTTGTCTGCGTTGTTGCATATTTTAACTAATCTAATACTCTGGGATAATATTAAATTTTTTTGGATTCTTATGGAGATGTTTGAGTGCCAGTTAGTAAGGCTGATGGTGTTAAAGCCAAACGTATTTCGTTTGTCATATACGGAGGTATTTAACTGATTATTATTGTGCAATTGTATGCTGATATCCAAGTAATTGGCTTTTTTAGTGCTATCTATGTTGGTGGCCACTATTTCTAAATCAGATGGGTAGACATGGCCGGCATCAGTGAGGAAATTAGGATGATTAAAGACGATAACATCGTCGATATATCTGTAAAAGGTTATATCTTTGTTGATATTAATTTCAAAGTGATGTAGGTACAGATTTGCTACCAGACTAGAACTGCAGGCACCCATGGCGATCCCAGTTTTTTGTTTATATATACTGGTGCCATTGTAGATGTAGCTTTTGAATATGCATATATTTGTCAGGTCATTCCAATATGGAAGATTGCATGGTAACAGGTTATTATGTTCTTGGTAATAGTGGTCGAGTACATGTTTTAGGCTATCGTGCGGAATACTGGTAAAGAGATTTTTAAAGTCATAGGTGCTGATATGTTCAGTGGTATGTTTATTGTGCTTTAGAAAATCCAGAATAGGGTTGTTATTGCGGATAGCTCTAGTGTTATCAATGCTGTTGAAAATGATGTTTAGTAGATAGGCCAGTTTTTTATGTGGCTTTTTAGCATAACTATTCCTACAAGATGTAATAAATCTGAAGCTGATAGGTGTTTTGTGGAATTTTGGTATACAGTAGACAAATGGAAAATTAGTGTTTGGGTTGTTAAATTTTAATTTTTTATGCATAGCTAATAGTTTTTTCCTGATGGTGGTATTATTTGTGGTCTCAAGTATGTAGGTAGAACTGTGGTTCAGTTCGTTTAGCACTGTGGTAGTATAGAATTTTTTGCATATAAAACTGTAATTGTTAGCAGCTTTGTCTATGGTGGTGATGATAAATAAAGCCTGTAACTTTTTTAGATGTTGCTTAGCTTTTCCCAGATCGAAGGTCTTGGCAGGCAGTGATTTTCTGTGTACGAATGCAAGCTGTTTGTGAACCTCTTGATAAGTGAGGGATATCCATTTTTGGAAAGCTTCTAGCGGTATATTATATTTATAAGATAACTTTAGACAAAAGTGCAAGAAGTCCTGGTATATAAGTTTATACATCTTTTTGGTGATGCTTGTGGTGTTGGGCCTAAATTTAAAACCATAGGAAAGTAAGTTACGTAAATCTGGATCAGTAATGATGTTAAGGTCACCAGTAATAATGTGTTTGTGATCTTTGTCTACATATTTAAGATATTGTGGCAAATGGCAGAAACATTCGGCCTCGGCATCACTTTTGTCTAAGTTGCATACTACCTGTTTATAATTACATACAATAAGACCTATAGGTTTGTTATAACTGAATCTAGTATTTATGGTCAAATTATTGATTGGCAGGTCTTGTTTATACATGTTCATGAGATGGTTAAGGTTTATGTGGTCTAGCAAGATGTGACTAAACTTAATGTTAATATATTCAGTGGTGGCTTTGTGGTACTTACTGAGTCTGTATTTGAAGATATCTTTCAGTAGGTGGTTCAAATGTATGTTGATGTGGTTATAGGTAGCATTGGCTTTAGCTAAGGCTCTGAGTTTACTCAGTTTCAGGCTAAAGGTAGTGTCGTGTATAAGCTTGACGGGTATGATAGGTACATCCCAAGAGCTTAATACATCTTCAAATCTGCCCAGGGTATTGTTAGTGTGCGCTGCTATTTTGGTAATAGAAGAGGATTTGTTATCTGTAGCTTTTTTATATTTGAAGGAGGGTCTTTTGACAATGTGGAATAGGTTTTAGATACAGTTGTCAGTAGGTTTATTGGTGTAGCAATGCCCATTAAATAGGCTATTTAAACCATAAGGATAAAGGGTTTTGTATTTCAGTATGTTGTAGTTTTCTAGTTCAAGCCTAGTTCTATGTTTATGTTCTATATCTAAGATGGTGATGGTGATGTCATTAAAGTTATGCTGCTGGAAATGTTGTATTTCAGTGTCTTTTTGGTTAACATTATTTTTGATGTGGGATCTGTGCGTATTAATCCTGATGTGTAATTCTCCCCCAGTTTGTCCTATGTATTTAGCCAAGCAAGTGTTACATGTGATAAGGTAGATTATGTCTCTAGCATGGCAGAAGGTAGGGTCCTCAGCACAGTTAGTGACGTGTTTGTTAATAAAAAATAATAAAAAATAATAAAATTTTTTATTATTTTAAATAATAAAATATAATAAAAATTTTAATAAAATATAATGGTTAATTATATAAAAATAATGAATATTAAATAATAAAATAAAAATATAATAAAAACCATAATAAAAAATAATGGTTAATTTTATATATATATATATATATATATATATATATATATAAAATTAACCATTATTTTTTATTATGTTATGTTAATCAATTTTTGAAATTTTATTAAAATGATCGAAACAACATTTGGCACAAGCTGGCTCCGCCATATACTTGTATACAGTCAGCATTGAGATATTTGAATTTTAAAGACTTTACTGATCCAGTTCTAATATAATATATGATCAAATTAAAAATTCAAATCATACTAAATGGATGCCAAACTTCGTATTTAATCACCTAATAAGATTTTGAATTTTAATTGCACGCACTTTGGATGTTGAAGGATCCATGCAGGAAAACCAACCTTGAGCTGCGAGAAATGTTTTGTCCAGAATACAGTAAACACATTCATCGAAATATTTTCCCTATTGCTATATCGCCGATCGTTCAGATATCCCATCCATCTAAATTTCCTTAGCAAGTCTTTCTACAAGAATTAATACAATGCTGATTTAAAATCACTCTACAGACACGGAAACAACGCTGTGCTAATGTTAACACCATTACGCACCTATGGACACGAATTAATAGTCTACTGCAGAGTAGATATACGTATGTATCAAATTTCACATTACTATATCTATTGATTTCTGCTTTGTACTTTGTAACAGATGTTTCGGTAGCATCCATTTAGAATCAATATGCATAACCACTAACCAGGTGCATCTGCCAGCCATTCCTTCCAAGACAGTGGAAAACTTTCAGGATTACGCTGATTCCTAAAAAAGCTTGCAGAAACAACCATCCCGGCCATCGACCAATTGCTGTTTCGTCAATAATTACTAAAATTATTGAAAAAATCATGCTCCCATATCTTCAACATGCAATCTTCGCTAATGCGCCTGTCAATATGCATTTTGGTCCTAGAGGGCGCTCCACAACAACAAGCCTAGCTGACACCATTGTACGCATCCAAACTGCGTTTCAAGATAAGGCACAATGCGATGTATTTTATTTTGACATCAAAGGTGCTTTCGACAACATAGATCTCAAAAAAGCTTTTGAAATACTAAAAAATCATTTTCTCGTTGACACAATGATTATTTCCTATCTTCAATACAGCCTAAATCGCAGACTTCTCCTCTTCCCCACTAGTACTGACAATATTCTCGTCACAACCTCAACAGGCATTCCCCAAGGAGCCGTTCTCTCCAGTACTATATTTTCAGCATCTCTTCAACCACTTCTACAAGAAAATCCAAATCTACTGGCATATGCAGATGATTTAAAGTTATTTATAATCTCCAAAGCCAGTGATGATATTCGCAAAGTTATCAATGATGCGAATTCACAGATTTGTGAAATCATCGAGTACCTGAAAGATCTCAATCTGAATATAAATGCAAGCAAATCTGCTCAAATTACGTATTCCCTTCAGAAACAACCCAACCACATAGAAATAAAAATTGCAGATGTCCCAATCCCAAATGTTTATGCTCACAAAGACCTTGGAGTTGTTTTTGATAAAAATCTCTCCTTTAATGCCCACTACTGTATTTATATGTTGCTCAAAAAATTCAAAAAGCAAAATGGTTAATCAAACAAGAAACAGCAGCGATTCAAGACAGAAAAACAGTCATTAAGCATGTTCAAAGATGCATCTTTCCCATTCTGTCCTATGCTTCCGAAATCTGGTCTGGTGCTCCTCAAGTAACCGTCAAGAAATTCCTTGCCCTAGAATATTGGGTTCTTAGATGGCTCAATAGTAAGCTTCGTTTTCCCCATACAATATCCAGGCAACAGCTTTATAAAAACCTAAAAACAAAGCCTTTGCAACAGATGATCAACGAGTCTGGAGTCATGCTTCTAGCAAAGTTAATCACCTCTGCATGCGATTCACCAAACTTAGCCAATATAATAGCTATCCCCAGCAGGGAAAATTCAAGAAACCAGCAATTCAAATCCAACCTCTCCAGGCTCAAACAAATGGACAGAATGTTCCCCAATGCATCTCTTCACCTCATAAATCATCTCAACATTGATTGCAACAGGTTAATCAACTCTGAAGCCTACAGGAGTCAGATCTCCGATAAAATGAAGAAAAATAATCCAACCCAGTAATTTCAACTGAAAGCCAAATGTCCTGTCTGCAATTTTTTAAAATTCATAACTGTTCTGCAATTTTTAAATTCATAATTAAAATTCCTAGGCATTGTTAATATCTATATAAAATCTGCTATGTACATATACTTGATTATTTTATGTCATTCCCGTTGTATTTTTATCTGCCCCTAGCCATGTGCTGTGATGGGCTTGCTGTATTTGCAATAAATGAATATTTATTTATTTATTTAACCTCTAATAAACAAAGACATTTTTCCTCTCCGCAAATATAAAGCTGAATAATACATGAGAAATAGTAAACTGTAAAGATGAGTATGAGTTTACGTATGCTGTGAATATGTTTTGTATTTCTTAACTTAGCAACCTCAGGTCAATAATGGAAACAGCATCACTGTCACTAGCAACTTGGTTTGTTCCATGGTCTCGAGTAGTACATACATCCTTTCAAAGAATGTTGCAGTAATACGATTCCTCTGTGGAAATACCTGTTATTTACATCTCTGTTGTTCTTCTCAGGAAATTTGGATTATTCAGGTACTGGATCAGCTTGTAACATATATAAATCAATTACTGATAGCATTTTTGTTATCTTCACTCTATTTTTACCTATTAGAGCCTTTTATATCAGCGATTTTCCCCATGATAGCTATGTACTGTGGGGAAACGACCCTACCGTCGGTTATGCTGCTGATGGTAGACAGAAAGAATCAGTGGCCCGAGAGTTCACAGTACGGTTGTTAGAGATCACGAAGGAGGCGTGAAAATTTAGGCTTTCGGGGGAATGATGTAGAATTTTCAATTAAGCTTCTGACTAAATTTTAGCAGAAAGATTAATTTATACTTGACTGAAATAGCACGATCTGGCTCATTTCGGGCAATTCGTGACATATAATGAATTATTCAGTTTCTATTTGTATTTATCATTAGTTAAAGTAGAGAAGAAAACAACAACAAAAGTGACAGTCATCCACTTGTATGTCCATTTCTTCTTCTTCTTCTTCTTCTTCTTCTTCTTCTTCTTCTTCTTCTGCCATTATAACCTAGTATGGGTATTAGCCTTCTCAACGATGTTCTACCAATAAGCCCTCCCAGAAGTCAAACTTCTCCCACTTCTTATTCTCGTGATCTTTAAGTCCTCTTCTACGTCATCCATCCATCTTTTCCGCGGTCTTCCTCTTTCCCTCCTACCGGTAGATTTCCATTTCATTATCCTCTTAGTTGTTCTGCTGTCATCCATTCTCATAGCATATTTCAACCAGGCAAGTCATTATTAATCAGTCCAAACTAGAGTTTGAACGGGCTAACAGTAGAAAACTTGCTTCTTGCCCTAATGATAGCCGAGCATTCTAGTCTCTTGCCAAAGCTATTGGCCGCAACTTTTGCCCATCTCTGCTCTCACCTCTGTCCAAACCGGATGGTTCTGTTGTCACTTCAGCCAAGGATAAAACTGACCTGCTTGCATCCCATTTTCTTCCAACTCATGTATTAATGATCTTGGTAAAACACCTCCCACCATTCCCAACACGCTCCATTCAATGTCTCCTGTGGTCTTCCGTCAAAAGGATGTCAGAAGGATTTGGACGAATCTTGATGCTAAGAAAGCTCAAGGTCTCGATGGTATTTCTCCACTTGTTCTCAAAACCTGTGCTCCTGAACTTACTCCTATTCTTTGTCGCCTTTTTTCACTTTCTTATTCCAAAAGTGTTTTTCCTCTGCTTGGAACTTTGCTCATATCCAGCCAGTTCCTAAAAAGGGTGACAAATCTCTCCCATCCAATTATCGTCCCATTGCAATTACTTCTACTCTTTCTAAAGTAATGGAGAAATCAATTAACCGCCAACTCTTAAACTACCTAGAAACCCTCCGTCTAATCAACGATTGCCAGTATGGATCCACTGGTGATATTCCGTCAGTATCAATCCACTGGTGATATTCTGGCTTATGTTACCCATTTATGGACTAATTCAATGGAAAGGTTTGGTGAAACACAAGTAGTTGCTCTTGACATCTCAAAGGCTTTCGATCGTGTTTGGCATAAAAGTCTTCTAAACAAGCTTCCATCTTATGGTTTGCCAACTGTTTTTTGTAATTGGTTATCCAGTTTTCTCTCTGATCGCTCGCTGAGGGTGATGGTAGATGGCTCTCTGTCTTCTAACTTATCCACTAATGCCGGTGTCCCCCAAGGTTCAGTTATTCCCCCCCCTCTATTCCTCTTGTATATTAATGACCTTCCATTGACTGGAAATCCTATCCATAGTTTTGCTGATGATAGCACATTGTATTCCACTTTCCATTTTGAGGAACCTTGTCCTGCTCAATCAGCTTCAACTTCTCGAAAATCTTCTACCAATTCCTTAAATACCGATCTCCAGGTAATTCTCCAGTGGGGCAAAGACAACTTAGTTGATTTCAACCCTTCTAAAACTCAGTCTTGTCTTATATCACGCAAAAAGGATTCTTCTGCTCCTATGCTTATCTTTAGTGACATTCCGATTCCTAGGCAAAATGATATATCTCTTTTGGGGATTATCCTGACTTCTAATCTTACTCTTGGCACAAGCACATTACAAATATTGCTTCCTCTGCATCTAAAAAAAACTTTGTTTTCTCTTTCGCTCTCGGTGTTACTTTTCTTCCAAACAGCTGTTCACTCTGTATAAATCGCAAATCCGCCCTGCCATGGAATATTGTTCCCACATCTGGGGTGGTGCCCACAAAACCTCTCTCAGACTTCTTGATTCCATTCAGAAGAGGTGAGTTAGGTTAATTAATGATAAATAAATAACAGAGTCTCTCCACTCGCTCTCGCATAGACGTACTGTTTCTGCTGCATGCCTCTTCTACAGATACTTCCATGGGCACTGTTCTTCTGAATTGGTTCTATAATTCCCGCTCTCTCTCTTTCAAAACAGTCCGAACACGTGCCACCAACCAGCCAACATGCATTTACTGTCTAACTTCAAACCCACAGAACCAACTTTTTATCTTCCTCGTTTGCTCATTCAACTGTCTTTTTCTGGAACAACCTTCCTTCATACGTATTTCCTGAAAATTACAGTCTACAGAAGTTCAAGTCCAATGTCAACAAATATCTTCTTTCGTCTTCTCAACCTCCAACCCAAGCACGGTACTAAGTACTATAGGTTCTAATACCTCTCGTGTTTGGGGTTTACATTAAAAAAAAGTCTCTGGCTCTTCAGAAATCGGACGATATCTGCACTCTGAATAAGGTTGCCAAGTTCATGGTTCATTCTGATCCTCTGGGATCCACCAACGTCTTGTACAGGCCCAAAGAATTTTCGCAAAATTCTACTCTCGAACACTCTCAACAACCGCTCCTCTTTACTAGTTAATGCCCAAGCTTCACAACCGTACGTTACTACTGGTCTGATGAGACTTTTGTATATTCTTAATTTTAAATTTCTGTTCAATACTCTAGACTTCATTAGTTTTTCATGTGCATAGAAGCTGGCTTGTAGCCTTGAGGGGAGTTGTATACAGCAATGTGCCTTCTGTGTACAATAAAGAGCTCTTCTTCTTTTTCTTCTTCTTATAAGCATCTGTTTCCACTCAGGATACAGGGCTTAATTTCATTAGTAATAGAGTTGGACTGGTTTATCTGCGAACCTAGATAGGCCTGTTGTTGTTGTTGTTGTTATTTAGGAGCATTAACAACTAAGGC
Organism: Mastigoproctus giganteus; assembly: GCF_048544385.1. Classification (NCBI taxonomy): domain Eukaryota; kingdom Metazoa; phylum Arthropoda; class Arachnida; order Uropygi; family Thelyphonidae; genus Mastigoproctus; species Mastigoproctus giganteus. The sequence goes on along the minus strand of NC_143580.1, from coordinate 30,132,727 downwards.
CATATTGCTCCGGAGATGTGCTGTGGTCATTCCCTGACCTTTCGCACCCTCCGTTTTTGGTTGTCGTGGGCTCGAACCCCGGTCTAATCAAGAAGAGTGTGCTATCACTGCTGCTACTGCTCACCTGGCTACGGAGGTGCCATACCTAGATAGACAAAACTTTGAACAGGCTCAAATGAGTTATCAGTTATCAATGCACAGCATTAGCAGTATGTCCACTACTAATGCTGGTGATTGGTTGTAGGATTTTATCCGTATCAGCAACTTACGCCATATTGATTCGTATATAATATGTCTGTAAATTGTGTGTTCTGTTGTCGACTTGCCTTTTGCTGGACGAAAAACCAAAGGTTCCTGGAGGAGGGGGGAGGATCAATGCTACCCTCGCTTGGGATCGACTAATTTAGCCAAATTGTGAAAAAGACCCATTAAAATTCCTTGCACCATTGATGGAATTCTAACTCAGTTCTTCTCAAACCGATGTGAGGATGACGGTGATTGTGCTATCCACCAGAGCACTAACGCTGTGGACGAGAAGCCTAACTTACAATAAAAATACGTTTTCTCTGTGCTTTACCTAGTATAGTTATCGTCTCATGCTGTGTGTATTTATATAGGCGTTGGAGTGTTTTAAAGGAAGTTTAATTCAAATTTTACTCTGTTTAGTGGCTGACTATCCATACAGGGTTTCTCAAATATGCTGAATCCCATATACCGCGGTGTTTATTTTTCAAGTTTATGCTCCATTTTGGCAATGATCCAAGGCTAGGCTAGGGGACTTAATAGTTTCCTCAAAGCCTTAGTAACGATCCCCTTAATGACCAACTCGGCACTGTCCATCTTTTAATTTATGTTCACCGCCTACACCAGACCTTATAATTTCTCAAATTTTAATTAATCTCTAAACTACCTGCCATATCTTGCACCAATGGTAATGCGCAGTGAAAGAGATGCACTTGCCTGTATGCAAGAGAGGCATGGAACTGATACACTGTAAAATACCAGGAATCATGATATGGGAAAAGGATCTCCATCATTACCGTTCTCTGAACTTTGTTCAAAGTAGTGCCACATTGACGTTATGTTGAACTGTTTAAGCCTGTCCTCTTGCTAATTCTGCAAGAGCTACGTATTCCGCATTTCAACAGGGTAGAAACAAAGTTTATGTGGGCTTCACTAACATGTTTTTCTACCTTCTCATATTGTTTGATACCAATGAAACAAGACTGCATGTATACACCTAGAGCTATACCCGAACATGTTAAAAATACGCATGGTAATGAAATGACAAATAATTGCAACTAATCACGAAGGGATTCGTCTCAAGAAAATATCAGGCACTCATAGGATACAGGTGCCAAAGAGCATTGCTGCCAGAGGAGGACTTACACTTGGGATTTGCTTGAGCGTCTACAGAGAAGGGCAACAAGATTGGTGAGGGGAATGAAGGGATCCTCTTACCAAGAGAGGCTGAAGTTCTGCAAATGGCAGTGGCTGGAGACTAGGCACTTGTGAGATGATCTGACTGAGGTGTATAAGGTCTTGAATGGGTTGAGCACACTGAATTCTAATGGGATTCTTCCACTTGTTCCGATTACGAACCTAATGGGGCATAAATTCAAATTAAGAAAGGACAGATGTAGAATAGATCTGCACAAATTTGCCTTTAGACAGCGGGTGGTTAATTGCTGGAACAAATTTCCATCTGTCGTTGTGGAAGTTGATAGCTTAAATAAATTTAAGGAGGAACTGGACAAATATTTAGAGGGAATGGTTGTGTGAAATTTTTTTTTTTTTTTTTGGCTGATGCTGCATAAGCTCATACTCTTGCTTTCTTGCATCACATGCCACTACTACTATTACTTCATACGGATGTATTCTGGGTTTTTTTTCTGCAATAAATAATGATATATAGCTCTCCGCATTAAGTTTTCTGCATTCATAATGATATGAAGATGTTCCTCCACCACTTGAGCTCTATGTGCGGTGGCGTTATCGTGCATGTAAAGATAATCTGTGCCAACTGCACCCCCAAAAAGGCGCACATAGGGTTCGTGGATCTTTCTCATTACCCCTGCACAGTTACAGTACTCCTATCAAAAATATAAAGAGAGATGTTGCCATTCATCATATTCCGCCCCACACGAGAATACCGTCTCCACCTAAGTGTCCCTTTCTCTGATGTTCGAGGAATGTTATCACATTTCCCGTTGTCTCCAGATGAAATAACCTTTAAAATCTGTTTGGGCTAAAACTAGAAGCATCAGAGAAAAGAACTGTATCCCATTTTTCAGGGCTCCACGTCGTATGGCCATGGTACTAGTTTCGACGAGCGCTGTGGTGGTTTGGGATTAATGGGATACAAACCACTTGCTCCTGTCCATAGATTCCATTTGAAATGAACCATCTTAAAGCAGTCCTGTTGGAAATGGTTTCACCTGTGGCCGCAATAACCAGCAACAAAGACATTTGATCACAGGACATCGTAGGTTTTCGTCTTACTGTTAGAGCCAGATAGCAGTCTGTTCTGGTTGACGTAGCCCTCAGACCCAGCTCTTCTTGAAATGGTTCCTGCTCCTGAAATTTCTTCCATAGTGCAGAAACGACACCGCGTGACTCATTAAGCCAACTTGCAACCGCCATCTGCGACTGTCTGGCCTCAAGTCATTCAACTGACCGTCATCTCGAAGAATCGTCTAAACGACCATGACTTGCCATTCTGAGTACTAGTCATGTGTATATCTCATTGAGCAAGCCAAAACACGGGAATGAAATGAAGTAGTCGAAACCTGTGTTTTCATGGTCATGAAAGCATAGGTCGGCAAAAACAAAATTCCTGTTAAAAGTCAGGGTGATTCTTGTAGATTTGACGTTGCTGAATTCAAATATGGCAACTATATTGCCTTAAAATTGGTGAGTTGCTGGTGCAACCCACCAATTTTAAGGGAGAAGGGATTAAAGTCAAAACCTAAGTTTCTAGCAAAAAATATTTGATATAGTTTAAGAAAATGTTACATACAGTAAACATTGAATAATGGGTCTATCCCTCGTGGGTAGCACAGTTGGCAGGATCCCTATCCTCCCCACATCGGGTGGAAAAGACCTGGGTTCGAATCCCGTCGATGACGGGAGGAATTTTTATAGGTCTTTTTCACAACGTGGCTGAGTTAATCGGTCTCAGGCGAGGGTAACATGGTATTTCCTCCCGGAAACTCGGGTTGTTTGTCTAGCAAACAAAAAATCTATCTCAGCACACACGCAATTTGCAGACAATATACACGGAGCAACATGGACTTTGTTGCCGATGCTCCTAAAACCCAACAACCAATCAACCTAATGGGTCTGGTAACCATATTCTGTTTACAAAAATGTTTATCTTATGGAAATCGGAGTCCAATATATTTGGACTCCATTTTCCCTATTATCTATTTTCTATCTGAGAAATATCTTGGTGAAAGCTTGTTCATCGAGACAGCTCCAAGAATTCATACATTCCAAGTTTTCAGGAAACAAGTCTAAATAGGAGTGTAGGAAATGAAGCTTTAACGACATGTTGCATCTCAACTCTCTGTAGGCTAAAATTAGCTCGTCCACAGTTTCACTGTAATTTTGTGATTTCTCATTGCCTAAAAAGTTACGGCAGAAGTTTTCGAATGCCTTCCAGGCTCTTATTTCAGTATCTTTTAGTTTTTTGGTAAATTCCTCATCTGGGAATTGCAGTTTGATTTGAGGACTCACAAAAATTCCATCTGTTATCTTTGCCTCTCTGATTCGAGGAAACTTTTGTTTGCCGCATATAGAAAAATTCTTGTAGGCCTCCCTGGTATTGGAAAGTAACTTCTCCTTGGATAACGCTAAATTCGTGTATCCGTGTATCCGTAAAATTTGGGTAGAATGGAGAAGGGACTTGGGTAGAATGGAGAAGCTGTTAAGGCAATAATATTCCAATGTAGGAAGGATTTCAGATTCATAAAGAGGTTGAACAGTTTCTCAATAACAAAAAAGAAAAAGCTACGAATTGAAAAAAAAAACTCAATTTTTTTTTGTATGCAAAGGAAGCGAAATTTTACATATGATCCCTACAATAGGGTTAGTAGTTAAGTTTAATCTTAGTAAAAGATGGATTGTTGTCTAGAAATAAAGATGTTTAATCATGCATTTCAATATTATTTCTTAATAGATTGGAAATGTCTTGCAGTTGACGAACTGGTCAGCCAGATACATTCTCATGAAGACGTCTCCCGACTGAATATTTTGTACATGTCTGCGAATGATTCCAGTAAGTATACCACGTGCAGATTGTGCACGTATCCTTTTGTATGGCCGAAAAACAACAACAAAAAAACTATACTAAAAATGCAAGTTAAACGCCACGTATGCAAATAATGATGTACAAAACTCTTCAACAGATAGTGAAGATAAATTATCCCAATTAATGGTGGAGAGATTGTTGATAACTATCTCAGGTTTCAGGAATTTTGGAGAAAAAATCAGATCAGGGTGAGTATCCGAATAGTAATTTCTAATTTTCTTTGCTCACTGCAGGTGATGGTAGAGGCTCTCTGCCTTCTAATGTCTCCAC